>NC_036857.1:37166902-37281775 GCF_002910315.2 Salvelinus sp. IW2-2015
CAGGAAGCATAGGAACTGAGAAGTGGTCTGTGGTCACCACCTGCAGAATCACTCCTTTATTGGGGGTATCTTGCTAATTGCCTATAATTTCCACCTTTTGTCTATTCCATTTGCACAACAGCATGTGAAATTTATTGTCAATCAGTGTTGCTTCCTAAGTGGACAGTTTGATTTCACAGAAGTGTGATTGACTTGGAGTTACATTGTGWTGTTTAAGTGTTCCCTTTATTTTTTTGAGCAGTGTATATTTCAGCAATTACATTTAGTTTTGATACTTAAGTATATTTAAAACCAAATACTTTTTGACCTTACTCGAGTAGTATTTGACTTTCACTTTTACTTGAGTCATTTTCTATTAAGGTATCTTTACTTTTACTCAAGTATGACAAGTGGGTACTTTTTTCCACCATTGTCCAGCACTGAGACAGCTACAGCCTCAAGCACTCTTTTCAGCTCTCTCAGGAAGCTTTTATTCAACTTTGAAAATGTTTCAATTTTTTCAGTTTTAGTATTTAAAGCATTTTGCTAGCTAAATCAAAGACTACTTTAATGTATTTTTTTTTATCAATGTCTAATGTGTATCGTGTCAGTCCACCCCCCACCCCCCCACCCCCCCAACCCCCCAAGCCTCATTCACGTTATTGGCTGGCTGGACCAATCCACTGTTCTGTGGCACCAGCTGGGGATTTGACTGATTGACAGATTGGGCACCGAGAGGGAGGCATCGATTATCTGCTGCAGGGACTAAGGGTCACCAGTGGCCCATCAGTAACACATTGATCAACAGACTTAGAGGTGTGTGCGTTTGTGGGTTCCTCCCGTGGCCGGGAGTCCCATAGGACAGTGTACAATTGGCCCAGCGTTGTCCGGGTTAGGGGAGGGTTTGGGGGCTTTACTTGGCTCATCGCGCTCTTGCGACTTCTTGTGGCGTGCCGGGCGCCTGCAGGCTGACCCCGTCGTCAGTTGAACGGAATTAAGGTTAGGAGTTAGGGTTAGTGGTTAGGTATAGTTTTAAAGTTAGGGGTTATGGTTAGGTTTAGGGAAAATATGATTTTGGATGGGAATCAATTCTTTGGTCGCCACAAGGATAGCAATACAAACTGTGGTGTGTGTGTGCGTGCATGTTTTACCCTACCTTTTTTCAATATTTGTGTGTGTGTGTTTATGTATGAGAAGAAGGTGTAAAGCCACCAAGGAATATTGTGTGAATATCAATGTGGTAAAAGGATGTGCTGTGGTCATGGTGGTGGTTTTCAAAGTTCTCGAGCAGCAGCATGCATAGTGAATCATTTATGAGCAATTCATCGAAGGTGCAGAGGCAGAGGGAATTCTATAGCTTTAATGTGTCTGGTTTCAATGGAGAAAAGCTCTCTTTATGTTAGCCCAGGAAAGCAACGGAGTGTGTGCATGTCAACATCTATTTATCCATAATGTGTGGCAGACCTCAACTTGACAGTGGAGTAGACCAATATTTTCTCCCCTAAGAGATACTTGTTGTTCTTGTCTCCTCAAAATGTCTCTGAAGGCTATATTCTCATTGGCTCAGATGTGTAGACATTCATGTAGGCCTAGATCAGCAGGTTGACTTCATGTTGGTCTAGTCTCCTTTCACTCGTATAGGGCTATGAGTGGAGTTGTGCTACATGTAGCTAGTTGCATGTACCTCTCACATTGGGCTGCTACATCAGACTGCAGCACGAGAGAGAGAGAGAGAGAGAGAGAGTAGCTACACGAGTGAGTTTTATTAGTCTTTGTCTGCAGGAGGTAGCAGTGCTGAGCTCAGGCTATTTCTGTCCCATGCAGGCACATACACTCACTGACTCACACTCAGACTCATACTCTTAGCCTTGACAAACACAGACACACTCACACTTCTGTTTGTCTAATGGTTATTTATATAGCCATGTCACTTAATAAGGAAATTGGCAGCCAGAGCTCGAGCTCCACCATCACTGAGCCATGCAATCATTAGTTGATTAATATCTCCTTTGCAATTCCCCTATTTATCAGAGCTATTTTCACTTGCTAGATAAAGACTGATGATCTGAGGACAGTGTTATACCGTTTTGACGTGTATATATGCCAACCATAGCAAGGATGAGGTTCTCATTTTCTCTTTCATCGAGGTCTGATGCCATCAGCATGGTGCTTTTCATGCATAGCATTTGAGGAATGTCTCCTGCTGCTGTTTGTGTGACTGTGTGTCAAAGGGAGAAAATGGAGTCATGGATTCGACATGAATCAAGGAGTTTTGCTCTGTCTGTGTAGAGCGAGAGTAGAGACTAGAGAGCGAGAGAGAGCTGTTGTCGTGTCCTGACTGCCACCATCTTGCAGTCAGTGCCATAGTAGCCTAGAATGCTGCTGATGTATATTAATTAGAGGGCCCAGTTGTCAAAGAACAGCAGTGGATCCTGGGGGCGCTGGAGCTGATTCACTGCTTAGCTCAGACGCTATCGCTATGCTAATACACTGCCACGCAAATATTACTGCAACACTGATACTACTGTCATACGACAGCAATACTCAGATGCTACATGTATACTACTACCCTGCTGTACTTGTACTCTGGTATGGAAATTAAGGGTTTTGGGCACTGGCATAGCAGGCTAGTAGACCACCATTTTTACTAGCCCAGTCTGAAAAGTACTAGCCTTGGGCTATCTTCATTTACAACCCTGCTCATACTACAACACTACTACACCACTCTGATACTACTACAGTACTTCAAATATTACGACACTTCTTCTACAATGCCACATTACTACAGTCATGCTACTACAGTACTACACTCTTACTACTACACAGTACGATGTACTGTAGGCACACACAGACCCATCCATTTTAGTCTGGATGTGAGGATGTAGATCTTGCAATGTGGACAAACAAAGCTTCCTTGTTTTTCTTTAGGGCCAAGGTCTGTTCCCAGGTCAGGGTTTCCTCCCCCTCCCACTGTAGTGCTGGCCTCAGTTAAGTGACACCTGCTCTGGGGTTAGCCTCAGTGGCTGGTTGTCTGCTGACGGTAATAGAGGTCTTGAGGGTTAACGACGTGATCTTTCCCCTGCAGTCAGCACAGCCGCCTCCTCCTCCTCCACACTATTTCATCCCCTTATCTTCATCCATCCCCTTCTACTTGCTCCCACCATATTTTCTTCACCCTATCTTGTTTTTCTCTATTTTTGTTAAAACCCTTTCACCCTCTTCATCCGCAGGTCCTGCTGAACCCCCCCCACACTTTGACCTTAGCCCTCACCTCTTTCATCATCCCTTTTTCACCAGCCCATCCTTCTAATCCATTCTATCTCTTCTTTCCCTACTCCAGTGCTCTCTACCCCTCCTCTCTCAATCCCACCTCGTAAAAGGAAAATGCGAAAGCTGTGACACACAGGAACCCGTAACCATGGTGACGATGTGGCTTGTCAACGCATCATCCTCCCGATGTTGTATTACTTCAATAACAGCTCCCTTTCAGCACCATCCCCTCGATCTCCTCTCTCTCTCTCTCTCTCAGCTCTCTCTCTCAGCCTCTCTCTCAGCTCTCTCTCGCAGCTCTCTCTCTAGCTTTCACTCTCTCTCCTCTCTCTCCTCTCTCCACTCTCTCTCTCTCTCTTCTCTCTCTCCATCTCTCTCGCTCTCTCTCTCTCTCTTTCATCTCTCTCTCTCTCTCTTCATCTCTCTCTTCATCTCTCTCTCTCTCCGCTCCTTCCTCTCTCTCTCTCTCTCTCTCTCTCTCTCTCTCTCTCTCTCGCTCTTTCCTCTCTCTCTCTCTCTCTCTCTCTCGTCTCGACTCTTTCCCTCTTCTCTCTTCTTCTCGCTTTATCTCTCTCTCTCTCTCTCTCTCTCGCTCTTCCTCTCTCTCTCTTCCTCTGTCAAACAGTCATGGACCCCACTAGCCTTACTAAGAAAAAAAGGTGAAGCTTATAACCTAACGTTCATTCGTCTCTGTTTTCCTCACTGAATGTATTGATTGTTAATCGTCATAATTACCAACAAGGACCAATCTTTCACCACCTCTTCACCTTCATTCTCAGCTCCCGGTACATGTGTAACACCCTTCCAGTAGAAGGTTAGGCAAATACTGTCTCTATTTACAGTATAGGCTACAGTTTAATTTGCAGTGTAAAACCCCACATGGTAACTGTGGCGATGTGACAATGACATATGGGGCCAGACAGTGATCAGACTCCGTGGCTCCTCTGTGTCTCCGGGTGAGAGATGGTGGAGAGGATCCTATTAGAATCTTGTGTGTGGAACTGTGGATGCAGAGCACCGGAGTGTGTCACAGCCTTCTGATAGACTTGGACTGTTGGAGTGTGTTAGAGCCGTCTGACTGACTGAATGCTACACAGTGGTTGAGCAGTCTCTGACGTTCTCTCTTTTCCTCTATTTCTCTCTCTCTCTCCTCATCTTTTTCTCAATTCAATTGTCTTTCTCTCTCTCCTGCTCTCTGTATACAGTGGCAAGAAAAAGTATGTGAACCCTTTGGAATGACCTGGATTTCTGCATAAATTGGTGATCAAATTTGATCTGATCTTCATCTTAGTCACAACAATAGACAAACATAGTGTGCTTAAACTAATAACACACACATTATTGTATTTTTCTTGTCTATATTGAATACATCATTTAAATATTCACAGTGTAGTTTGGAAAAAAGTATGTGAACCCCTAGGCTAATGACTTCTCCAAAAGCTAATTGGAGTTAGGAGTCAACTAACCTGGAGTTGAATCAATGAGACGAGATTGTAGATTTTGGTTAGAGCTGCCTTGCCCTATAAAAAACACTCACAAAATTTGAGTTTGCTAGTCACAAGGAGCGTTGCATGATGTGAACCATGCCTTGAACCAAAGAGATCTCAGAAGACCTAAGATTAAGAATTGTTGACTTGCATAAAGCTGGAAAGGGTTACAAAAGTATCACTAAAAGCATTGATGTTCATTAGTCCACGGTAAGACATTGTCTAAAAGTTCAGCACTGAAAAAGTTCAGCACTGTTGCTAGTGTAACGGATGTGAAATGACTAGCTAGTTAGCGGTGGTGCGCGCTAATAGCCTTTCAATCGGTGACGTCACTTGCTCCGAGACCTTGAAGTAGTGGTTCCCCTTGCTCTGCAAGGGCCGTGGCTTTTGTGGAGCGATGGGTAACGATGCTTCGTGGGTGACTGTTGTTGATGTGTGCAGAGGGTCCCTGGTTCGTGCCCGGGTAGGGGCGAGGGAACGGACTAAAGTTATACTGTTACATTGGTGCCGTGACCCGGATCACTGGTTGCTGCGGAAAAGGAGGAGGTTAAAAGGGGGGTGAGTGTAACGGATGTGAAATGGCTAGCTAGTTAGCGGTGGTGCGCGCTAATAGCCTTTCAATCGGTGACGTCACTTACTCTGAGACCTTGAAGTAGTGGTTCCCCTTGCTCTGCAAGGGCCGCGGCTTTTGTGGAGCGATGGGTAACGATGCTTCGTGGGTGACTGTTGTTGATGTGTGCAGAGGGTCCCTGGTTCGCGCCCGGGTAGGTGCGAGGGGACGGACTAAAGTTATACTACTCTCCCTATGAGTGGCCGTCCTGCAAAGATGACTGCAAGAGCACAGTGCAGAATGCTCAATGAGGTTAAGAAGAATCAGAGTGTCAGCTAAAGACTTACAGAAATCTCTGGAACATGCTAACACCTCCGTTGACGAGTCTACGATATGTAAAAACACTAAACAAGAATGGTGTTCATGGGAAGATACCACGGAAGAAGCCACTGCTGTCCAAAA
The DNA here is from genome assembly GCF_002910315.2 of Salvelinus sp. IW2-2015. NCBI lineage: Eukaryota > Metazoa > Chordata > Actinopteri > Salmoniformes > Salmonidae > Salvelinus > Salvelinus sp. IW2-2015. The sequence goes on from NC_036857.1 coordinate 37,172,651, forward strand.
AAAACATTGCTGCACGTCTGAAGTTTGCAAAAGTGCACCTTGATGTTCCACAGTGCTACTGGCAAAATATTCTGTTGACAGATGAAACTACAGTTGAGTTGTTTGGAAGGAACACACAACACTATGTGTGGAGAAAAAAAGGCACAGCACACAAACAAGCACACCAAGTATGGTGGAGGGAGCATCATGGTTTGGGGCTGCTTTGCTTCCTCAGGCCCTGGACAGCTTGCTATCATCGACGGAAAAAGGAATTCCCAAGTTTATCAAGCCATTTTGCAGGAGAGTGTTAGGTTATCTGTCCGCCAATTGAAGCTCAACAGAAGTTGGGTGACACAACAGGACAACAACCCAAATCACAGAAGTAAATCAACAACAGAATGGCTTCAACAGAAAAAAAATACGCCTTTTGGAGTGGCCCAGTCAGTCCTGACCTCAACCCGATTGAGAAGCTGTGGCATGACCTCGAGAGCAGTTCACACCAAACATGAAACAGTTTTGTTAAGAGGAATGATCCAAAATTCCTCCTGACAATGCAGGTCTGATCCACAACAACAGAAAATGTTTGGTTGAGGTTTATGCTGCCAAAGGAGGGTCAACCAGTTCTTACATCCGAGGGTTCACATACTTTTTGCAACCTGCAGTGTGAATGTTTACACGGTGTGTTCAATAAAGACATGAAAATGTTTTAATTGTTTGTGTGTTATTAGTTTAAGCAGACTGTGTTTGTCTATTGTTGTGACCTAGATGAAGATCAGATCAAATTTTATGACCAATTTATGCAGAAATCCACATATTTCCAAAGGGTTCACATACTTTTTCTTGCAAATGTATCCATCTCCCTCCCTCCTTCCCTCCACCTCTCTCCCTCCCTCCCTCCCTCTCTCCCCATCCTATCGTCCTAGTGCCCTACACTCAGCCTATGCAAAATGTTGGCCTTATCTGCAACCCTTCTTTCTCTCCCCAGGGGCAGAATAGGCTGTGTTTAAACAAACCTCTGTGAAACACACAGTAAGAGGATTAAGTCAAAATAGATCTGGGACATTTTTTCTTTTTTGGTTCATTCTCATACATGCATTTGCTTTAGCCGCATTTCAGGAAGCCACTTCCCAAGCTCAAGACTGTCAGGCCCAGCCAGCGAGGGGCCCCAGCATTCAGCCAATATTACTCAGTGTGTGATACGTTCTCGCGATGACTGAGAAAGGAGATGGCTCAGATCACTGATGTGTGTGTCCATGTGTGTATTTGTGTTCGTGTCGGTCTGTGTTTGTACTTTTGTATGGGTGCCTGCCTGTTGGGATGAAAAATGGCTTCACAACAAAGTCGTCTGTGATTGTGAAAACACAAGAATTTACAGTATTTGCTGTTAGCTCCCTGCCATTTCAGAAGGCTGATACCATTTGGTTGCTTGCATCAACAGAGCAAACATGCAGGGCCGGTTCCAGGCATAAGCGACATAAGCGGTCAATTAGGGCCCCAGCCTGAGAGTAAGAATAGTAGAATACACAAGGTGCAATTTCAAAATTTGTTTGTGCATCAGCAGTTTTTCTCTTATGTCAGTCACTGACAGTCACTCAATTAGCCATGTCCGCTAACCATTTTTATATTGGTAGTAATTTTTATATTGGTAGTCTAGCAAGCTATCTAAACTTGTAGTAATCATGGCCGAATACTGACTGGGCACGCAGGGCACTTGCCCAGGGTCCCTGACCTCCAGGGAGCCCCATTTGATTTTGTTAGTCATTCTCACTCGGATATCATATTAACATGGCATAAGTCATTACAAAATGTGTAGAATTGCAGGAAAATAGTTTTTAAAACTGCCAACATTTCTCATGCAACATTTGCATGAAAATTAACTTTCAAACAAAAATATGTCTCCCCATCGTCAAAAGGGGGGGCCTGTCACGTTCCTGACCTTATTTTCCTTTGTTTAACTTTGTTTAGTTGGTCAGGACGTGAACTGGGTGGGTAGTCTATGTTATGTGTTTCTATGTTGGGTTCAATGTGTTGCCTGATATGGTTCTCAATTAGGGGCAGGTGTTTGACGTTTCCTCTGATTGAGAACCATATTAAGGTAGGCTGTTCACACCGTTTGTTTGTGAGTGATTGTCTTCCGTGTTTGTATATGTACCACACGGGACTGTTTCGTTTGTTCTAGTCTGTACCTGTTCGTGCGTTCTTTGTGTTTATGTAAGTTCATATGTTCAGGTCGGTCTACATCGTTTTTTGTTTTGTCATTTCTCAAGTGTGTTACGTATTCGTCTTGATTTAATAAATCATTCATGTATTCCACCTACGCTGCATTTTGGTCCGATCCTTCTCGCCTCTCCTCATCCGAGGAGGAGGAAGAATATGACAGCCGTTACAGGGCCACTAAAATGTTTTGCCGCGAGGTGGAGGGCCTCCCAACCAAATCTCGCTTAGGGCCTCCAAAAGGCTAAAGCCGGCCCTGCAAAAATGCTACCATCTGACTCGAAGCATGATCAAAGCTAACACACTAGTATTTGACTGCTAATACCCTGCCCCTAACTAATAAATAAGTAACAAGAGACCTTGGGATGGTGAGCGGTAGAAATGGAATTAAAGAGCTTCTTGTGTTCAATTAAACAGCCGTAAACGTTGCTGAAATCAGTCCCGGGGAGGAGGAAAAGAACTCCACAGAGAGAGAGAGGGATCGACACACACAAACACACTGTATCAGACACTCCCAGGGATTTTCTGATGAATCTTCCTTGTTCCTGAGTTGAGCTGGCGAACTGTAAACCTTGAGACTGCTACAGTAGAGACTGGCAGTAGCAGGCTCAGTGTTTTATAGAACCACTCTACCCTCCTGAGGCAGCCAGGGAATGGCCTCTGCCTACTGAGTCATGGAGCCATCTATATTCAGAATGAGAGGATCTCCTCCTCCTGTATTTACACAGACCAACATGATACACACTGTGGGTGACTCCAGAGTGATGCAACAGCTGAAAGACCACTTTTCGGCCCTAGAGCAACAAGGAGCTGTTGGTTTAATCTCTTTTATCATTATTTGAAACACAGACACAGAAACACAGACACAGCTAGACAGCCTAAAGAGAAACTAGAACAGGATATTAATGCGCCATCGAAACAAATTAAATCTAATATAAATAAATAAAGAGGCAGTCGACGATGGATAGATACAGTACAAACACAAAAACACACTAGAATGCGGGCTCACAGACACTGTACACCACACACACATACACACCCTACACTTTATGGGCCATTTTTAACCAGGCACTATTTCAGAATGCTAAACTCTGGCATTTTTATGACACTCCCTGCTTAAATCAATTACGGGGAGGCCGAGGCATGCAAGCATCAGCGGTAATAACCCATGGGGGCCTCACAGTGAGAGTGGTGATTCATGAAAACCACAATGATTTGTCCACAAATGCAAATGTGGTAGAACCCAACTCACTAACTCCTAAAATGAAAGAAAAAGAGAATACACAATTTATGTACAATGACATATGGTGTCAGCAGTGGGATTTCAGTGGTACAATGTGTTCAGATCACGGTGTACAATTAGAAGGACCTGTTGGCCCATCTTTGTTATCAGTCCTGCCAATGCGTGTTGTTACCAGTCTGTTATTTTCTTTAGGCCTGCCCATTTAATTAGATAGAAAAAATACAGCTGGCTTGTGTTCTGTTTTTAAGGCTGGTCTGATTCTTCCAATGATGTTCCCACTGACAATATGGTTTAATTAATGCTGCTCTTATTGTCATGTTCTTCCCTCTTGGCTCTGTTGCTCGCCATTGTCCTGGCATGTCTGTTGTGTCTCTGCTGTCGACCGCTGTCTATGGAATAGTTCAGCCCTACTCAATAGGTGACCTCCTGGACGAAATGTTATATATTTTTAAGATCCTGTCTGGCTTTTGAATTACTGTTGAGAATTGTAATAGTTGAATGCAGAAGGTGCAATTTAGAAATTTGGTGGTACATTAGCAGTTTTTATATGAACACACAAGACATGGCCAAATGTGTAGAATTGCATGAAATTAGCTTTAAAAGGGCAAAATTCTCTCTGCCAACAAGAGAGGTGTGAACAGTTTGAACAGTTTTTGTCATGGACAGTGGTGTGTGTGAGTTCGTGTGTTGTGTGTGTGCGTGTGTGTGTGTGTGTGTGTGTGTGTGTGTGTGTGTGTGTGTGTGTGTGTGTGTGTGTGTGTGTGTGTGTGTGTGTGTGTGTGTGTGTGTGTGTGTGTGTGTGTGTGTGTGTGTGTGTGTGTGTGTGTGTGTGTGTGTGTGTGTGTGTGTGTGTGTGTGTGTGTGTGTGTGTGTTAAAATAGAGTGGGCGCAGGTTGCTGAGGGGCTGATCATTTCTGGGGGGGGTCGCATGGGTTTCAAGGTGGGGGTTTGTTACTACGCCGATAAATGACTATATATCCATGTGGACATGGTACTGGTACCCTGTGTATATAGCCAAGTTATTGTGTTATTCCGCATTATCTTTCTATTATTTAAACATGTTCTCTCACTGTTGGGAGAGACTGTTTACACAAGCATATGACAAATAATATTTGACTTGATTTTACCTTTGCCACCTAGGAAATGTATGTGACCAGGGGATTACTGATGCACTCATGAAGACTCATCCATACAGTATCTCCTCTACATCACTGCTGCTTATTGAGTGCGATGTGCTTTTAAAAAAAAGTACAGCACATAAGATGCATTATGATTATGTATAACGGGAGGTAAAGAAAGAGAATCACTCTAATACTCAGGGATGAGGTCAATTCCCTTTTAAATTCACGATAATTAAAAAAAAATCTTCCATGAAAATCAAATTCAGTGTATTTGAATGGAATCGAGCCCATTCTTGCTAATAGGCACTACTATCATCATCAACAGCACTATTCTGGTCAGCCTGTACTGAGTGTTTGTTGTGTTGTGTTTGCCAGCTGGACCCAGACAACACCGGTTTCATCGCAGTGGAGAACTTCACCAGTTTGGTGGAGCACCATGAGCTGCAGCTGGACCCTTCCAAACTGGACATGCTGTTCGCCCTGGTGCAGAGCAACGAGGATGGACAGGTGTGCTACCAGGAGCTCATTGAGCTGGTAAGTGGCTGAAAGGGTACACACACAGAAGCATGCACGCACACACACACAGAGGCACATTCATACAGAAGAAGGCATAGTACACACACAACACACACACACACTACAGAATTATTTGAGAAAGGTTAGAATTGCACACTCACATTATTTCATGATAATTACACACAAGTGCGCCTCAACACACACACACACACACACACACACACACACACACACACACACACACACACACACACACACACACACACACACACACACACACGCACGCATACAGACATTCAAACTCATAATTCATAGCATGAGGATATCATGCACTTGTAGCGTAATGTACTGTATTATCTGGTGGTGGAGCAGAGGAGAAAACCTTGCCTCAATGTCTTCTGCTGAGTAGTGTTCTGAGTCTTGTGATGCTGCTTGGGGGTCCGAGACATCATTCTTATTCATTCCTCTCTACTTAACCTGTCTGTGTTTAGACCTGGTGTTCCTATTATGAATGAATTCAAAGCCTTTTAAAGGGGCTGAGGTGATTCTCAGCCCTGTGTAGCCGCAGACCAGAGCATGTTTCCGTTCCTCCTCACACCATACGGTGTAAGCAGCGGGATTAATTAAACGCAATGCAATCCCTGACGTTTTCACTTCGCTAAGCCGATTCCTTCTTTCCCTCTGTGTTGCTCATGGTTTGTGATGAAAGCTTTCATTTCAAATTCTCAGGCCTCGCGTCTCGTGTGTGATCAGCAATGCAGATGCTCTCGCTGACGTTTGAACCCCATCCTTTATTTTACTCTCCTCCTTCTACCATCCACTCTTCCCTTTATGGATCTTCACGCCTATTCCTTCTGTTTCTCCCTCCATCCAAGCTGTGATACTCTTTCCTCCGACTACTCCCTTCTGCAGATATTATCCTCCTTTAATTGAACCCATTTTTACTCAACGTGATCATACACCCCAGGGAGATTTATAGGAGGGACATCATTGACAGAATGTGACGGAGGACATTGCAGTGTTGTGTTCAAGACCACCGAAAGTGAGACCGAGCCAAGACAAAGACGGGAGCTAATCGAGTCTGAGTCAAGACCATGATTGTAATTATGTCAGATCACCACAATAATAAGAGCTCAAAATGTACAGTATTTCAGTGTTAATATTTCAGTCGAACATATAGATTCTTTAGCCATTCAAATTTGTAAAAAAGAAATTTAGCTCTACAAATTATCACTAAACAAAACTGGTGTCAAATTATAGATAAAACGACAAAATATGTAAAATGTTCTCAAATTTGCCCCAGTCTCCCCTACTAGTGGAGCAAGAAAATTCTGACAAGTGCGACAAGGTTTGAGGATATTTTTCAACAAAAGTAAAGGACAGTAACGTTATGAGTAAAGTAGGAAGCATACTTTATAAATGTAGCATGAAGGAAGTGTGTATTTGGCCTGGCGAAGCGGTTTTATGTGTTGACTGAACTGGGGTTGGTAATTATGAGTTTACTGCTCCGCTGGTCTCGTGACGAAATGATGGTCTTGGAATTATCGTTGCCCAAGACCGAATCAAAATGTATCCGAGTCCGAGACAAGACCAAGACACTCAATATGTGGTCTCGAGACCGGACTCAAGACCAGTCTGTTCTCGAGTATTACACCACTGTGACAGTGGTATGAAAATGTATGCACTAGTTAAGAGCATCTGCTAAATGACTAAAATGTAAATGTTTAATGGTATTTTTTGTTGGAAAGTGCACCACTGCCATTATATTATCTCATCAATCAAATTGATTTCAATCAATCAAAATATTCATAAAGCCCTTTTTCCATCAGCCGATGTCACAAAGTGCTGTACAGAAACCCAGCCTAAAACTCCAAACAGCAAGCAATGCAGATGTAGAAGCACGGTGGCTAGGGAAAACTCCCTAGAAAACTCCCTAGAAACTCCCTAGAAACCTAGAGAGGAACCAGGCTCTGAGGGGTGGCCAGTCCTCTTCTGGCTGTGCCGGGTGGAGATTATAACAGAACATGGCCACGATGTTCAAACGTTCATAGATGACCAGCAGGGTCACGTGATAATAATAATCACAGTGGTTGTAGAGGGTGCAACAGGACTGCACCTCAGGAGTAAATGTCAGTTTGCTTTTCATAGCTGATCATTCAGAGTTAGAGACAGCAGTTGCGGTAGAGAGAGAGTCCTAAACAGCAGGTCCGGGACAAGGTAGCACATCCAGTGAACATCTAGCCTGAGTTAAGACTTGACCAGGAAGATAGAACACCCCTGCCCAGGGAGATAGAGCAGTGTGTATTGTGTATGTGTGACAGTGTTTCTTTCGTGCTATGTGTGTTTTCACATGTTTATTCACTGTACACTCTACATATAGTGCATTCGGAAAGTAATCAGACCCCCTGCCTTATTCTAAAATTGATTTTTTAAATCCTCATCAATCTACACACAATACCCCATAATTACAAAGCAAAAACAGGTGTTTGGAAATGTTAGCAAATGTATTAAAAACATTATACAGAAATACCGTATTTACAAGTATTACAAGTATTCAGACCGTTTGCAATGAGTCTCGAAATTGAGCTCACGTGCATTCTGTTTCCATTGATCATCCATGAAATGTTTCTACAACTTGATTGGAGGCACACACCTGTCTATATAAGTCCCACAGTTGACATTGCATGTCAGAGCAAAAACCAAGCTATGAGGTCGAAGGAACAGATCAAGCTATGAGCTCTGAGACAGGATTGTGTCGAGGCACAGATCTGGGGAAAGGTACCAAAAAATGTCTGCAGCATTGAAGTTCCCCAAGAACACAGTGGCCTCCATCATTCTTAAATGGAAGAAGTTTGAAACCACCAATACTTTTGTAAATAAGGTATTTCTGTATATTTTATTTATAATGTCGTGACGTGACTTTCATTAACGTGATGACTGTTATTTATCGAATCAACTATGTTTAATTGCCAGATGATTTCAATTAATCATGTAGCAATTAGCTCATTAGGAATTTTGGGCACCACGGGAAAAGTTGTTTAACAAGTTACCATCTCCCGAATTAACTCTAGAAGATATGTAGATATCTCTTACATCAATAACAGTCACCTGTTAATCATTACCTCATCAGTCTCATTCAGAACGCCGCAGACTTCTTGAATCCACAAGAACCCCAGCCTTTCTGATTATTCAGTACTACGCAAATTGATTTAATCATTTATTTACTAACTAACTAAATAATAACACAGAATACACATTCACAATTACTTTAGACAAAAGTCCCTAGTGGACTGACAAGATATGACTGCTTGTTACACACATGGAGAGGGAGGGGTAGATAAAGAGAGGGAGAGGCAAAGAGAGTCAAACTTAACGTACATTTGGAATCTACCCTTAAAGTAATAATAATACTTTGCTCACGAACCATCGTCCATTTGGGGTAAGGAATGTAATGTATTTACGTGTAGATGTCTTTGTCCTTCGTCTCTCTGAAACCAATCGATCCTTCTATGGAAGTGGCTTGATGAGTGTAAGGCTCTGGTTGTCCACCAGAGGTCACAAAGTCCTTCTTAGTTGTTCTGGTTTATAGTGGATGTTTCTTTAGATGCTCAAATGATTGTCTGGGATGGGATCTTCTCCTTCCTTTCTCAGGTAGATAGTCAAGTTTTAGACCACTTTACATGCACAGCTGCAGACTGTCAAATGTTCTGGTCTAGTCTTTATCTTCACTCATGTTGAGAGTTTCAGAGTTTCTAACCATTTCAACATGTGGCCAACGCTTCACGCTTTTCTGGTCTGATAGATGAGCTTATCTTCTCACCTCGTGTTGAGTCTTAGAGTTTCAACCATTCGTAACATTCAGCTCACACTGTCCATCTGCTGGTCTGATATGTTCATTCTTAGTGAATCCTTTTAAGCACTCTGGTCGGAAACGCAGTTCCATCACACTGACAAGCTCTTCTGACCTCATTAGGGGGCGTCGCTTAGTTAATGTGCAACGGACATGAAAAACCATTATCTCATTAGAAAAATAAAATCACACTAATATGTTAACAAAAATAGTTTCATCGTTCTTCATATTATATTAACATCATATTGGATAGAAACTTGAAAGCTTGAATGTGTTTCCTTCCTAAGTTACAGTATTTTCATTATACAGTTTTTAATGACATCACAAACTGAAAAGCAACATGACAGGATTATTATTTAGATCCCCATGGACCATTCTTAACATTCCTATCTTATACATATTGTTCCAACGTTCACTCTTTGGGTGTTATAGTTTTGGGCGGCAAAATGTCTCTGTAAAAAATACATTCCTTTCCCAATACTGAGGAGCAAAGGGAGAGATTCCCCTCCTGCCTAATTTACGACCAAGTGTCAAAACCGGCCCACCCTCCCTTCACCTCTTCTGTGGGTAAGAGGGTCTGGTTGTTGTCAGCTATTTCCCAAGCTGATCTGAGGCCTTTGATCCTCGACCAGGAGAGTCATGACAATACATTTGCTAAAATGTCAAAAAAACTGTTTTAGCTCTGTCATTATGGGGTATTGTGTGTAGCTTGATGATGTAATAAGGCTTTTAGAATAAGGATGTAATGTAACAAAATTGGGGAAAAGTTGAGGGGTCTGAATACTTTCTGAATGCACTGAGGCTATTTTCGCCTGAGGGGCTGTGACTTTCATTCTGTTAGTCTGCTGAACAGGGATGTTAAACTTTCCTTTGCTATATTGGTCTTCAGGCTCAATAAATGTATGTAAATGTCTTGGAAGCGAACTGTTAGCCCACAGGTTCAGTAGTGTGTGGCTGTGTGCATAAACATGTTTCAGGGATTAGCATAGCTGATAAGTGGAAGGTGAATTGAGGCCACATGCGGCTGGTGTGCATGTGTAGGCTAATTGAGCATATTGTGTTATGGAATAGGTTAGGTACTGTAGTTTGAACAGCACACTACAGCTCACTACCACTTCCACACTCCATTCCCCAAGGGGGCACCAGCAACTTTGTCCAGGTGCTGAGCCTGGTTGATAAGCACATCGGGTGTTGCCAATTAAGGAGATTGTCAGTCAGTGTCCCAGCTTCAAATCAAATCAAACTTTATTTGTCACATGCTCCAACTACAACAAGTGTAGACCTTACAGTGAAATGCTTTCTTACAAGCCCTTAACCAACAGTGCAGTTCAAGAAGAGTTAAGAAAATATTTACCAAATAAACTAAAGTTAAAAAATAAATAAAAAGTAACACAATAACAACAATAACGAGGCTATATGCAGGGGGTACCAGTACCGAGTCAGTGTGCGGGGGTACAGGTTAGTTGAGGTGATTTGTACATGTAGGTAGGGGTGAAGTGACTATGCATAGATAATAAACAGCGAGGGGGGGGTCAATGTAAATAGTCCAGTGGCCTTTTGATTAATTGTTCAACAGTCTTATGGCTTGGGGGTAGGAGCCTTTTGGTCCTAGCCTTGGCACTCCAGTACTGCTTGCTGTGCGGTAGCAGAGAAAACAGTCTATGACTTGGGTGACTGGAGTCTCTGACAATTTTATGGGCTTTCCTCTCCAAGCTTGCACCTCCTTTGGTATTTTTGTACAAATTTATATTTCGTCACCCACTGACAAAATACTAATCCGCTTAGACTGGCTGAACAAGAAGTCATGAGAGCGAGGTAATAGTAGTACTGCTAGAGCTCTGGACCAAGGTAAGATTGCTGTCTCCCTGGGAACATGTGCATCCAACACGGTCCTCAAATACAGAGTTCTCACATAAATGCACACATTTATTCAGGTTACAGACCATGTAACTAGGCCTAGGACCCCTAGACAAAGCGAGTGCAACAATATCTATAGGCTAGTTATGGGTTTTGTAACAATTGATTTAACCTCGTTAACAGAGTGTGCCGGTAGTTGCTATCATGTATTGTTGTTAAATTAAATAAATCTGTCATTCCTCTCCTTCAGGTGGCAGTTTAAATGATGTTCTGAGAACATTCAACAGCTCCCATCCTGTAGGTAGGATCATTGTCAGGTGACTGTGATCATGAAAAACTCCTTGCCTTAGTCATTTTTCCTCCTTAATGGGAGAGATACAGCAATACGGATCCCACCTCTGCCACAATCTGGCAATATGCTTTGTGTTGTAGTCATGACACAGAAATATATACAACGCTAGGAAAACTTTACTGGGCATGCTTCAGTTACCTAGAGTAAATAGTCAAGTAAGAATATTTCAGTTTCCTGTGTAACAGAAATATTGCTCCAGGGATTCTCTGGGTTTCTGCTTCACTTGATGATGGATGAAGTTGACACCATAAGCCCAGAGAACCCTTTGCCACCTGTGACCTGACTGAAGCTCTCTTGGGGAATGTTTGAGTGTCCCCAGCAAGGCCATTTTGGGATATTTAGTGACTCCAGTGTGGTCATTATATTGTTTAGAGGTGTCAATGGGGTCGTCTGACCGTGTTTAGTGCCCACGGTCCATCTGTCTTCTGAGTGGAAGAGCAGAGTCTAACTGAAGGGAAAGGCAAAAAAAGATGATAGATGCACCCCATCATCCCTGACACACACACATACCGGCTGTTCGTCGTACACACACGTACACGCTCCACACATACAAACACACCCTCGCAACACACAACAAACTCAGGCAGGCACCATTTCTTTTTTACTTGGATTGCTGGCTCCAGAGTGGTGCACTTTGCTTAAGTGTCCATGACCGAAGGTTTTTCCAGTTTAGGTCCTGCTGATAAAACCATGAAGGAGGGTTATGGCTATGGGCTTATGGGGAGATAAAGGTGGGCTCTCATTTTAAAAGGATTTTGCTAGAATGAGGGTGGGCGCAAACAGTGCCGAGATCCACAGTGATTTAATTTTGTCTTATCACTGTGTGTTTGCATTTATTTAATAGCTTAATAATGGATTATAAATTACCAGTAAATGTGTAGTAAATGGCGTGCTGATCCTGTTTAACAGAACTAAGTGATGGTGAGTCATTTACTATATGGTAATTCAGGGGCATTCAGATTCCAACCTGGTTCTTCACAGTATGTGGTAGGGCTTGAAAACTATTACGGACTACGAAGGGAAACCCAGCCGCGAGCTGCCCAGTGATGCAAGCCTACCAGATGAGCTAAATGCTTTTTATGCTCGCTTCGAGGCAGGCAACACTGAAGCATGCATGAGAGCACCAGCTGAGCAAGACCTTTAAACAGGTCAACATTCACAAAACAGCGGGGCCAGATGGATTACCAGGACGTGTACTCAAAGCATGCGCGGACCAACTGGCAAGTGTCATGCTGGTCATGGCTCACATCAACACCTTCATGCCAGAAACCCTAGACCCCCTACAATTCGCATACTGCCCCAACCGATCCACAGATGACGCAATCTCAATCGCACTCCACACTGCCCTTTCCCACCTGGTCAAAAGGAACACCTATGTGAGAATGCTGTTAATTGACTACAGCTCAGCGTTCAACACCATAGTGCTCATAAAGCTCATCACTAAGCTAAGGTCCCTGGGACTAAATACCTCCCTCTGCAACTGGATCCTGGACTTCCAGACTCGCTGGCCCCAGGTGGTAAGGGTAGGCAACAACACATCTGCCACGCTGATCCTCAACACTGGGGCCCCTCAAGGTTCGTGCTTAGTCCCCTCCTGACAATTTTTTGGGACACCCCCGCCTTTGTCTTTACACTGCTGCTACTCGCTATTTATTATCTATGTGCATAGTCACTTTACATATTACCTCGACTAACCTGTACCCCCGCGCACTGACTCTGTACCAGTACCCCCTGTATATAGCCTCGTTATTGTTATGTGATTTTCTTGTATTACTTTTTGATTCAATTTTATTTTTTTACTTACGTTTATTTAGTAAATCTTTTCTTAACCTCTCTGCGCTACGGATCCCTTTAGCGGGATCATTTTCCTAAACAACCGCTGAATTGCAGGGCGCAAAATATTACAAAAAATATTTATAATCATGCAATCACAAGTGAAATATACCAAAACACAGCTTAGCTTGTTGTTAATCCACCTATCATGTCAGATTTTGAAAATAGGCTTTACAGCTAAAGCAATCTAAGCTTTTGTGAGTGTATCAATCAATGCTAGAACAGCTAGCCCCAAATTAGCATAGTCACGAAAGTGAGAAAAGCAAGAAAATGAATCGCTTACCTTTGATAATCTTCGGATGTTTGCACTCACGAGACTCCCAGTTACACAATAAATGTTCTTTTTGTTCAATAAATATTACTTTTATAACAAAAAAACGCCATTTGGGTTGCGCGTTATGTTCAGAAAACTACAGCCTCGTTCCGTTCGACCAAAATTCCAAAAAGTATCCGTAATGTTTGTAGAAACATGTCAAATGTTTTTTATAATCAATCCTCAGGTTGTTTTTAGCATACATAATCGATAATATTTCAACCGGACCGTAACCTATTCAATAAAAGAGAGAAAGAAAATGGAGAGCTACCCCTCTCGCTACCCCTCTCTCCCTCTTCCTTTAAATGGAAGAAAGACGGGAAATGAAACACAGATTTTTTTTAAAGAACACTTCCGGGTTAGATTTCCTCAGGTTTTCGCCTGCAAAAACAGTTTTGTTATACTCACAGACAATATTTTGACCGTTTTGGAAACTTTGGAGTGTTTTCTATCCTAATCTATGTGACAAATAAAATGTGATTTGATTTGGTAAATCATTTAGTAACATTAATTGAATGATTTATTAATTGAGCTAGCTATCGTTTAGCAGCAGGACTCTCTGACTCTACACCTGGAGGGCTCTGTGTGTAAGAGAGCGAGGGCTGATGCTCTCCCAATCAGCTATTAATTAAATAAATGAGATTAGCTAAATTTAGCAAACTTTGTTTGGAAAGCATCAGGACCAATTTTGGAAATGTAGTGGAATGGCACATCTGAATAATTTAGAATGACTTGATACCAAACTCAATACCTCCTAATATACATCTATAAAAGGAAAACTATGGAACAAATATCATCTTTGTGTTATTATATATTCAAACTATATTCGATAAGTACAGTCGTGGCAAAAAGTTTTCAGAATGACACAAATATTAATTTCCACAAAGTTTGCTGCTTCAGTGTCTTTAGATATTTTTGTCAGAAGTATAATTAGAAGCATTTCATAAGTGTCAAAGGCTTTTATTGACAATTACATGAAGTTGATGCAGAGTCAATATTTGCAGTGTTGACCCTTCTTTTTCAAGACCTCTGCAATCTGCCCTGGCATGCTGTCAATTAACTTCTGGGCCACATCCTGACTGATGGCAGCCCATTCTTGCATAATCAATGCTTGGAGTTGATCAGAATTTGTGGGGTTTTGTTTGTCCACCCGCCTCTTGAGGATTGACCACAAGTTCTCAATGGGATTAAGGTCTGGGGAGTTTCCTGGCCATGGATCCAAAATATCTATGTTTTATTCCCCGAGCCACTTAGTTATCACTTTTGCCTTATGGCAAGGTGCTCCATCATGCTGGAAAAGGCATTGTTTGTCACCAAACTGTTCCTGGATGGTTGGGAGAAGTTGTTCTCGGAGGATGTTTTGGTACCATTCTTTATTCATGGCTGTGTTCTTAGGCAAAATTGTGAGTGAGCCCACTCCCTTGGCTGAGAAGCAACCCCACACATGAATGGTCTCAGGATGCTTTACTGTTGGCATGACACAGGACTGATGGTAGCGCTCACCTTGTCTTCTCCGGACAAGCTTTTTTCCAGATGCCCCAAACAATCGGAAAGGGGATTCATCAGAGAAAATGACTGTACCCCAGTCCTCAGCAGTCCAATCCCTGTACCTTTTTGCGGAATATCAGTCTGTCCCTGATGTTTTTCCTGGAGAGAAGTGGTTTCTTTGATGCCCTTCTTGACACCAGGCCATCCTCCAAAAGTCTTCGCCTCACTGTGCGTGCAGATGCACTCACACCTGCCTGCTGCCATTCCTGAGCAAGCTCTGTACTGGTGTTGCCCCGATCCTTCAGCTGAATGAACTTTAGGAGACGGTCCTGGCGCTTGCTGGACTTTCTTGGGCGCCCTGAAGCCTTCTTCACAACAATTGAACCACTCTCCTTGAAGTTCTTGATGATCCGATAAATGGTTGATTTAGGTGCAATCTTACTGGCAGCAATATCCTTGCCTGTGAAGCCCTTTTGTGCAAAGCAATGATGACGGCACGTGTTTCCTTGCAGGTAACCATGGTTGACAGAGGAAGAACAATGATTCCAAACACCCTCCTTTTGAAGCTTCCAGTCTATTATTCGAAGTCAATCATAATGACAGAGTGATCTCCAGCCTTGTCCTTGTCAACACTCTCACCTGTGTTAATGAGAGAATCACTGACATGATGTCAGCTGGTCCTTTTGTGGCAGGGCTGAAATGCAGTGGAAATGTTTTTGGGGATTCAGTTCATTTGCATGGCAAAGAGGGACTTGGCAATTAATTGCAATTCATCTGATCACTCTTCATAACATTCTGGAGTATATGCAAATTGCCATCATTCAAGCTGAGGCAGCAGACTTTGTGAAAATTAATATTTGTGTCATTCTCAACTTTTGGCCATGACTGTACACTATTGAGAAAACACCAGAACTAATTAAGTCATCATGAAGAACAGAGGCTGGAGCTGAGCTGAGACCAGTATGTACTGTAAACCCACACTGTTCGCAAGGAGGGGATTGTGAGCATCCTGCTGTTCGGAATACACACAAACGGACGCACACACACACACCCGACGTCAATTAGGTCCTTTCCGGTCTCTCTTAAAGGGAATTCTATCTTCAGCTCCATCCTTAGCCTTTAATATCAATTATTGTCCCTGGCAGACATCATCTTGCTTCTTGTCAGGGGAATTTTAGCTGCGGACCTTGTTGATGCCAGAGTCTGAGGTTCCCCTGAGTACGAAGTAGTGATGCAAAGGGATGTGATACTAGCACACCCTGCTAGAATGCTCCTGCTATGTTTGTCAGGGCTCACCAGTCAAGTCGTCAGCTCTCGTGCTAACACGCCTTATTGTCTGCCTCCCTGTCTCATATCCCAAACTTCAAAGGCCACTTAATGCTCACTTTAGAAGCGGCAGTCCCACATGTCAGAGGAGAAGGCAAGGCAGAATGACGTGTGTCTAATTGGAAACGTCTCCCGGGAACGTTCAGGAGCACAAATCTCAGAGAGGGAGAAGAAACGCATCGCTAAGAGGAAAGGTAGTAGGTGTTTTCGGACAAAAAAAAACGTTGTTAAAACACTGGAAACACAGGCATCGTTTAGAGAAGAAAGCCCACAGAGAATAATTTTTATTTTATTTGTGTATACATCCCCCAACCTCCTTTTCTCCTATTCAGTCTCTTAAAGTCATTGGTAAAGACAGGTGGAAACCATTCACTTCCGCAGTTGTGCTTCCCCGGAGCTAGTAGATCCACGAGGGCATCTCATTTTCCTTTCCTTCCTTCCTAATGTGCTTTCCTCCCTTCCTAATGTGCTTTCCTCTCCCTCCTAAAGCATGTACAGTATAATTGCATTTCCTGGGCCTGATCTCAATGCTAAAATATGCAGTAGTGCAGCCACGGGAGGGCCGGCCAGCCCCTCTCATCTTCACGCTGCTTATCGGTGTGCCACAGGCCCTCACTCGTTCATTGTTCAACCCTGGCATCATAATTACCTAATATGTGTCTCACGGCATCCCGCTCGACTATACTTCACCACGATCCACTACCGCTCTACAGACTAACTATATATTTCTGTTATTAAAAAAAAAACTGTTAATAGCCTCAGACGACTAGGACTCATTTGTATTGTGATTTCTTTGTTTATATATTTATTTGTCTCCTTGTTTTGTTTCTTTCATTAGCACCATGTAGATATTGCACCCGATTACTTTCATTATTATGCTCCCCACAGTGTCCGGATGTAATGAGCCTGCACACAACAGCACCTAATGAAATTGTCACGTTCGTTAGAATAAATGTCGGACCAAGGCGCAGCGGATGTTGAGTTCCACATTATTATTTAGAAAGTGAAACTTAGCAAAGACAAAAACAAATAAACAATAAACTAACAACGAACCGATGCTACAGAGATGCTACGTGCAATATCCCATAAACACAGGTGGAAAAAGGCTACCTAAATATGATCCCCAATTAGAGACAACAATTACCAGCTGCCTCTAACTGGGAATCATACACAATCACCAACATAGAAAAACAAACCTAGAACCCCACATAGAAATAATAAACTAGACTAACCCCCCAGTCACGCCCTGACCTACTCTACCATAGAAAATAAGGACTCTCTATGGTCAGGACGTGACAGAAATATGGTTGGTTTGCTTTAGCTGCCTCCTTGGTGGGGTCTGTGGGGACTCTGRCGACTGTTGAAGTATAGATAGATACAGTACGAATGTGGCTTGACATATTGTCTATGTATCATCTTGGATTTAAGCATCATTCTCTCTATGGCATAGGCGTACACAGATCCATATACACTGAGATGTGTCGTTCTTATCTCCTTCCCCTTGTAGGACCGTTCAGATTCATTGTCATCATATGAGGAAGTTCATTTTCTTCCAGATTCATTATACAACCTGTCCCTTATCCTTGTCAGGTGTGGTTGCACCAGGGTGTTTCATCAAGATGTCCTACTAAAGCAGCAGACATCAGGGATTCCATGTACCAAGTCATTTACATTTACATTTAAGTCATTTAGCAGACGCTCTTATCCAGAGCGACTTACAAATTGGAAAGTTCATACATATTCATCCTAGTCATGCTAGCCCCAGCTGTGCCGTTCCTGCTCACTAAGCAAACCCGGAGTCTCAATGATAACAGAAGGCTGTCACCGGTCTCCCCACCGCATGCCCCCTCCCTTTGTTTGAAGTCGAGTGCAGTTGAAAAGTCAACTTCTAAAAGCAGTTGCAGGCATTTAGCATGCCAGTTCATCTATCAAATGATATATTTCTTCACTCTGTCAGTCAAAGGAATACTAACTTTGTTCTCGTTCTCGTTCTCTCTTTCTCCTTTCTTTTTCTATATGTCATCCATCTCCCGCCCTTCTCTTCAGATGAGCAGCAAGCGCTCCAGCAGTTTCCGACGGGCCATCGCCAATGGCCGCCGTACGCTGCAGCGAGAGATCCTATTGGATGAGACGGGCCTGGGTGTGTACAAGCGCTTTGTGCGCTACGTGGCCTATGAGATCCTGCCCTGCGAGACAGACCGGCGCTGGTACTTCCACCAGAACCGCCTTTGTCCCCCGCCCATATTCATGGCTATCATTACCATTGTCCAGGTGAGAGGGAAGAGAGAAAGAAGACCCTTCAAATAAGCAGAACAATGTTTATGGCATAAAAAGTCTTTAGCTTTGTCATATGTGGGCACTGACCAACTATTTGGGAAACAATGGTTAAGGAGGTGCAATCGATGCCTGTCCTCGAAGGCAACACTGTATTGGCTTTCATGATTGAATTTCATGATTGAATGTAGAACTGGGAAACCAAGCCAGTGAACTAGTCTCTGGCCAAGTCATTGACATTATTGGAACAATTTAGTGAGAGGAAAGAAAATAACCACTAGACAGCTTTAGCCCCGGAGGCCTTGGCTTGAACAGGCAATGCTATAAAACCTGCTGCTCCTCAGCGAAGCAACAGCACTTTCTGTTCTAACTCACTGCCATTCTGAAGAAAGAGAATAAAGTGCTCTTACACTGAACTAAAATATAAATGCATGTAACAATTTAAAATATTTTACTGAGTTACAGTTCATATTAGGAAATCAGTCAATTGAAATATACTCAACAGAAATATAAATGCAACATGTAAAGTCCTGGGCCCATGTTTCATGAGCTGAAATAAAAGATTTTCCAAATGCAGAAAAAGCTTATTTCTCTTATTTTGTGCGCAAATTTGTTTACATCCCTGTTAGTGTGCATTTCTCCTTTGCCAAGATAATCCATCCACTTGACAGGTGTGGCGTATCAAGAAGCTGATTAAACAACATGATCATTACACAGGTGCACCTTGTGCTGGGGACAATAAAAGGCCACTCTAAAATGTGCAGTTTTGTCACAACACAATACCCCAGATGTCTCAAGTTTTTAGGGAGCGTGCAATTTGCATGCTGACTGCAGGAATATCCACCAGAGCTGTTGCCAGAGAATTGTATGATCATTTTTCTACCATAAGCCGCCTCAAACGTCATTGGACGTACTAACAAATTCTCTAAAACAACGTTGGAGGCGGTTATTGCCACACCTGTCAGGTGGATGATTAGGGATCCCGAGTGGCGCAGGCTGTATCACATCCGGCGGTGATTGGGAGTCCCATAGGGTGGCGCACAACTGGCCCAGCGTCGTCCAGGTTTGGAAAGGGTAGGCCGTCATTGTAAATAAGATTTTGTTCCTAACTAACTTGCCTAGTTAAATAAAGGTTCAATTCAACAACAACAAACAAATCAAAAATCTTGGCAAGGGAGAAATTCTCACTGACAGGGATCTAAAATTTGTGCACAAAATTTCTGGAATCTTTTACTTCAGCTCATGAAACATGGGACCAACACTGCGTTTATATCTAAATGCTTCACAATGGCGGTGAATGGTCTGTAATGACAATGAGGCTATGATAATGACTATTTCCTTTCATTAAAATTCATGGAGATGATGATTTATGAAAGGAGCAAATGGAATCGGTCCAGCTCTGTGTCTCTCTGTATGTGCATCACTTGTTGGTGCCAATTGAAGTCTTCAACCGACGCAAGGCATACGGCGTTCGAAAAAAGACAACATTCATGGGATTTATTAGCAAAATCACTATTTGTTTTGGCACTGCCATTTCTTGGCTCTCATAACAGAAATCTGTATTACATGATATCAATGAGTGTCTGAATGAAGAGACGTGGGTGTGAACCAGCGTGTGTCGTCTCTCCCGTCAGATCATCGTGTTCATGTGTTATGGCATCATGCTGAATAAGTGGGTGCTGCAGACGTACCAGCCAGACTTCATGAAGAGCCCCCTGGTGTACCACCCCAGACACCGCCACCAGGTCTGGCGCTTCTTCAGCTACATGTTCATGCACGTTGGGTAAGAGACCACCCCACCTGATTCACACACACACGTGCACCTATGCAAGGCACGCACGCACACACACGCGCACGCACACACACACACACACACACACACACACACACACACCTGTCTCTTATACACATCTAGATGTGTATAAGAGACAGGGTGTGCGCCATAACGAGCAGCCTGGTGACATAGAGGCCGGAGAGGGAGCACACGTGACAGTACTCGCTCACCGACACGCAGCACTAGCCGCAGGACGCCAACCAAGAGCNCACACACACACACACACACACGCACGCAGTGTGAAGCAACATTAATTGATACTGGAAGGCATTGACCGATAATGCATTAGATAGGATTGATGGTGATAGATGACTACTGTAGTTAACATTGATGAAGTGTCTAGACTAAAGGAGCTGATTAAAACTATATGCATAATGAATCTGTTATTGAGACCGGAATCATCCTCCTGTTCACTGTGTCTCTCAGGTTGGAACAGCTGGGGTTCAACGCTCTGCTCCAGCTGATGATCGGCGTTCCCTTGGAGATGGTCCACGGCATCCTACGCATCAGTCTGCTGTACATGGCCGGTGTTGTGGCAGGTGAGTGTCAGTGTGTTAGCAACGTTGGCTGATGTGATAGTATCGTTGTTTATTGTGTTAGTAACCCTGTATTTTAGTGCTGATAGTACTGTATCTTGGTACTTTGGTGTTTTAGTATATGAATGTGTTGGTGTATTAATATTTTAGTTCCTTGGTGTGTTAGTCTGTTCCACATGGCTGGTAAGATGGCCATAAAATGTACACTACCGCTCAAAAGTTTCGGGTCTCTTAGAAATGTCCTTGTTTTTGAAAGAAAAGCAAAAAAATGTGTCCATTTAAAATAACATCAAATTGATCAGAAATACAGTGTAGACATGGTTAATGTTGAAAATGACTATTGTAGCTGGAAATGACTGATTTCATATGGAATATCTACATAGGCATACAGAGGTCCATTGTCAGCAACCATCACTCCTGTGTCCAATGGCACGTTGTGTTAGCTAATCCAAGTTTATCATTTTAAAAGGCTAAATGATCATTAGAAAACCCTTTTGCAATTGTTAGCACAGTTGAAAACTGTTTTTCTTATTAAACAAGAAATAAAACTGGCCTTCTTTAGACTAGTTGAGTATCTGGAGCATTAGCATTTGTGGGTTCGATTACAGGCTCAAAATGTCCAGAATCAAAGAACTTTGTGCTGAAACTCGTCAGTCTATTCTTGTTCTGAGAAATGAAGGCTATTCCATGCGAGAAATTGCCAAGAAACTGAAGATCTCGTTCAACGCTGTGTACTACTCCCTTCACAGAACAGCGCAAACTGGCTCTAACCAGAATAGAAAGAGGAGTGGGAGGCCCCGGTGCACAACTGAGCAAGAGGACAAGTACATTAGCGTGTCTAGTTTGAGAAAGACGCCTCACAAGTCCTCAACTGGCAGCTTCATTAAATAGTACCCGCAAACACCAGCAAACACCAGTCTCAACGTCAACAGTGAAGAGGCGACTCCGGGATGCTGGCCTTCTGACGCGTAAAACCCTTGTTTCCTAGTACTGTATCTCTTTTATCTCCACTCTGCATGATTTTGTTTTCTGACGTTGTAAGTCACTTTCTCTCTTGACTTGTACTTGTATCAGAAGCTGAAGCCTAATTCCAATTGAGCGATATTCATTCATTTTGTACTGTTTATCTATTGTCTACTAAAAACATTGATTCTTTCACTACCCTTATTTCCCTCCTAGCGTAAATGTTGTTCAACTCCTCGTGCTCCCTGAAATGTACACACACGTGCAGGCATGCACACACAAACACACACACAGTACACACACACAGTCCACACACACACAGTACATGCTCATGCTTTTATTTATTTTTGTGATGATGACAGACCTTGGCCAGGTCGCAGTTATACATGAGAACTTGTTTTCAACTAGCCTACCTGATTAAATAAAGGTGAAATAAAGTACATTTAAAAAATAATCGGAGAAAGGCGGAAAAAGAGAGAAAAAAGTGAGCCAGTGAAACAGAGGATTTTAGGCCTCCTCTCTCGGGTGTTAGCCTAAGTGCAGCCGAAACTGAAGTAGGAGGAAAAGCAGTGGAAGGTCTGTTTTAAAGCAGGTAGATCAGCGCCAGGGCAGTTTGGGGTCTACAGGCTCAGCCGGGGGTCAAACTCACGGGTTCAGGCAGGGTTTTAGGGCGGCTAATGATGAGGCACACGTAATAACGGGAGTTATGAGAGACCGAGGATTCACGTCCAGGTGAGAGGTCAATGGGGCCAAACGCCCTGGCTCTAGGCACAGTGTGAGAGTAATAAAGACCTGGATCCCTGAGCCCTCCTGCCTTCAGCTAACGTTTTACATGAAAAGAACAGGCAGACATCAAACAAGTAAGGGGGACAAGTAAGTGAGCAATTGGTGCTGACTTCTGTCTTGACTCTTCCACCGGAGTTTTAGTGTGGCTCATTTAATGCCAAACGCCATATAGCAAGGTTTATAGCTTTATGCTGTTGGAATTAATTGTCTGTTTGAGTTAAGGCCGAGTAGCAACTTACATTAACATACTGTGAGCAATCGTAACAATAAATGTTCTACTGTGCTTTATATGGTTTAATCCAAGTGTGTGTGGGGGGGTATGTCCGATGTCTGTCTTTGTAAAGTTACTGCATGGCTCGGGGAGAACAACCGTGTAGGGTTTCCCAGAAATCTCCGGTCTGTTTGTTTGTGGATGACGTAAGCCTTGTATTACCAGACTGATTACCGCTGCGCTAGACTTACCGTTGTGCTAGCAAAACAGAATGTAATCTCGCAAGACTTCTGGATGGTTGTACCGGGCTAATAAAAATTGCCCAGGGACACAGATGACTTGGGATAACTTTTTTTTTCTCTTTACATTTTGTAGCCTTTGTCTGTCTCATGTTTATATCCATGTTCTGTTCAATCATGTCAGGATTTGTTTGTCCTTGTGAAACGGTAGAGCTCACCGGGTTTAGTTGTGCTCCGAGATTACATCCTCAGGGAGACCTTCAGCAGGTGGTGTGTGTGCGTGCCTGTGTGTTACAGGGCGGTACAAGAGTTAAAGGGATTAGATTATACACAGTAAACATCTCCGACCTATGCATCGTAGTTCTTTTCTGGTTTCTTCTTTGAGTAACTATACCATCAGTTCTTCGTGACATAATGTGGAGGATGAGGAATCCTAGCTACTCTGCGTGGTGCTGATTTTCAGTGTTCATGATTTAATTAATGTAATCGTCGGTTACTGTACATGGCCTAGTATTTTCAAGAGTAAATATGCTTATACTTGCATTAGTGCGTGGGTGTTGACTGAAAAGCAGTTGATCCTGTAGGCTTATAGGGACCCTAGCCAGTTTCAGTCATTGTGTACTGCTACTGTATCCCGCTGTAAACCCCCCAAAAACCTGTGAAGATATGTGAAAAAATCCATACTGTTGCTCCCATATCAATACATTCAAACAAGAATAAGAAATATGGATGGCTTTGCGCTGATGCTKATTCTCAATTCTAATAATGGTGTCAGTCCATCATTGAGTTCTCTCTTAATGGGATCGATTCAGGAGCATTCAGTTGGTCATCAAGTTGTCAATGTGATAAAAAATAAAGCCTGTAAGAATGATTAAAACCTGAGACCGGGCTAAATCGATTTTTTGTTTGCTCTGTTCCTCGGTTTTGGTGAAATGGCTATAATATATTCGCCTTGCCTTGTATTTTTTTGATAAAAAATGTTCACTTGTTTTGGAAGCCCAGGAGGTGTGAGTGTTTCACTGCCCATACAAGTCAAGGGAATGCTGTAGGTAGGCAAGTCTTTTTACATTTGTCTCAGTTTCATCAGGTCGCGGAGACCCAATAAATCTGTATTAAGGAGTCCACATTGCATTTCTCTAATGGGAATTTTAAGACATGGGAAATTGATGCACCATTATGTGAGATGGATTAGTTATCCTTTCTATTTTATATATTATTTTATCAGAATAAAATGTTAGAGTCCTCTGCCCTCTTTTCCCAGGAGGTTGATTTGCATGAGTGTCATTGTGAATACTTGGTATGGCCGTGATGGAGTAGAGGGCTCCGATCAGACAAGTTGACAGTTATTTTCCCTTCCTGCTGTGCAATGTAGAACAACTTTGAGCCAGCCTATAGGGAAAGGGAGAATGAGAGCAGAGGAAAGTAGAAGAGGGGGGGGGGGGGTTAGAGGAGGACAGAAGAGGGTGCAGAGAACACAAGGCTAGATAAATCACCCCAGGTGCCAGGGAAAGGTGACTCTAACACCCTGACCCTAACTCAGGCTCTGACTCCTGGTGGAAGGATATTTATTATTCACTGTGGCCCTGAGGGAGGAAGAGAGAAGATAGATAGATCGAGAGATGGAGGAAACATCAGCCACTCTTCTAGCTTATGTACTGTGTCAATTTGGCTTTGCTTCAGCCAGTTGAGTCACTTGCTTCATTATACTTCTTGTTCTTTTGGTTCTTTGAATGCATGAATGGTATTGTGTGGGCTCAGTTGTCACTAACACTACACAGTACATTAGCAGTATAGCCTGTATGAACTGAGTTCTGCTTGAGTGCATGTAACCCTTTAATATTAGCCATGGAGCCCTGTATTGTGTATAGATCCTGGTGTTGCATAAAGACCCTGCCTTGTGTGCGGTTCTTTGGCTGCAAGCCCCTCTGATGTAGTCTCTTGGCAGTGGGGTAGTGCGAGTGTGCATTGAGGAGGCAGGCAGGGTGACCTTGGCGCGGTGCAGCTGGCTCATTGGTGCCGGTGTGATTATGGTAATCCCCCAGCCCTCCTCCATGGAGCCTTCCTCACCGTCAACCTCACCACACGATGTGGCACCATCCAGGCTCATTTCCTCTCCCAGCCTTTTTTCCCCCTCATCAATCTACACACAATACCCCGTACTGACAAAGCAAAAAGAGGTTTTTCGAAATTTTTGCAAATTAATAAAAACAAAAAACATATCACGTATTCAGACCCTTTACTTAGTACTTTGTTGAAGCACCTTTGGCAGCGATTACAGCCTCGAGTCTTCTTGGGTATGATGGTACAAGCTTGGTACACCTGCAGATCCTCTCAAGCTCTGTCAGGTTGGATGGGGAGCTCTGGCTGGGACACTCAAGGACATTGAGACTTGTCCCGAAGCCACTCCTGTGTTGTCTTGGCTGTGTGCTTAGGGTCGTTGTTCTGTTGGAAGGCGATCCTTCACTCCAGTCTGAGGTCCTGAGCGCTCGCTCTGGAGCAGGTTTTCATCAATGATCTCTCTGTACTTTGCTCCTTTCATCTTTCCCTCGATCCTGACTAATCTCCCAGTCACTGCTGCTGAAAAACATCCTCACAGCATGATGTTGCCACCAGCATGCTTCACCGTAGGGATGGTGCCAGGTTTCCTCAAGACGTAACGCTTGGCATTCAGGCCAAAGAGTTCAACCTTGGTTTCATCAGACCAGAGAATCTTGTTTCTTATGGTCTGAGAGTCCTTTAGGTACCTTTTGGCAAACTCCAAGCGGGCTGTCATGTGCCTTTTTACTGAGGAGTGGCTTCCGTCTGGCCACTCTAACATAAAGGCATGATTGATGGAGTTCTACAGAGATGGTTGTCCTTCTGGAAGGTTCTCACATCTCCACAGAGCTCTGTCAGAGTGACCATCCCTTAACATACTGCTTGACTAGTTGGGCCCAAGCTTGCTGTACAACATTAAAACCTATTCAGTCTGTCTACAAACAGGCTCTCAAAGTGCTTGATAGGAAGCCCAATAGCCATCATCACTGTTACATCCTCAGAAAGCATGAGCTCCTGAGTTTGGAAAATCTTGTGCAATACACTGACGCATGTCTTGTAGTCAAGATCCTAAATGGCCTGGCTCCCCCTCCACTCAGTATTTTTGTTAAACAGAAAACCCCAAAATATGGCAGCAGATCCACAAGGTCTGCCATGAGAGGTGACTGTAAGGAAAAGCACCTTTAGTAAATCCGCTTTCTCTGTGAGAGCTTCCTATGTCTGGAATACACTGCCATCAGACACACATAACTGCACCACATATCACACTTTCACAAAATGCATGAAGACATGTCTAAAGGTCAATCAGATTTGTGAACATAATCCCTAGCTGTGTATTGCCACTTTCCATGTTGTCTGTTGTCTGTAGCTTGTGAGGTGTGGAAACACTTTGTTGCTTTTATGAATTTTGTCTTGCTCTGTCTGTATGCTACGTCTTGCTTGTCCTATGTTGCTCTGTCTGTATGCTACGTCTTGCTTGTCCTATGTTGCTCTGTCTGTATGCTATGTCTTGCTTGTCCTATGTTGCTCTGCGTGTGCTCACTGCTCAATGATTGTCTATATTGTAATTGTTTTTAATAACTTGCCCAGGGACTGCGGTTGAAAATTAGCCGGCTGGCTAAAACCGGCACTTTTACTGAAACGTTGATTAATGTGCACTGTCCCTGTAAAAATAAAATAAACTCAAACTCAAACCATCAGGTTCTTGGTCGACTCCCTGACCAAGGCCCTTCTCACCCAATTGCTCAGTTTGACCGGGCAGCCAGCTCTAGGAATAGTCTTTGCGGTTCCAAACGTCTTCCATTTAAGAATGAT
This sequence comes from Salvelinus sp. IW2-2015, assembly GCF_002910315.2. Lineage (NCBI taxonomy): Eukaryota > Metazoa > Chordata > Actinopteri > Salmoniformes > Salmonidae > Salvelinus > Salvelinus sp. IW2-2015. The sequence continues at coordinate 37,199,435 of NC_036857.1, forward strand.
GGAGGCCACTGTGTTCGTTGGGACCGCATTGCTGCAGAAATGTTTTGGTATCCTTCCCCAGATCTGTGTCTTGACACAATCCTGTCTCTGAGCTCTATTGGCAATTACTTGACCCCATGGCTTGGTTTTAGCACTGTCAACTGTGGGACCTTTATATAGACAGGTGTGTGCTTTTCCAAATCATGACCAATCAATTGAATGTACCACAAGTGGGCTCCAATCAAGTTGTAGTAACATCTCAAGGATGATCAATGGAAACAGGATGCACCTTAGCTCAATTTCGAGTCTCATAGCAAAGTGTCTGAATACTTATGTAAATAAGGTATTTGTTTTAAATTTTATAAATTAGCAAACATTTCTAAAAACCTGTTTTCGCTTTGTAATTATGGTGTATTGTGTGTAGATTAATGAGGGAAACAAATAATTTAATCAATTTTAGAATAAGGCTGTAACGTAACAAAAGGTGGAAAAAGGGAAGGGGTCTGAATACTTTCTGAATGCACTGTATATTCTATTTCTGTGGGTTATCCTGTCCAGTCTAGTCCAGGTGCATTCTGTTTGCTTTCTAGAGCACAGGAATGTATTTCATTTGTTCGTTTAAAAAAAAACAGTGAATCATTTTCTCCCAAGTGTCTTTTGTGTCTGTTTGCTGAAAAGCTGTTGTGGCTGAGGACGAGATTGGTCGTGACCAGAGTCTATTCGGACACATAGCAGTAACCACTGGTATGCATTCACACACACACAGACACAAACAGTACACACACACACACTATAATATGCACCACACTTACTCTCATTTGCGCTAAACACACACACGCACACACACACATCCACGTGCACACCCAGGCGTCAGATGTGATTATATCTGGCCTCTGATGCCTGGTGCTGTGTTGAATGGTCTCTCCTCTCAGCAGCTCTGAGAATGTGACTGCGGTAGACTATAGATTTTTCTTGGAGGCCCCTGTGTTCCCGGGAAAACATACATGTTATCAGGTTTTTCCCTGCCTGGCAAATTTGGGCGGAGCAGAACACTGCCCGTGATAGAATAAACTGACTCAATCTCCGAGGAGGCCAAGGGCAAAGTGTCTTTGGACCTGGGTGTTTTAGCACAGTGCAAAATGTATGAGTTTTATATGCCTGTGTGATTAAGCGCTGCTCTCAGGGCCCTGATGTTGATATTACTGTTTTTGATTCTATGGAACTCAGCTGTGTGTTTAGACTGGGCTTTCGTGTTGTGTATTGACCCGAAATGTTGCCTGTCTGGCGTATAGGGAATCTGGTGGTTTGTTTTGACTGGATATACAGGCGGGAGTGTTGAATATCTTTGATTTCTATGGGAATTAGTGTTTTTATCCCGTTGGGGGCCTTGTGAACTGGGGATGATGATTAAAAGGCCTTAGTCTCCTCTTTCCATTGAGGTCATTCTAAGGTTTAATATTTTCCTCTGTACTCATTCTCTACACCAAGCCAGAGAAATGGATAGTGGTGGCAGATTGGATGTGGACTGATTGTAGATTGTAGAAGAAAAGCCACAGATAGTAGAATGAGGATATATCCCGTATGTCTCCGTGCCGTCGGGGAGAGGAAGCGTTCATCTCTATCCCAGGTGTACCATCATATTTCGAACAAACTTCCCCAGACTGACAGGACCATTATAGTTCAAATGGGACTAGAAAATGGGCGCCCATTCGAGTAATGACCTTTCGAGTTATGAGCGTGTCAAATAGAGGATAGGGTAGACAAAAGCCCATGTGACAGATGGCTAGCCTCCAGTTATGTCCCCCCCCGCCACCCTCTACCACCCTCCCCTCCCTTCTACCTCTCAACATCAGCAGAGTTCCTCGATGCCCTTGTCTTGATGTGTCTGACTCTTGTTGTGTAATTACTGCAGACACCACTCAAACACAAATCTATTTGATAAAGGAACAGAAGCACATGTCTTTACAGATCTCGGCTGTGTAAGCTTGAAAGGAAAATGCCACTCCAAAACAATATTTTAGCATTGGTTTCACTAGTTCTGTATCTTGGAAACTTGATTGCTGACATCCAAAACATTTTGGGACTTTATCAACAGTGGAATAATGAAACAGATACCAAATTATTGTTTTGGAGGGGTATTTTCCTTTAAGGTTAGGTTTGGGATACAGGTGTTCCATATGTGCTCATCCCAGTGTAACAGAACAATGTGTTGTTGACCTCCTGACCTAAGCTCAGTCCTGTCATGTGCACCACTTGTGATCCTTCCCCATTGCAGTAAACTTGTGTTAATTTTACATTGCCACGGTTGCCGATTAAGATCTCCTACTCACGTTTAATGTGGCTGCCTCCTCGGCTGCACTGTAAAAAGCACACTAATTCATCTGTGTCTCGTTAGAGGCTGTCAGTTTCACTTTACCTGAGGAACATTAGATACTCCTCCTACTGTGGGTAAACCCCCACCCCTTTGAGAAAACACACATAGAAAGGCCTCGCCGGGTTTTTAAGTTTCTTGCCCTCTCTGCATTAACAGTATTTGTTCCTGTAGGCCTACTCTCTCTCACGCCTTCTTTCTCTCTTGCTCTTTCTCTCACTCTCTCCCTCCCTCCATTTCTGATTGGTAAATAAATCTGATCAGGCATTTCCCCAGTTTACTAGCAAGGCGAGGCAGCCTTTGGAGAGGGACAGTGCTGACTACAGCACATCTTGCTTAGATGACCAGGAGATTGAATACATACAGGATAGATCTCCCAGCTAGCACATACTGGTCTGAGCACCATTCCCACAACTTTCTGGGAATGGTGCAGGGTAGTTGCTTGGCATTGGAACATTATCACATTTAAGGAACTTGACAAAAAAAAAGTTATTTTCTTTCATAGAACGTTTCCTAAAAGTTCAAACATGATTTCATTTCAATTTTGCTAAAGTTCTAAATCTTTAACTGGTCTGACGTTGGGAATATTCTCACAGCTCAGAGAACATTAAGAAACAACATTATTCTGTGAGAATGTCAGTACTTCATCATAATGTTTCCTATGGGCTTCCTCATGGTTCTATTTAAAGTCATGTTCTCAAATAGTTCAGAGAATGTTAAGAAAACCTTGAACCTTTTCACACGTACCAACACACGGGTGTGATCATTATACAGTGGTCCCTGTAGCATACGATCAAACCGGTGTGATTAGAACGCTTATTTAGAATGTCCAGATTCGATTGATGCAACAGTCAGAATTTGAGCTGGCCACACTGTTTTTTCAGAAACATTTTGCACAAACACAGTCCTTACAAAGTTATGTCCAGAATGTGACCAGTTTATTTTTGTTCAGACATTCACAGAAGTAGCTACAGCATAACACAATCATCCAAACCGGAAAAATGTAGCCTACATTTGTCCTAGCACTAACTGAGGAAAGATTGATATCCTGTCTCACTCCCCCGTTCCGCTAGCGGAACTCCTCCCACATTCCACTGAAAAGGCAGAGCGCGAAATTCAAAAAAATGTTTTTTTGAAATATTTAACTTTCACACATTAACAAGTCCAATACAGCATATGAAAGGTACACATCTTGTGAATCAAGCCAACATGTCCGATTTTTAAAATGTTTTACAGGGAAGACAAAATATGTAAATCTATTAGCTAACCACGTCAGCAAAAGAGAGCACTTTTCTAACTCCATCAGTTTTTTACTCCGTCACTAGCTATCACTAATTCGACCAAATAAAGATATATATAGCCACTAACCAAGAAACAACTTCATAAGATGACAGTCTGATAACATATTTATTGTATAGCATATGTTTTTTTTGAAAAATGTGCATATTTATGGTATAAATCATAAATTACATTTCAGCTACAATCAGAAATTGCACCGAAAGCAGCCATAACATTTACAGACACCAACGTCAAATAACTAATTACTCATCATAAAACATATCTGAGAAATACATACTGTGCAGCAATTGAAAGACAGGATTCTTGTGATTCCAGACAATATTTCAGATTTATTAAATGTTTTATAGCGAAAACAAAATGTAGCGCTAAATTAGCATAGCCACGCCAGCCAGAACCAGCTGGGCGCCCACGACCAGTTCACATGCACGACCGATATATGAAATAACATTATAAATTGGGTCTTACTTTTGCTGATCTTTCATCAGAATGTTGATCAAGATGTCCTTAGTCCAGATGAGTCGTTCATTCCATTCAGAATGGTACCTTTCCCACTTCATTTAGCATGGGTACTAGTCGAGTGGCACGGATCTCTCCAAGTAAACAAAGTCACACAACGGAACACGGCAAAACTCCCGAAAAAAATTCAAATAATCTGATTAAACTATATTGAAAAAACATACATTACGATGATATGGTCTCATTTATCAAATCAAATCCGAGCCGGAGATAGTTGACATCCGAAACGGCAGCAAAACAAAACACAATCTCTCTTCTAAGTCGCGCACTTCAGACTTCCGGAAATGGACGGTCACGTCAAAGAAATAGGTCTTATTTCACGTCAGAACAAGATAAACACAAAATTTCTCCTCTGACGTCCTCTTGACACCCAGAGGAAGGCGTATGAGGTGTGTTTCGGGTCATAGGTGGCATGACCATGTATAGGCAGAGCGTTGAAGCGAGCATAGACATCTTGCATTCTACTTCCTGTTCAGGGAAAGTGCTGCCAAATGACTTCTGTTCCACTCAGAGAAAAAATGCAAACGTTTTTAGAAACTAGAGGTTGTTTTCTATCCAATAGTAATAACAATATGCATATTGTACTAGCAAGAATTGAGTACGAGGCCGTTAAAAAATCATACGATTTTCACCGAAAGTGAAAATAGCACCCCTGGTCCCCAACAGGATATAACACAAGCGGTCGAATTTGTATAACTCTCGGCTGACAGAAACTACAATATGAATTAGCTAATAGCAATTACTATTTATAATTAATCACATCACATGTGAGCTCACCATTGATAAAAAATAATTGAGTAAAACACTTTCTAGAAATCAAAAGTAATCCGCCGATGGGTAGTTTCTGCACGCCGTCATGTTTTTTTCACAGAAACTAAAGATAAGAGGAGACTAGATGAGTTTGGTCTGTTTATAGTATGCATGTTGAACGGGGTGTGTTGTCTACCATTGTTCACATCCCACGATTCACTTCTGGAAGTTCTCGAAAAATGAGTGAACCTTTACTCACCTAATTTTGTTATAACATCTTTGGTACGACAGACGATTACGTGAAACCCAGAATGCACTGTATGTCAACAAACATGGCTCCACACACAGCTGGAAATAGCTTAGCTCATCATAATCAGTACAAACTTCAAAAAAGTATTTTACACACGTGTCATTACAATCTATGCAAGAATTGGAATGCATGTTGTGTCACCAGTACTTGAAAACATGTGAATAAAACAGTAAATATATAAGTAATTACCACACAAAACATTTTCTGATAGTGATTTATTGATACAAGTGGGGCATGCAGGCAGTCAATCAAGTAACCTCTCACTCCCACTCTGAGCCATTCAGTGTTGTTGTTTATGTATGTAACTAGTGAGCTAAGCTGTAGCATTAGCAATGTCTTTTAAAAGGAGATGACTCATAAATGCGGAAATTCTGGAGATTTTTTAAAATTCTGACAATGAGTCTGAGTATGAAAGTCAGGATTCAGATTCTGACAGTGACAGTGAGGAGCTGCCCCCAAACCTTGTAGCCATTAAGAACCCTGAATCTGAGGACCCCTTGTCCACTGACGAAGTCCCAGGTCCCTTTGAAGATGCTGGTGGTGATGGAGGCAGACCGACAGTGGATGAAGTACAGGAGTTTTGTGGTAGCTGGAAGGCCGCCAGCCATTTCATCCCTCCTGGCCCAGCTGTTTGCTTTGATGAGTCCCAGTCTGGAGTGCAAAGCCCCTTACCATTTCCGTCTGAGGCAGAGTGCTTCAAGTTGTTTCTGACAGAGGAGCTGGTGGAATACATAGTAGAGGAGACCAATCACTATGCCTTGGAGCTACAGAAGAGAGAGCCAGGAGTGAGAGGGAAACTCGCTAAATGGGTGACAACGAGGGTTGCACATTTTGGGGAATATTCAGAGGTGGAAACCTTCCGTGGGAATTAACGGGAATATATGGGAATTAACGGGAATATATGCAAATTAATACCATTTAAATGTAGATGTTTTTTGCATTGGATATATTTACCATATCATATGGAGACAGAAACATAAACCTTTTACGTTATCATAAGTAGAAATAGTTGCAAATGATTAATTCAATCCTTCCAATAGAAAATAAAAATCTATTTAGTTATTTAACTTTAATTAAATGAGTTGACTCTTCACATGGGATGATTTCACTGAACAACAAAAGAAAGGGAATATTGAATGATCCCCAATGATCTATCACATCTCCCAAAAACTTTTTCAACATACATCTGTGAAATGATAGTCTAGAAACTAAAGCTTTGGTTGTCTTCCTCTCAGGCTTCCATGTCTTCTCCCTGGACCTCCTCAATGTCCACCTCTTGAACATCAGACTCTGAGGCCTCATCTTCACTGTCACTTTCCAACTTTGTTGAGGATGTCTCGTTATCATGCTCAAAAAGCCTCAAATTTGCCAGGATGGCCACCAATTTTTCAACCCTTGTATTGGTCAGCCTGTTGCGTGCTTTGGTGTGTGTGTTCTCAAACAAGGACCAGTTGCGCTCTGAGGCGGATGATGTTGGTGGGATTTGGAGGGTGATGGAGGCCACAGGAGAAAGAGCCTCAGATCCACAAAGACCCTTCCACCAGGTGGATGATGAGATATGTTGGCACGACTGCCAGCGCTTGGATGTGTACTTCGCCAGACTGCCAAGAACCTTGCCCTCATCCAGGCCAAGGTGGTGAGATACGGTAGTGATGACACCATAGGCCTTGTTGATCTCTGCACCAGACAGGATGCTCTTGCTAGCATACTTGGGGTCCAACATGTACACTGTGGCATGTATGGGCTTCAGGCAGAAGTCTTCACGCTTTTGATGCATTTCAGAACTGCAGTTTCCTCTGCATGGAGCAACAGTGAATTGGGCAGGGCAGCATGGATTTCTTCTCTTACATCTGCAAGCAGTCTGAACATCAGACAGGATGGCATTGATTCCCTCAATTCGTGCAATGGCTACTGCTATAGGTTTCAGGAGTTTCAGGCTGCTTACCACTCTCTCCCAAAATACTTCATCCAGGAGGATCCTCTTGATGGGGCTGTCCATATCGGCAGACTGTGATACAGCTATTTCTTGGAGAGACTCCTTCCCCTCCAGGAGACTGTCAAACATGATGACAACACCACCCCAATGGGTGTTGCTGGGCAGCTTCAATGTGGTGCACTTATTCTTCTCACTGTGCTTGGTGAGGTAGATTGCTGCTATAACCTGATGACCCTTCACAAACCTAACCATTTCCTTGGCTCTCTTGTAGTGTATCCATTGTTTTCAGTGCCATGTCCTTGAGGAGCAGATTCAATGCATGAGCAGCACAGCCAATGGGTGTGATGTGAGGGTAGGACTCCTCCACTTTAAACCAAGCAGCCTTCATGTTCGCAGCATTGTCTGTCACCAGTGCAAATACCTTCTGTGGTCCAAGGTCATTGATGACTGCCTTCAGCTCATCTGCAATGTAGAGACCGGTGTGTCTGTTGTCCCTTGTGTCTGTGCTCTTGTAGAATACTGGTTGAGGGGTGGCGATGTAGTTAATTATTCCTTGCCCACGAACATTCGACCACCCATCAGAGATGATTGCAATACAGTCTGCTTTCTCTATAATTTGCTTGACCTTCATTTGAGCTCTGTGGAACTCTGCATCCAGCAAATGAGTAGATAAAGCATGTATGGTTGGAGGAGTGTATGCTGGGCGAAGAACATTCAGAAATCTATAACTATACACATTGCCTGTGAGCATCAGAGGTGAACCAGTTGCATACACAGCTCGAGCAAGACATTCATCAGCATTTCTCTGACTATGTTCCTCCATTGAGTCAAAAAAACGTCTGATTCCAGGAGAACTATGAGCTGTTGCTATCGATAAGGTGTCTGATTCCTCATTTTCACCTCAAATAGAAGTAGAGAGACTTTTGTCAGAGGTTGCTTGTATTGAGCGCTGAGGGAACTTTATGCACTTGGCCAGATGATTYTGCATCTTTGTTGCATTCTTCACATATGATTTGGTACAGTATTTGCAAATGTACAGAGCTTTTCCTACTACATTAGCTGCAGTGTAATGTCTCTACACATCAGATAGTCCCCGTGGCATTTTCCTGTAAAGATTAGGAAAAAAATAGGAAAAAAACATACAATTCCATGTACAGATAAATAGTTAAGCAGTTAGATTAAACAACTCCTTTGTAAAATAAATGTTTTAAAATGAAACATGTATGGAAAAAGGTGATTTAACTTGTTGCGGATCAGTGGGACACTACCGTCCCACCTGGCCAACATTCGGTGAAATTGCAGAGCGCCAAATTCAAATTAAATTACTATAAATATTAAACTTTCATGAAATCACAAGTGCAATATATCAAAATAAAGCTTAACTTGTTGTTAATCCAGCCGCCATGTCAGATTTCAAAAAGGCTTTACGGCGAAAGCAAACCATGCGATTATCTGAGGACAGCGTCCAGCACACAAATGCATAACAAATCATTTTCAACCAGGGAGTTGCAACATGAAAGTCAAGAAATAGCGATATAATATATGCCTTACCTTTGAAGATCTTCTTCTGTTGGCACTCCAAAAGGTCCCAGTTACATTACAAATGGTCCTTTTGTTCGATAACATCTTCTTTATATCCATAAAAACTCAGTTTAGCTGGTGCGCTTCAGTCAATAATCCACTCGTTTTCCCTCCTTCAAAATGCATACAAAATTAATCCCAAACGTTACCAATAAACTTATCCAAACAAGTCAATCAACGTTTATAATCAAACCGTAGGTACCCTAATACGCAAATAAACGCTAAAATTTAAGACGGAGAATCGTTATTGTCTTTACCGGAGAAAAATACCAAATAACGCGCTTTCATTCACGTGCTTGGAAACACTACAGCCAAAATGGGAGCCGCCTACAAAAAGCACCACACCCTTCGGCGCCCATCCACTGGGGGTCGTCCTGCTGCAGAAAATCCCCTACGCCTCACTGCATGGCATTTTCCCTGAAAAGTGTCTCAAACTGCTGCTCAAGGTAGTTGGACACAGAGGCATGGCAAAGTCTTCCTGTCTGGCACCAGGGGAAGGAAGCAGAGGAAGTTGACAAAATACAGGTGTTTAGCTTGTGACACACCTCCCCAACATGTTTTGGGGAGTATCATATGCTCTAGCACTATTGAGCACATTTGCACCAATTACTGACTGACTTGACAGGTGACTTGACATGATACTGTGCCTTTAGAGGTGGGGGGTGGAAATACAGTTGTTGTTCAGTCACTGCATGAATATGAAATATGGGTTATGCATATTCCGTTTTTTTCCCTCCAGTAAAGCTAATTTTTGTTGTTCAACCAACTACCACCAATACTGCAATAAAATAGACAACTATTACCTATTGGCCTATGTGTTTTCTTGCTGTGTTTTCGTCCAGTAAAACTGTTAAGGAGACGCTGGCACACAAAAGCTGGCCTCAATCTTCAGCTCCAAAGATGTCCAGCTCCAGTTTTGATATTGTCAAATACTGTTTGTGTGTTTGGTTTCTGAAAGTACAGAATAAAGAGGAATTATTAGTAATAAGAATACAGTATCAGGATATAGCAATAAAACAATATTACAAAGAAGTAACATAATAAACACTGCTATAAAAAATAATATATTGCATTGGCAAAATCACAAATTTGTGTCATAACAGTAAGAAACAGTAACTGTTGAGCTCCACAAGGGGGCAGGGCAGAACAGAGCTATGCTAAATAGGCCAAACGAAAACAAACCATGGTCATATATTTTGTATTTATTTAACTAGGAAAGTCATTTAAGAATAAATTATTATTTACAATGACGACCTACACCGCCCAAACTCGGGCAACGCTAGGCCAATTGTGCGCTGCCCTGTGGGACTCCCAATCACAGCCGGTTGTGATACAGCCTGAATTCGAACAAGGCGGTCTGTAGTGACGCCTCTAGCACTGAGATGCAGTGCCTTAGATCGCTGCGCCACTTGGGAGTCATAAGGACAGGGTAGCTTCAAAATACAACACAAGCTAATACTTCACTGATGCAATTAGCATTGTTTTACAGAGCTAATAGAATGTTCTAGCTACATAAGCACGATTGAATAACACACCACAAAGGTTATGAAATTAGTAACGTTACCTCGCGTGTCCGCGGTTATAAGGAATATACACAAATATATTATGCTCCATACATACAGTGAACTACAGTAGAAACAACATAACATGACATACATAATCTATTATAACGTAATAAGGCACTTACTTGATAGAAATGCGCACATTTCCAAAGTTATTATTAGTAATGAAAACAACAATGACTGCGATGCGGGCACCAGACGGAAAATGTGAACACGTGTGTGCAGATCTTGTTCTGACGGGAGATGCGCAAATGTCTGCAGACTTGAACTGCACAAACAATTGGGAAGTGCTTGGGGAATTTTGTCCGGATGAGAAATCCCCCCCCCCCAAAAAAAATTGTCCCCAAATGTAAAAACTCCTACTTTTATGTGAATTAATGAGGAGGCTGAACACACCGCAATTCAAACTGTTCTTTAGAAAATAAAAACTTGTTATAAAATCATTTGAAATTGACAAGTTGGAACAGCCTATAAATAAAAACAGTGCCTTGGTTTGAGGGCAGCGCGGATGAATAAAAACTACAACTTTAATAACGTTCAGAGAACATTCTAACAATATTATTTTAAAACATTTTCAGAACATTAAGAAAACTTTCCAGAAAAAAAACATGTGTAACATTTAAAGAATGTTTTAAGAATGTTATTAAAAACAGTGTTAACAAAACTCTCTCTATCCTATCTTGTCAAGTGTGTTCAGGTGTGTTAGCCCACTAATTGTGCACACCTGATCTTAATGAGTGCTTGTTTCCTTTCTAAATTAGGTCTATTTGAATAGACTGATATGAACAGCTTTGTATGAGTTTAAAAAAAAAACATGGCATGCTAGCTCCGTATAAAAACGTTTGTTCAGTTTTACCAGTCAGGAAATGTATGATTTCTTTCCCAGAACCAATGGGAAACCAAAAACGTACGTTCACACAACTTACAATGATCCAAATGTGCTAGATGGGCATGTACAAATAGGGCAAGAAGAACTCAAACTTAACAATTCACTAATAGGATTGAAATAGCCTCTATTGAAAAGAGCTCTCAAAGGTAGACTTTCAGACCTCTGAGTTTGGTTTAAAGCACCTGAATTTGGTTTAAAGCTGAGGCAAAGTACATTTGAACTGTTGGTATTAATTTATTGTATGTAACTAGTGTAATTTCTCAGAAGTAGACACAATGTAGGATTATCAAAAAATATTCAAAAAAATATGCAGTCTGGGTAATGGCAAATTATGTGGGATCAGATATCAGACACGGTCATCTCTTTTCTGTGACTTGAGAGCGCTGGCAAAATAAAAAGCCCATCCTTCCTTTCACAGTGGGCTATCAACCTAAAAGGAATGGAAGCACTGAGCACTGTCTCATGAAGTGTGTGAATCACATTAATAAATCACCACTAATTGTCATTGCAGAGTCCCTTCCTGATTCACTTATTGACTCACCAATCAGGAAATGCTGCTCAGTGCATGTCAGTGCTCTGGGTCAATCAGTCCATTGGTGTCCTTGCCTGTCCTAACCATTTGGGTCATGTAACAAAATGGGTTGAAAATCCTACATCTGTTAGCCAAATGATCTGTCCAGAATCACCTCAAATGTGTAACGAGACAACAATACTAAACCTGTTGTGCTATAGAACTACTCAATATGGCAGCTATTCTTTTGAAAACACTAAGCATGTTTGCTCTGAAAGCACTGAGGTGGATGCAGAGGCAGCTAGATTTTCCATGTTTTTCTCCCCTCTTAAGAGTAGAATGATTTTTCTTTTGTTCTCTTTTGTTCTCTTCTGTAGCTGCCAGTTGAGCCACGAGTGACTCAAGTGAAATGTAGCCTTAGGCATTCAGCACGGGTCTTGGATCAGTGTCCCCTTCCCACATCAGAACCTTATCCATGATAACTCAAATGTGCATGGCTAGCCATTGCTTAGGGGCATAATCTGCTAACATCACTGCTGTGCTGCTTGGTTTAGTTTGACAGGCAGAACCAGAGACAGTTCAGTTCTCCCACAAGAGGATTATAGCCACTGTAAATGTGACCCTGAGTGTATATACAGTGGGCTCCAAAATTACTGGCACCCCTGACTGGCAATGCACAAACAATACATAAAAAAATATAAACAATATAATTATGGAGATAAACTCAAAATACCAAGATGTGAGAAATACTGTACTTTATTAATGTTTCAATGGAACCCACCCAAATCATACAATTATTTAATACAAAATACATTTCACCAAAATCAAGGTTTCATAATTATTGGCACTCCTCATTTAGTACTTAGTGCCACCACCTCTGGCAAGGATAACAGCATGGAGTCTTTTCCTGTAATGTTTGACAAGGTTAAGGAACACATTTGGAGGGATTTTGGACCATTCCTCTATGCAGATCCTTTCAAGATCCTTCACATTCTTGGGTTTGCGCTTATCAACTGCCCTCTTCAACTCAACCCACAGGTTTTCGATTGGATTGAGGTCCGGCAACTGAGATGGCCATGGCAGAACATTGATTTTGTTGTCACAGAACCATTTCTGTGTGGATCTTGAGGTATGTTTTGGGTCATTGTCTTGTTGGAAAGTCCACATACGGCCAAGTCCCAGCCTTCTGGCAGAGGCAACCAGATTGTCAGCCAAAATTGCCTGATACTTGGTGGAATTCATTATGCCATCAATCTTAACCAGTGCCCCTGGACCTCTGGAATTAAAACAGCCCCAAAACATCACTGACCCACCACCATATTTCACCGTGGGTATGAGGTGCTCTCCTTGTATGCATCTCTGTTTCGACGCCAAACATGCTGATGCTGTATCTGACCAAAACGTTCAATTTCGGTCTCATCTGACCAGAGTACCTTCTTCCAATCATAATTTAAATGACGTTTGGCAAACTCCAAGCGCTTGCGTCTGTGTCTTGGGGTCATTAAGGGCTTTCTTCTGGCAACCCTTCTAAAGAGCCTGTGGTTGTGGAGGTGGCGTCTCGTTAATATTCATATCCGAAGCCTTTTAACCAGAGCTGTGCTAGCACGAAGAGGGAGCCGTGTGAAACACTTCTGTCATCCCTACGGACTCCTTTGCTTCCCTTTCTCCCTGCTCCCCCCACTTAACTACAGATGGAGTGTCCCGTCAGCGACTAGTATCAGGTGGCTGCTTACTGGGATGTAGCCATGGCGTTGTGGCTGCTCTGGCCGCTATAAACACTATTATGTTATGACAGCATGCCAGTTTAGCTGCAGTACAACGTGAAGACTGCTCTCTGTGCTGTGTTTCATGGAAACGCATGCGTTTGTTCTGTGAATTCACTTTTGCAGTTCAAATAAACATCAAAGCTTCACTTCCAGCTAGTCTCAACTTGAAAAAGTGGGGGGGGCCGTCTATGGAGAGATCTCCACATTCAATAAATGCTGTATTGGAGTTATAATTGAATCACATTGACTTAATTTTTTTAGGCTTTGAGGAAGACCTAAAAACATCTGAGAGTAGTCTGTGTTAGGGTGACCTACGTCCCCGATTTCCGTGGACAGTCCCCGATTTTTATTGGGGAGCCTTCCCCGGAAATGTCCCTGATTTAGCAATCAGAAAGAAAAAAGTAACTCTGAAGTTAAATCGCAGCTGATATTTCAATAGTCAAACGGATTTACAGTGCATTTGGAAAGTATTCAGACCCTCTGACTTTTTCCAAATTTTGTTCCATTTCGAGCCTTATTCTAAAATGGATTTAAAAAAATCTCATCCTCATCTACACACAAGACCCCATAATGACAAAGCGAAAACAGGTTTTTAGAAATGTTTGCAAATGTATTAAAAATGTAAAACAAATAACTTATTTATATAAGTATTCAGACCATTTGCTATGATACTCGAAATTGAGCTGAGGTGCATCCTGTTTCCATTGATCATAATTGAGATGTTTCTACACCTGTGGTCATTTTAAATTGATTGGACATGATTTGGAAAGGCACATACCTCTCTATATATGGTCCCACAGTTGACAGTGCATGTTAGACCAAAAACCAAGCCATGAGGTTGAAGGAATTGTCCATAGAGCTCCGATTTACAGGATTGTGTCGAGGCACAGATCTGGGGAAGGGTACCAAAACAATTATGTAGCATTGAAGGTCCCCAAGAACACAGTGGCCTCCATCATTCTTAAATGGAAAAAGTTTGGAACCACCAAGGGTCTTCCCAGAGCTGGCCGCCTGGCCAACTGAGTAATTGAAGGAGTGCCTTGGTTAGGGAGGTGACCAAGAAGCCGATGGTCACTCTGACAGAGTTCCTCTTTGGAGATGGGAGAACCTTCCAAAAGGACAACCATCTCTGCAGCACTCCACCAATCAGGCCTATATGGTAGAGTGGCCAGACGGAAGCCACTCCTCAGTAAAGGCACATGACAGCCTGCTTGGACTCTCAGACCATGAGAAACAAGATTCTCTGGTCTGATGAAACCAAGCTAGAACTCTTTGGCCTGAATGCAAAGCGTCACGTCTGGAGGAAACCTGGCACCATCTCTACGGTAAAGCAGGGTGGTGGCAGCATCATGCTGTGGGGATGTTTTTCAGCATCAGGGACTGGGATACTAGTCAGGATCAAGGGAAAGATGAAAGGAGAAAAGTACAGCGATCCTTGATGAAAACCTGCTCCAGAGCGCTCAGAACCTCAGACTGGGGCGTCGGTTCTACTGACTTCCAACAGGACAACGACCCTAAGCACACAGCAAAGACAACGAAGGAGTGGCTTCGGGACAAGTCTCTGAATGTCCTTGAGTGGCCCATCCAGTGCCCGGACTTGAACCCGATCGAACATCTCTGGAGAAACCTGAAAATAGCTGTGCAGCAACGCTCCCCATCCAACCCGACAGAGCTTGAGAGGATCTGCAGGGAAGAATGGGAGAAACTCCCCAAATACAGGTGTGCCAAGGTTGTAGCATCATACCCAAGAAGACTTGAGGCTGTAATTGATGCCAAAGGTGCTTCAATAAAGTACTGCGTAAAGGCTCTGAATAGTTATGTAAATATGATATTTCAGTTATTTAAAAAAATAAAAATAAAAAATCCTTTGTCATTATGGGGTATTGCGTGTAGATTGAGGTGAGGAAAAAATATTTTAATCAATTTTAGAATAAGGCTCTATGTTGAAAAAGTCAAGGGGTCTGAATACTTTCCGATTGCACTGTACATGTACAAATGTTGTCTATCCCTGTTCCAAACTCGTTTGAAGCTGCAAACCTTTTATGAGAACGTTTGATCATTAATACATTGTAACCACAACATGAACCACTGCCAGAAACTGTTTCAGCATAGGTTACAAACTTGAGGGATTCAGAAATTATTAAATGTAGGCTAAGAAAAATGTGGAGGGGGAATCCATTTCTGTATAATAATTAATAACACTGTTTGAAAGGACAAAAGCAAAAATGTGTCTTAGAATTTTCCCGCAGCCCAATTTTTTCCCCCAGATTTTCATTTAAAAAATCTGGTCAACTTAGTCTGTGTGAAAGTTGCTCCAATTCAGTTTTTTCTTGACTTTAAAGAGATCAGAGAGCACATATGCCACTCCGTGTGTAATTGCAATTTCTTGGAACCACTAAAAATGAGGCACCATGGATCTGTACAAGTCTTGAGCTGCTGCACGCATTTCATCAAGCGTTGTATCTTCCATAAATCTATGTAAAATGGACGTGTGAGTGTCGGGGGGGATAAATGACTCAGGAAACGCACTCTGATTACCATCTGTCATCAGATGATGATCACCACCATAGGCTTGACAGGTCGCTCTTTAAGGAGCTGTTATAACTCTCTGTGGTCTCTCTGCGCGCACACACAGAATACCAATGGAACATGTATTATAGATCTGAGATCAGAATGCCGGCACACCCCTGCTGTAATTAAAAAAGTAACTTTTGTTTAATCAGCCCTTTTTCATTTCTGTTATCTGCTCATTTGCATACTTAACGATGGCTGATGGTGTCCTTGTGAGCAACTGCCACTGTAATTTACTGCTTAAGATTATTTTCTACTTCATAGAGAGTATCACTAAAACTATATTTACATGGTGATTGCATTGGCGGGTCAGTAGAACAACATTGTGACACGTTGTGGAATGATTGCTATATCTTTATGGCTTGCACAGTTTCAGACTTGAAAACACATTTGCGACAAAGCACCTAAGTTTCACTGTGTAATTTGAGACAATAATTAGAGTGAAGGGAGGTTTTCATGAAAATTCCTGCTGTAAGTGCTGTGACAATTTGTTTCCTGCACAACTAGACAGTACCTGCTACCCATATAATTACATATAAATATAGTTAAACTGTAGAGATACTTCAACATTTTTCCACTCCAGTCTTTGTCTGGCCACATTAGCTGTTTGCCCCATCATTTAGTTTGCCAGTATCTGAACCACCTTAAATTAACCAATTGTTTTAAGTTCAGTCTTGCAGAGGAATTGGCCCATAGCCATGCTATGCATATTTCTGATTAGACTTTTCTCATGAATACAGACAGTCTTATATGGAATTGATGAAATCATCCAGCTGACTGGTCCGAGTAGCATGTCTATTTTGGGAACCCAATTACATTTATCTTCCAGAGTAGTCAAACTAGGCTTTTGTTGTCATATTAAATGTTGTATAAGGTCATTCATTGGTGTTGGGCATTCACTGACAGTTTTCTTTGGCATCCTACAGAAATTACAAATCTAATTCAATTCTACTCTGCTTATTTCTTTAACACTTTCAGTCATTTGTGACAGAGAATGTTTCAAAAGCCAATGCTCAAAGTTTCAGTATATTCTGCATGGGATCAAGAGGACTTCATAGTATCATGGCATTATAGCTCGACAACATCATAAAGAATCCCTCTTATGGGCTCTGTGTAGTGTGTAGATTGTGGTTTTTGTAGCTGCCCATGAGTTTGATATGTGTCTAAGTATATAAAATGACATTTTATGACTATGGTCTGTTCTGTTTAACATGACTGTTCTATTTTATGGGCCTCGTGGTGGTGCTGGGACCTGCACTACAATGTAAGCATGTTCAGCAGCTCAGAAGAGAAAACCAAAGTATGTGGGTGTAAAGAGGGCAGGTCGACTCATGCCAGACAGACAGACGGGATGTGTTATTTTGGGTTCTGGGGGATGTTGGAAGAAAGGTGACTGAAACTGCTGTTTGATGAGTAACCTAACCCTCTCTTTTTTTTTCTCTCCCTCCCCCAACATGTTCCTCTTTCACTCATGCTTTCTCTCTTGCTGAACGTCTTCTCTATCTCCTGCCATCTTGCTCTGTCTCCTTCTCTCCCTCCCCTCTTTCTCTCTCCATCTCTCTCTCTCTCTTCAGGTTCCTTGACGGTGTCCATCACAGACATGCGTGCTCCAGTGGTGGGGGGCTCCGGTGGGGTCTATGCTCTGTGCTCGGCGCATCTGGCCAACGTCGTCATGGTAACTGCCGTCATTATTGCCTCCATTGTTACGCTTGATAACAGTATCAATGGAGACAAAATGTCAGAGCCATCCCCTTGGAGAGAGCTCCTCCACACAACATCCTCCTGTTTTTTTATGTGTTTAGATAGACTGCTGTGCTTGCCGTCATCCTGAAGCTCTGCAGGTGTGAGTGGGATCTTCAATAGAACCGATGAGTTTTCCTAAGTGTTCCATGCCCTCGAGTGCAGATAGAGAGTGGGTACCTATCACAGGAGGTTGATGGCACCTTAATTGGGGAGCACGGGCTCGCAGTAATAGCTGGAGTGGAATGAGTGGAATGGTATCAACCACATGGTTTCCATGTATTTGATGCCATTCCGTTTGCGCCGTTTCAGCCATAATAATGCACTGTGCTTCCCATCAGCAGCCTCCTGTGGTCCCTATCAATATGACGAGATAAGGACTTTTTATAACTGACTAAGAATAGCTTTTTTGGATAAGCGCCATTAAATATTCCAGAACCCCCATGATCACAGCTTGTCAGAAAGGCCCTCTGCAGTGGGTGCGTGCATAGACTATTGACTTGACTTGAATAGACCTTAGCTACTCTCCACTATTTTTCCAACAAAGGATGTTTTTATTCCACCCTTAAACTGTTATTCATTGTTTTCCTTTGTCATGTATCCTTATTTCCTCTCTATTTAGAGCCAAATCCGATGCATATGGGAATATTAAAGTAAATCTGTTCCTCACTACTCTCTGGATGACTGGTCTGCCAAATGTCCCTGCAACAGAAAACATCAAATGTGTGATCACAGTGTTTGTGTGTGTGTGAAAGTCAGGATCAGTGGGTCTGGATGTGTGATGTCTCATCACATTCTGTCAGAGGACTCAAGGCTGTGTAAGAGCTGATGAATCACTCTTAAGTAGAGTAGGCCTTTACTACGGGCAAAAGACATGCCAACAAAGTCTAACTCAAAATGCATCAGCAGCCACAGAGCAAAGAGTTTAAACTTTGGTCCCTGTTCCCGGCAAACTAACCCACTGGTCACACACTGGTTGACTCATTATTACGTCTTGTACTCTTGATTTTTGTTGTTTTTTCTGATGTTTTCAAAATGTTTGGGTGAGTTTTGACTCGTTTGTGTCTCAGGGGGTGGAAGTCTTTTTACTCCAGTGGACCTCACCTGTCTGTCTGAAGGCTTGTATCATTGGTTATGTGGATGAGATGATTAAACTGAGGTTTTGACTCACTGCTGTCAAGGCCATCAAAATGATCTAGGTAATTTCCTGTTAAATCGTCCGAATGCCTCTTCGTTAAAGTTCAGACTGAACAAGAAATCTGCACCTCCCCAGCATTTACTTTTTATGTATGTTGCTCTTATATTTTATAGGAAACTTTTTTAATCTACTCATCCAAAGATAGTGAGAAAAACTTTCAATTTTATTCACCGCGTTGTGGGTGTGTGCCCCATATGTAAAAAATAAAAAAATAAAAATACTATAGTTAACTGGAGCTATTGCTATATTTATATACTATACTGTAATGCTTTTGCGGACTGAACTATAGTATTCACTGTAGTGTTTTTGCGGACATGACTGTAGTATACTATAGAATTCACTGTAGAGTTTTTGCGGACAGGCAGTGCTTGACTTGGGCCAGAACTGTCCGGAGCGCCTTACCGGCATTCCAGCTCCACTATAAAGTACCCTATCACCGGCCCAGATTCACACACAGAGGCAAAAAAGGTTGCTCAAAGCAGAATGGCGGGATCTGCATTGACTAGCAATGGAGAGTGGGCATTCATTTCCTGATTCCGGTTTGTTCAAGTTTATTTGCCGCTAGTCTGTGAATCTGCGTGATCGTAGGCTGTTCGATTGAAAATGCACCAAAACGAATGTGCATAATGCGCTGTTCCAAGTTGTGAAATGAGGGTTTGTAAGGTCATGGAAATTAGCTTCATAATTTTTGTTAATATAATTCATGAAGGCACACTTTGAAAGATTAACAATCACTTACAAATCAACATATCAGGCATTATCAGAATGACCTGTAGGTCTGTGTGTGTGTGTGTGTGTGTGTGTGTGTGCGTGCGTCAGTGCGAGGTGCCATTGCCCGAGGAGAGAGAATGCGACATTTCAGCAGCAGGTATTAAATACTGACAGACAACAGACTAACTAAATAGCTAAGTGGAAACAGGTTCTCTGGAGTGATGAATCACGCTTCACCATCTGGCAGTACGACAGACGAATCTGGGTTTGGCAGATGCCAGGAGAATGCTACCTGCCCCAGTGCATAGTGCCAACTGTAAAGTTTGGTGGAGGAGGAATAATGGTCTGGGGCTGTTTTTCCTGGTTCAGGCTAGGCCCCTTAGTTCCAGTGAAGGGAAATCTTAACGCTACAGCATACAATGGCATTCTAGATGATTCTGTGCTTCCAACTTTGTGGCAACAGTTTGGGAAAGGCCCTTTCCTGTTTCAGCATGACAATGCCCCAATGCACAAAGCGAGGTCCATACAGAAATGGTTTGTCGAGATCAGTGTGGAAGAACTTGACTGGTCTGCACAGAGCCTTGACCTCAACCCCATCGAACATCTTTGGGATTAATTGGAAGGCCTAATCGCCCAACATCAGTGCCCGATCTCACTAATGCTCTTGTGGCTGAATGGAAGCAAGTCCTCGCAACAATTTTAATTTAATTAATTAATTACAACTTTATTTAACTAGGCAAGTCAGTTAAGAACAAATTCTTATTTACAATGACAGCCTACACCGGCCAAACCCTAACCAGGACAACACTGGGCAAATTGTGCACTGCCCTATGGGACCCCCGATCACGGCCGGTTGTGATACAGCCCGGGATCGATCCAGGGTCTGTAGTGACGCCTCTTGCACTTAGACCGCTGCGCCACTCGGGAGCCTAAATGCAATGTTCCAACATCTATTGGAAAGCCTTCCCAGAAGGGTGGAGGCTGTTATAGCAGCAAAGGGGGGACCAACTGCATCAACTGCATATTAATGCCTATGATTTTGTAGTGAGATGTTAGACAAGAAGGTGTCCACATACTTTTGGGAATGTAGTGTACCTTGCTTTGAAGTAGTCAACCTTATTCATTTGATCCCTGATTCATTGAATGAGGGAATAATTTTACAAAGAAAACCAAATACTCTTATGTCGCAATATTTTATATCAACTGTAGCAACCATCCTCCAGGATGCTACTGGGTGTACAGGCTTTTGTTCAAGCCCTGGTCTAACCAAATTGTAGCCTAAACATCAGCTGCTCAACAGGACTTTGATAAGCAGTCTTGGGTGTTTCAGGGCTGGATCAAAAGCTAAGCCTGCACACCCAGGAGCTCTCCAGATGGAGAGTTGACCACATGTTGACAACATGTGACTAACTGTGCAGTTCTACTTTGTGGGGGGTTAAGTGCCTTGATCAAGGGCACAGCGGCAGGAGATGGTAAGCCTACATGGGATCAGAAACAGCAGCCTTCTAGTGTCAATAATGCTACTTTTTCATGTAGGCTACATTCATGGAAAATGTGTATGAACCCTTAAGTGGATAATCAGATGTCTCTATAGCATAATGTAATTTGTGAATTTCGGTGAACGTAGTCTAATGGACTGACTTCTTTCATCCCAAGTCAAGCACTGCTGACATGACTGTAGTATACATTAGTATTTACTGTAGTGTTTTTTGCTGACATGACCGTAGTATATATACTATAGTATTCACTGTAATGTTTTTGTTGACTTTACTTTAGTATTCACTAGTGTTTCGATGACATGACTCTAGTACTCTGCAGTATTTAGTGTAGTGTTTTTTCGGACATGACTAGTAGAAGAAGAAACTGTATTAGGAAGCCAAGATCAATGATATGAGGAAAAAAACTTTGGAGTACTTTAAATGAAATTATGGGCAGAAAGACATTCAACTCCATCTTTCATTGAATCAGATGGCTTATTCATCACAAAACAATTTGATGTTGCCAATTATTGGGGAGGCAGGTGGCCTAGTGGTTAGAGTGTTGGACGTGTAACCAAAAGGTTGCAAGATCGAATCCCCGAGCTGACAAGGTAAAAATCTGTCGTTCTGCCCCTGAACAAGGCAGTTAACCCACTGTTTAGGCAGAGTTGCAAAGAAAAAGCCATATCTGAGACTGGCCAATAAAAAGAAAAGACTAAGATGGACAAAAGAATACAGACACTGGACAGAGGAACTCTGCCTAGAAGGCCAGCATCCCGGAGTCGCCTCTTCACTGTTGGCGTTGAGACTGGTGTTTTGCGGGTACTGTTTAATGAAGCTGCCTGTTGAGGACTAGACACTCTTGCTCAGTTGTGCATCGGGGCCTCCTACTTCTCTTTCTATTCTGGTTAGTGCCAGTTTGCGCTGTTCTGTGAAGGGAGTAGTACACAGCGTTGTACGATATCTTCAGTTTCTTGTCAATTTCTCACATGGAATAGCCTTCATTTCTCAGAACAAGAATAGACTGACGAGTTTCAGAAGAAAGTGCTTTGTTTCTGGCCATTTTGAGCCTGTAATCAAACCCACAAATGCTGATGTTCCAGATACTCAACTTGTCTAAAGAAGGCCAGTTTTATTGCTTCTTTAATCAGAAAAAGTTTTCAACTGTGCTAACATAATTGCAAAAGAGTTTTCTAATGATCAATTAGCCTTTTAAAATGATAAACTTGGATTAGCTAACACAACGTGCCATTGGAACACAGGAGTGATGGTTGCTGATAATGGGCCTCTGTACGCCTATGTAGATATTCCATCAAAAATCAGCCGTTTCCAGCTACAATAGTCATTTACAACATTAACAATGTCTACACTGTATTTCTGATCAATTTGATGTTATTTTAATGGACAAAAAAATTGCTTTTCTTTCAAAAACAAGGACATTTCTAAGAGACCCCAAACTTTTGAACGGTGGTGTATTTTTTGTTATGTGTCGGAACCCAGTAAGCCTAGCTGTCGCCCTTGGCGTCGGCTAATGGGGATCCTAATAAATCAAATAATAAATCAAAAACACCTGCTGACTAGGGTTAGCTAAAATTTCCCAACTACCAGACTACGCCAGTTACTGTTTAATTAGAGAAACACCTCGGCCAGAACATAAGACACACATGTTCGTAGCAGGCCACCTATTGAGTTGGGTCAACAGTTCTGAGCAATGCAACGGACCAGACAACACCTAAGCAAAAGTATAACATGTTTATTACAATTGTAACACCTAAACTTTAGACACGGGTTCTAGGCCCATTAAAGGGAAACAGTACAGAGGCAGATATAAAGAACAAGCTAAGTTTATTAAAGCTTGGAGGATTAGGTTTGCTTGTTTGTCAGATAACACACATTAACAAGAGTCCACCAAAATGACTTCTTAGATGTGTTACTTCCACTAGTATCCCCACAATCGAGGGATACTACAGTGTGTAGAATATGATTTTCCAGTATACTACAAAAATCTATAGTAAGCACTACACGATCGAGGGATACTACAGTGTGGAGTATAGGATTCTACAGTTTACTACAGAATTCTATAGTAGGTACTATAGAATTCTATAGTAAACTGTTGTATTTGTTGTGGGGGTGTGTGCGTGCATTATCATTAAATTATGTTTGTGTGCAATTCTCTAACTTAAATCATCCTGCGTTTGTGTATATGTCACTCATGTTTTTATGTTTGTGGTGTTCATCAGATTCCTCTCCCTGAGCGACAGGGCTCACACAAGTACAGTTACTGTGCGTTCCCGAGATATCTCCGAATCTAAAAGCTAGTGATGGAAGTTTGTTCGTGTATGAAAGTGGAATACAAGTCTTTCAAGGAGAGCGTATAGAAATAATGTCGAACTGTCTTTACCTATAGTGTAAAAAAAWATATATATATATTGAGCGACAAGCTAAAGACAATAATAGGATGAAATGAGATGAGCATTGCTCGTAAGAATGAAGACGTCTAAAAACAGACACTTCTTTTCGGAGCGGACGGCGTCTTTTGACATATATTTGACATATTCAGCTTTCAGAATATTGTACCACAAGCACCCTATTATCCCCTTGTCTCTGTGGCGGTGCAGCTTCAATCAAATCCCTAAGCTTGGTATTGAGACGGTCAAAATGGAGGATACACTTCTCTCCATCGAGAGCACAGTCATGTAAAACAAACCCTGCTTCAGTAAGGAAAACACTCATCACTTATTTGTGATATTATTGCACTTTTATGAGGCCCTGCCGTCCCACAGGCATATCAATCACATGAGCAGAGTCATGTTTATAGGACTCCACTTTATTGACTTTCTTTAGTATCTTTAATCTTGCAAGGCGCTCAGCTCTGCCTGCCTGGCTTCCTCTGCATGGAGAAAAACACTGCTGCTCCCTCCGGTTCTCCCAGGACCCAGAGGACATGAAGAGGGATGTGATTTGTGCAATTCTTCATCCTGTGGAATAAATATGTTATTGTGAGGCAAAAGGCTTTCGTTTTATCCCAGGAGGAACACATGCTTTTTCATTGGGCCATTCTCATCCTCCATTGAGGTATCTTAACCCTGATTAATAGATCGTTAGCGAGGTGAAACCACCAAATGGAGACCAGCCAGGTGTATAATTATTTCTCTGTCTAGTAGGCCTATCCTCATCCTGCCTGTATTGAAATGGATTTCTGATCGCTCTGTGGTCTACACACATCCCTGACAGAATACAGAGATGGTGGAGATACTGTGTAAGCTGTAAATATGCAGGTCTTTGGAACTGACTGTGTTTGACTTGCCTCTTTCGCTCTGTGTTGCAGAACTGGGCCGGCATGCGTTGTCCATACAAGCTCCTCCGCATGATTCTTGCGCTGGTGTGCAGTAAGTTTCATACTATATCTATATATCCATTCCATAGCCACACTGTATTCATTCTCGAGAGCCATTGGTGTTATGGACATAGCAGCATCCAGACATAATTGGTGTGCGTATAACACCCCTTAACTTTAAGCCTTCCTCATGTCCACACAACTGCTGACAGTATAATTTAATTGCGAGGTAATTATGACTTGAGTGGGAGTTATTGGCCTCCTAAAATTGAGATATTGTTCTAGTGCAGTCGTTAATTGGGAGGAATGAGTGGTCCTCGGGTTGCATGTTGGTTATGTTGTATTTTGTTAAAATGATATTACTCATGCTGTATGGCAGCGACTTTTCCCCACATGGGGGCCAATTCACTACGACTTCCGTTACTGTTCAATATGTCCCCTCCATCTGTCCCTCGTCTGATTCTATACCTCAACCTAGCCTATCCTTAGCCAGAACCCTATCCGTTAACATAGCCTTAGCCTTATCATGGCCCTAGTCTTGGCCAGAAGTGTAACTCTTATGTAATCTGTACTCTGGCTTTTGCTTTCAACTGAACTGTACTCAAAACCATAAATCTATCTGCCAAATCCCACATTTCAACTGATATTGATGACTTACGATACAATATACTTTATTGTCCATTTACATGGAAATTCATTTTGTGATGTCAGCACACAAATACACAAACACCATACAATATATTACATGCATTAAGGAAAACTGGAAAGTTAGTACACAAGTCACAAATGTACATTTTCACATATCAAATCTGAATCTTATGTCCCACTGTTCAGTAGCCTAATGGAGGAGGAGATAAACTTCCTCTCTTTTCCATTGCAGTGAGTTCGGAGGTGGGCCGTGCAGTGTGGCTGCGCTTCTCCCCGCCCTTGCCCTCCTCAGGGCCCCAGCCCAGCTTCATGGCCCACCTGTCGGGGGCGGTGGTAGGCATCAGCATGGGCCTGCTCATCCTGCGCAGCTATGAAGAGAGCTTGCAGAAGCAGTGCTCCTGGTGGGTCATCGTCTTCTCCTTCATCACGTTCCTTCTCTTTGCCATCTTCTGGAACATCTTCGCCTACGAGCTGCTAGGGGTGCAGCTCCCGCCCGCTCCCTGACACCAAGAAGCTCCCTCCCACTCCATTACATTGTCCCTCTCATTGCCATATGTCAAGACCCATCCACTTTACCATATCCTTTTCCTGTTCCCTCAGCCAACCTCCCAACAACACCATTCAAAACACAATATGTTTTTTCATTTAAAACTGTACAGGGCAGGAATTATTCTTTCCATGTACCCATATCATCAAAAAATGATATCTGTTTTGTGGTGGGATGGAATTTGGTAGCAACATATGCAGGTGAAACCTGTGTAGCTCTCTTCATATCCTCATTGTGGAGCAGCTATGTAAAAAGGGAATCCCTTTTGTCTTTTGTGTTGAAGCTTTACCCACCTCAAGGTGGAACCTGTCAGTCAGCCATTTTGATTAATACCCATGCAGCTTCAGATCTCCTGTGTTCAGAGTGGGTTCATGACCCTCTAGGTGCTTCTTACTGGACAGGTGTGTGTTCTGTCAGTATCCCTCACTGCCCCTTTTAAAGCCATGAGGCAGTAGGGAACCAGTGTTCTATTGCTCAACATGCACCTAAACACAAGATCTACACTGTGGAATAATAATAGGAATTCACAGGAATAGATATTACATGTAACAAGGCATGCAGCTAGGAAGTATAGAGGTGGAAAAGACAAGAGGGGAGAGGGAAAAAAATTAAATGCTGAAACTGTGACATCCTTTCTCCTCACTGTCACCACCGTGGTGCTCATGTCCCTAGTAGCCATTGTCACTCTCCTTTTCCACCCAACCTAAATGCTTCAGCAGGTTAGCATAATCTCTACCAGTACCATATGCTAACCTGCTAAGCACCAGCATCTCATCTAGCTAATGCTATAAGGTCGTAACTAAAACGCTTGCCCTGTGCACCCTGGACACACCAGCCCTCACCCTTCTGTGTTGCCGTCTCCAAGAACAACCACTGCCTGATGCTGTAAGTCGGTATGGGAACGCAAAGAGAGAGATGCACACACTGGCCTCTGTCAATTCTCACTCTAACACACTGAACTGGGGAGGGCAACGGACATGTTATCATCGCCTGACCTCTGACCTCTGTCCCAGCGGGCTTTGGGGTCGGTCTGTCAAGGCCCAGTCTATACCTCAGTGTCTCATTCTTAGGGACTGTACACTTTTGTAAAGGAATGTAAGCATCAAAAAAAGTATTCATAATTTATTTCTGTTTTTCCTTTGATAGTGGATGTGGATATTATATGTTCATAATTTAAGAGTATATTTAACGGTGCAGACTTAATGCTATGATTGTTCTTATGATTACTCTTACAATACAGCTTTGATCCTCTGAAAATAGTCAGCGAGCAGAAATCCCTGGTTACTATGACGAATGAACACCAATGACGCAAGTTACACTCGTCTTTATAAATCTTAGTGCTCTAAAGAATAAGCCATAAAAGAACCAATTCAACATAGACATGGAAAACAAAGGATGAGTAAAAACAGTCAGTGCCTGATTTCTGGTATATGCTTTGGTGAATGTTTCTGCCATGTAGTCGTCATTATTAAGGTCAAAGCTGATCAAATATTGAATATGTTATGTGGTAAATGAAAGACAGGATGACAAAGCCAAACTCTTTGTGCAAGAACATGCTTGAGAAATGCTGGACTGTTAAACATGAAATATTTGTTGTTAAACACATCTTAACAACTTGGTTGACCGATAGAATATTCAGACACAGCATTACTGTATGATAGACAGATTCCAAATCACCCCAGTGTGGTGATGCCTGACTAGTCTTTTTGGGTTAATGACACATTTTGGATAGAGTAACATGCCCCAAATTAGCTCATTGTCTGAACCAAGCATTTTCTAAACTTGATATTAATCTTTTTTTTCAGTTTGTAAGTTAATTCATGTGAAAGGTTTCTTCTGACTGCTTTAGAGAAGTTTTAGTTTCCAATGTTGACAGTTGGTCTCAGACATAATCCTCAGCATACATGATTGTCACTGACAGATGATACTCGTAAACTATAGAATCCATCGGACATTAACACAGAAAAGGCAAAGGGGCCTACATATGGGCTAGAAACTAAGTATTGGTAAAACTGTTAATAGGAGTAGGAACCTTCCCGAAAATGAAAACTAAACGACTAAAGGGGATGATAAAAGCTGAAGTACAAGGTACAAGCTTCCATTTCCCCACCCTTAAAAACACACCCAGGTCTCCGTTAAGTTATTTGTCAACCGGTTGTTCTTGAATGAATGTGTGATCAGTCTCAAATAAGTCTCCAATTCTGTATTCATAGACATGTTTATTTTTTCTTTCTTTTCACCATGGCGTATGAGACAGCCGTCGGAGGAATTAAGAAGTGCATATATCTTAATTAAGCAGGCAGAGAAGTCGACGGGAGTAGTCTATTACCCGTCTGTAAGCCAAATTACTTCACCTTGGGCTGCATCCAAACACGGCAGTACTAACAACACATCTTCTACAAAAGCCAATCCAATCCCACTCTCCTTTTGGCTGAGATGTCTCTGCTTTGTCCAGACATCCGAGGATCTGGGGGGAGAGGCATAAATGCTGTGATGAAGGAGCAAGTGTCATCTACAGGCTGACATATGTTTAGATGGTGCCAATGTGTGTCTCCAATGCTTTAGATGGTGCCATGTGTGTGTCTGTGAGCGATGGCGGGAGAGGGGGAACAGAGGAGGAGGATTGGAGATGGCACCACTCATAAAACACCATTGGGGTCAAAGCAAGTGTGTGTGCCTTCATATCTTGTCTTATACCCATCACAATGCCTCGGGCGTCAGAAATGATGTATGGCTGTTACGTGGGGCTCTGTTCTACCAGGACCCGGGGCTCCACCACTGTAAACATGATCTATTTTTCTTTAAGTAGATGTGAAAGGCTGCATGATGTTGATTTAATTGCTGTCTTTTATGTGACATATTTGTTTTCATCGACATAGGGGGGCCTGGTGAAGAATAGGATGAGCAGGATAGGGGCCAGCCAACCATACCATGTGATCCATTATATAAATGATGCTCTATTGATTAGAACCCCATCACCACCTCTTTAGTGAGTGGTCTACTGACCACGCCCCTCCCCCTTCACATTCACTATATATAAACAAAGCTATGCGGACACCCCTTCAAATTAGGGGATTCAGCTATTTCAGCCATACCCATTGATGACAGGTGTATAAAATTGAACACACAGCTATACAATCTCCATAGACAAACATTGGCAGTAGAATGGCCTTACTGAAGGGCTCAGTGACTTTCAACGTGGAACCGTCATAGGATGCCACCTTTCCAACAAGTCAGTTCCTCAAATTTCTGCCCTGCTAGAGCTGCCCTGGTCAACTGTCAGTGCTGTTATTGTGAAGTGGAAACATCTAGGAGAAACAACGGCTCAGCCGTGAAGTGGTAGGACACACAAGCTCACAGAATGGGACCGCCAAGTGCTGAAGCGCGTAGTGCTTAAAAATCGCTTGTACTTGGTTGCAACACTCACTACAGAGTTCCAAACTGCCTCTGGAAGCAACATCAGCACAAGAACTGTTGGTCGGGAGCTTCATGAAATGGGTTTCTATGGCAGAGCAGCCGTACACAAGCCTAAAATCACCATGTGCAATGCAAAGTGTCTGCTGGAGTGGTGTAAAGCTCGCCGCCATTGGACTCTGGAGCAGTGGAAACGCGTTCTCTGGAGTGATGAATCAGGCTTCACCATCTGGCAGTCTGACGGACGAATCTGGGTTTGGCAGATGCCAGGAGAAAGCTACCTGCCCCAATACATAGTGTCAACTGTAAAGCTTGGCAGAGGGGGAATAATGGTCTGGGGCTGTTTTTTATGGTTCGGGCTAGGCTCCTTAGTTCCAGTGAAGGGGAAATCTTCCATACAGAAATGGTTGGTGTAGATCGGTGTGGAAGAACTTGACTGGCCTGCACAGAGCCCTGACCATAACCCCATCAAATACCTTTGGGATGAATTGGAACACTGACTGTGAGCCAGGCCTAATCGCCCAACCTCCATGCCCGCCCTCACTAATGCTCTTGTGGCCGAATGGAAGCAAGTCCCCGCAGCAATGTTCCAACATCTCGTGGAAAGCCTTCCCAGAAGAGTGGAGGCTGTTATTATAGCAAAGAGGAGACCAACTCCATATTAATGCCCATGATTTAGAATGAGATGTTCAACAAGCAGGTGTCCACATACTTTTGGTTATGTAGTGTATGTGTCAGTGTCCATGAATAGCCTAACATTTTGAAGGAAGGAAGGATCGTTATTGAACCACATCACCATTAAAGGACGTCACTGTTAAAACCAATGATATATATATAAACCCTTGATTGCTGATGCTAATGTATGTATTGGCCAATGACAGGCTTTGAAGCCACTGGTCGGCCATATTGGCATTTCTCAGAAAAGCAGTCCTCAATAAGAATGAATGGAATTCTATATCTTCTCTAGTGTGTATATATAAATCATTGGTTAAAACAAAAAGTGGGACCAACATACCACCTTGCCATGTGCCCTCCATTTTCCTTGGATGCATCAACCCCATAGTTGACATCATTCTATGGGGCCGCTCTCAAACCACTTTCCCTGTTCATCCTTTCTGTGTTCATGTCTAAATGCAACATAACTTTTGTAGCAAGCATATTTGAGATTTATACTGTTATTAGATACTTCAGACTCTTGTGTTTTGACATCAGTGAGCTTTTTTGCACTTGTCGTAATGTGGTCAACTGAGATGTCATCGTGCCAATATGTTATAGTGCCATTTTGTTCTTTATGCTTTCATTGGTATTACCTCCTTACCCCAATTTTTTGTGCTCTTATGGATAATGCCTTGTTACAACTAGTGCGTCTACATCCTAAACTTAGCAATGGGAGAGGGGGCTTGGCTTTTGCGTTTGTGTGTGATTAAAGGCATCAGGTTATGAGGGTCACTGCACTGCGTCACTGATCTGATCTTTATATAGTATGGATATGTAGATCAACCAACCTTAATTATATCAATATGCAGTACCTGCTCTAAGCTGATGCTTGTGAACAAGCAGGTTGCCTTCTCCCAGTGTCAGTAGTGTACTACTTGAACATGGGGTACTTTAATGCTGTACTGTATGAGGCAGGCTACTGTAGCTCATTAGACAGATAAACTGTTATTTTAAATAAAAATCAAAGCAAGCAAACCAGCGTATTACTTTTTCAGTATCAACTTCTAATATTAAATAATTTGAGCGCAGTGGAATCCACACATGTTTTGACCAACATACAACAATCACCAGTGCTGAATAGTTATCCAAGTTGTTTTCATCTATCTCTAGACCATTATAATACCAGTATATGGAGGTTTTGAATGCAGCATATGGTACAGTAGTTATGGATAACTGAGGCAGTTTGGTTTATGGTCATATGTGTGCTGCTGTGGTAGTTTTCACTGGCTGTTCTCTTGCATTGATAAAAATGTTGCCAAGCTTAGGAGGTTAAGTCTCCAAATCCAGACCAGAGGTTGTACCAAAACAGCGTTTACAAAAAAAAAAAGAAATGAATAGAGAGGCTATTTTTCTCTGGGTCACAAAATGTATGTAAATATGGATAGTTTATATTAAATTCCTCATTAATTATTTAATGATGTATTGTACTTTTTAAATGTTCTGAATTGAACCCTTTTATATTGTATATATGTATGTTTTATTTTGTACTGTTCATTGTACTTGCTTTAAGTTCGGAACAATACGAATAAAGAAACATACTGTGGAAATGTCTCATCTTCCCACTGCTATATTACTAGCCTCCTTGTCATTGTACATATCATCAAGTGGGCACTGGGCACTACACATTGTGGGTACATGGGGTGAGTTAACCAAACACAGTGCCAGATGCTAAATCAATCCTGTTTAATATCAAAGATTTATTTGCAAGTTACACTATACAAATCTACTGTAGACGTAAAGACAAAATACTATATTGTCATGATGTTGAGGTAGCCTTCTTTCACCAGTCATATTCTCCAAACTTAAAGGCTTAACAAGGTTGTTTGTTGAAGTAAAACAGGGTTTACTTTGTCCTCTGTCTCTTAGCTGGCCTGTCATTGGTCTCTGGGTCTGTCTTTTTCCTAAGGCTGCTCGCTAGATTGACGTCCTTCATCAGGGGAAGCTGCAGCTGATTGGCTACAGCCCATGCCCACAAACACAGCTCCACCCTATGGGGCGTCCATTCCTGTTCACTGTTCACTGAGCGAGATGGAGGAGGCGGGTCAACAAACAACATCAGCATAGACTACAGCACAGGGTTTTCACATCCCACCCTCCTGTCTCTTACACAAACAAACCAGGAGCAATGGACATGGAGCAATACTACAATGTTGCAGATAGATCATATTTTGACCCACTGAATATGTATCCACAAAAGTGCATTCCAGAGCACAGGTTCACACTCTAACCAAGTTCCTATCACCTTTGTTTAACTTAACTGTTTTACTTTTAAATTCGGACTAGGTCCCAAGAAACAAAGAGATCTTCTGTTGAATCTGACAATTAATCTTGATGGTTGTACAGTCGTCTCAAATAAAACTGTGAAGGCCCTCGGCATTACTCTGGACCATGATCTCTCTTTTGACGAACATATCAAGACTGTTTCAAGGACAGCTTTTTCCATCTATGTAACATTGCAAAATTCAGAAACTTTCTGTCCAAAAATTATGCAGAAAAATTCATCCATGCTTTTGTCACTTCTAGGTTAGACTACTGCAATGCTCTACTTTCCGGCTACCCGGATAAAGCACTAAATAAACTTCAGTTAGTTTTAAACACGGCTGCTAGAATGACTTGACTAGAACCCAAAAATGTGATCATATTACTACAGTGGTAGCCTCTCTACACTGGCTTCCTGTTAAGGCAAGGGCTGATTTTAAGGTTTTAATGCTAACCTACAAAGCATTACATGGGCTTGCTCCTACCTATCTTTCCGAATTGGTTCTGCCGTACATACCTACACATACGCTACGGTCACAAGACGCAGGCCTCCTTACTGTCCCTAGAATTTCTAAGAAAACAGCTGGAGGCAGGGCTTTCTCCTATAGAGCTCCATTTTAATGGAATGGTCTGCCTACCCATGTGAGAGACGCAGACTCGGTCTCAACCTTTAAGTCTTTATTGAAGACTCATCTCTTCAGTAGGTCCTATGATTGAGTGTAGTCTGGCCCAGGAGTGTGAAGGTGAACGAAAAGTCACCGGAGCAACGAACCGCCCTTGCTGTCTCTGCCTGGCCGGTTCCCCTCTCTCCACTGGGATTCTCTGCCTCTAACCCTATTACAGGGGCTGAGTCACTGGCTTACAGGTGCTCTTCCATGCCAATCCCTAGGAAGGGTGTGTCACTTGAGTGGGTTGAGTCACTGACGTGATCTTCCTGTCCGAGTTGGCGCCCCCCCCCCCCCCCCCCCTTGGGTTGTGCCGTGGCGGAGATCTTTGTGGGCTATACTCGGCCTTGTCTCAGGATGGTAGGTTGGTGGTTGAAGGTATCCCTCTAGTGGTGTGGGGGCTGTGCTTTGGCAAAGTGGGTGGGTTTTATCCTGCCTGTTTGGCCCTGTCCGTGGATATCGTTGGATGGGGCCACAGTGTTTCCGACACCTCCTGTCTCAGCCTCCAGTATTGATGCTGCAGTAGTTTATGTGTCGAGGGGACTTAGGGTCAGTCTGTTATATCTGGAGTATTTCTCCTGTCTTATCCGGTGTCCTGTGTGAATTTAAGTATGCTCTCTCTAATTCTCTTTCTCTCTTTCTCTCCTTCTTTCTTTCTTTCTTTCTTTCTTCCTTTCTTTCTTTCTCTCTCTCGGAGCACCTGAGCCCTARGACCATGCCTCAGGACTACCTGGCCTGATGACTCCTTGCTGTCCCCAGTCCACCTGGCCGTGCTGCTGCTCCAGTTTCAACTGTTCTGCCTGCGGCTATGGAACCCTGACCTGTTCACCGGACATGCTACCTGTTCCAGACCTGCTGTTTTCAACTCTCTAGAGACAGCAGGAGCGGTAGAGATACACTGAATGATCGGCTATGAAAAGCCAACTGACATTTACTCCTGAGGTGCTGACCTGTTGCACCCTTGACAACCACTGTGATTATTATTATTTTACCCTGCTGGTCATCTATGAACATTTGAACATCTTGGCCATGTTCTGTATAATCTCCACCCAGCACAGCCAGAAGAGGACTGGCCACCCCTCAGAGCCTGGTTCCTCTCTAGGTTTCTTCCTAGGTTCTGGCCTTTCTAGGGAGTTTTTCCAAGCCACCGTGCTTCTACACCTGCATTGCTTGTTGTTTGGGGTTTTAGGCTGGGTTTCTGTACAGCACTTTGAGATATCAGCTGATGTAAGAAGGGCTTTATAAATACATTTGATTGATTGATTGATTTGTGTGTGTGAAGCCATCTTGTTCAGATAGAGTGCATAGTGTCTGGCTGTGTACTGGAAGGGCCTCAGTCCAGGGACACTTTCAACAGCCTTGTTGGGCATGAACGCTGCCTGCTCCGGAGCTCCTGGTGCCAAAACAGCTGGAACAAAACGGACTGTCAGTGATAGGCCAAGTTAATTTGGCCCCTGGCCAGATTTCTGATATTTCCTGAATATTAACGTTTATTAAGGCTGCAGTGTGAGCTTTGTTCAGCTTGCTTAATCCGATTGAGAGCGCCACTGAACCAACTTTGACTAGGTTACTTTTTTCTACTCTTGATAAGAAGAAAAAATATCTGCCTTATTTGTCAGTATTAGACAGTGCCTAAAAAAGCATTTTCCACTCCAGACCCCTGCCCTGGCCCCTAGCTGCTGCTGACCTGAGGCGGTGGCTGGGCCCAGGGCTTTGAGAGAGCCGAGTTCTGTGATAGCTGCCTGTATGTCAGGGAGGAAACTGAAGGCCTTTCTGGAGCAGTTCTCCATATCTCCTCACTGTTAGTGGCCACCAGCTGCTGCAGCCACGGGCGGAACTTCCCTTCTGCAGGGGATAAAGTGCCAAGACATTTCACAACCGGGAGCAGGGAGTTTAAAGAGATTCCTCTGCTCATGGAAAGTAAATAAAGCACAGCTTTATTTATCTTAGTAGGAGATGTTTTCATTTCACATTATTACCTTGAATTTCAGAAACATCGAAAAAATGGCATGCACCACTTACTATTGAGTCAATAAGGCTCTGCATCTATCTGCACTACAGTACTTACAGTGAGAATCCACTCCATCAGTTTCACCAGCTCTGGTTGGGTGATATTTGTAAGGGCACACAGTGATGGCTGCATGCAGCTCCTCTTGATACTTGGCTGGAGACAAGTCTCAGACTCAATATCCCGTGTTAACTTACATCAATCAAAAAGCATGGCAAATAGTGCTCCATTCATCGCTGTACAGGGTTAATGGTGGGCTGAAACTACCTCAGACCTGGGGAGACAGCACACACAAGGGAATGTTGTTATTACCCAAAACTCCTGAGGGGGTGCTTTTTCCCCTGACACACACTGCGAGGACTGCCGCTGTCTAAACCTTCATGCATTGGAGAACAGAAACCATAGTTGACAAGCCTCATTCTCAGTTCAGTACTCTCTGTATTGATATTAATTTTGGCCAAAAATAGCATATTCAATGGATGCCCATGAACTGAAACTGTATGGAAGAACACAAAAAATGTATTCAGCTGCAACTTCAAAGACAGTCATGATGCCAGAATAATAAACGTTAGACAAACACTTACCATGTGTGGCTGCAACCTGGTCTCAGAGCATTTCGTATTATTCTGTATGTAAATCCGAGACACTCCATTTAGTATGATATGTTGCATTCGCATCATTCGCCCAACCACCCTACTTTCGCGTTATATGCCCACCCACCCTACTTTCTTTAAGTAACCATCTGTCTTATGTATGGAGGAGAGATTTGGAAATGGTGGCGAGTAGTGCGGGCGAAATGAAGGAAATTGAGAAGAAGTTGGTGAAGCAACAGCTGTGCTGGAATGCGACCAATATTGGTGTCAGTTCGCATAGTATGGAGTGGGAGGATGAGGGTCAAGGACCGTAATGGTCAGTAGTGGAAATTCATAGGAAGAAGAGAGATCGTGATACAGTAAGCAGTGGAGCATCTAGTAAGGAAAGCATAAAGACGGCCAAGGTAGGAAGCAAGAGTAATGATGTGGTAGGGTGAAAGTGGTGATCGTGTTTGATGAGACCACAGGGTCTCATTTACACCCTATCTGACTAACTATTGCCATAGAGAAATAGGTAGGTGAAGTCAAATTAGTTTGGTTCATTGGAAATGGTCAATTGTTAATATGAGTAATTAATATGAATAATTCCCAGATTGGGAATTTGGCAAAACACCAGGGTTAACACCCCTATTCTTACGATAAGTGCCAGGGGATCTTTAATGACCTCAGAGAGTCAGGACACCAGTTTAACGTCCCATCCGAAAGACGGCACCCTACACAGGGCAGTGTCCCCAATCACTGCCCTGGGGAATTGGGATATTTTTTAGACCAGAGGAAAGAGTGCCTCCTACTGGCCCTCCAACACCGCCTGTGGTAGCCAGGCTCAACAAGAGAAGATTCTGAAAATGGAAAAGCTTAATGGGAAGAAATTAAAAGCCATGTTCCTGGTGCTTATGCTAGACTGAGGGGAGTCATCACTGAGGTCCCAATATCTATGTCCGTAGATGATATTAAAGAAAATGTGAAGGCGGGAAGAGTGATTGAGGCCAAAAGGTTGATCAGTAGGAAAGAAGGTCAAAGAAGTGAAAGCCTATCAGTGCTGCTGAGGTTTGAGAAGGTTATGCCTGGAAAAGTACAGAGAGGATTCCTTAGTTTCAATGTCAGAGAATTTGTCCCATCTGTATATGCCAAAGAATGGGACATGTAGCTGTTCAATGTAAAGGAAAGAAAAGATGTGCCAAGTGTGGAGGAGAACATGATTACGGTGAATGTGGGAGCAAAGTGAAGGTTGAGTGTTGTAATTGTGTTGGGGAACATTGTGCATCATTTGATGGATGTCAGGTGCAGAGAGAGGCTAGAGAGGCTCAGAGCTATATAATTAGTCATGCTGTATCGTATGTAGAGCCTGTAAGACAGATTGGTGGAACTACAGTGTGGAATGATGGAGCTTCCACGGCTGCTCCTGTACTAAGTGGACCTAATGTCGGTGCTGGGTCATTCCTAGTAAGCGGTGCCTTTTCTGTCCCCAGGAAATATCAGTTCTTATTTAGTGTAAAATGTGGATTCCAAAAGTCTTTAAATATAATGTCAGGTGTCCATTACCTTAAAAACACCAAATATGTATCCTGAAAGGGAATTTTATGCATTTTAAACACTTTTTGTCAGTGGATGTAGATGTTTTTGCCATGTCCCCAGGTGTTATTTTATTTTTATTTAACCAGGTAGGCCAGTTGAGAACAAGTTCTCATTTACAACTGCAACCTGACCAAGATAGAGCAAAGCAGTGCGACACAAACAACACAGAGTTACACATGGGATAAACAAACGTACATTCAATAACACAATAGAAAAGTCTATATACAGTGTGTGCAAATGTAGTAAGATTAGGGAGCAGCAGCATGTAGACTACAGTATAAGCCTTAAAATAATAAAATGTTTAAAATGTTTCTTCATTATTTTATAGTGCTAGTTGAAGTATCTTTCATCAATAATTTTTTTCCCATGATTGTTGTATTTATTTTATTTAAGATTTTCTGTTTGTCCCTGATACCACTTTCCACCCTGTTAGTTTGTTGTAATTCTCCATTGAAGAAAACAACCACTTCCTACAATGATACCATATTCAGGAAATGTCATCATTTCTTTGGTGCGAAAACAATGGTGCGAAGCTAAATAAATATAACCACTCAGTTGTATCTATTTGTCATGTTTCATGTTGTTCGTCTGTAGGTCCCACTCGTACATTTCCACCCTGCTATTCTAAATTATAGACAAAAACATAATAAAATATATATATTTTTTAAATATGTTTGATAGAGAAGTTAAAATCCGGTTCAAGTGTTTACCATTATGCTAGCTCAATTTTGCTCACTCACAGAGCTATGGCTAATTTATTGATTGATCGTACATTCCAGCACAGTACGTGGCGGCATGCAGTTAAACGATTGTTTGCGGACCGCCATGATATCGAAGAAGAAAATGAAAACGTGATGATGAGTGAATTCCTTTTAGAGCATGTACTTCCGTTTTGTAATGCTTGTTTTTGTTAAATTCATGTGAATGACACTTACAACTTCCGGTTCTCCAGTGCCGTGAATTATTTGTTGTTGTTTAGAAGCAAGGTAAGTCCTACAAAATTAGGGCCAATTATTGTGTACTGAAAACATTTATGTAGAGAAATAACAGTAAATATCTCGCCACGCTAATGTTCTGAACCTGTTAGTGTAAGATTTAGCAACATTGGTCATCTGACTGTGATGTTGCAACTAGCTACTTTAACAAGCCAGCTACCTAGCTTTGTATCT
This sequence comes from Salvelinus sp. IW2-2015, assembly GCF_002910315.2. Classification (NCBI taxonomy): domain Eukaryota; kingdom Metazoa; phylum Chordata; class Actinopteri; order Salmoniformes; family Salmonidae; genus Salvelinus; species Salvelinus sp. IW2-2015. Next base: position 37,237,535 of record NC_036857.1, read on the forward strand.
GGCTCCCAGGTGATTTCTACCTACAAATTAGAAGACAAATGTTCGATATTGATGTGCACTCATTGGCTGTGTGTCTCAGTCATGTTGTGTTTGGTGTAAGGTAATTCTGAGAACATAAACACCTAAATTTGCATGCCAGCCACCCTAGACAGATGCTAGCTAGCTTAGCTCAGCTCTATTTATGTTAATACTCCAAATGACAATCAACGTCCCTAAACATTGCATAGTTTAGTGGCTACATTGTTTTAAGCAGTTTATGTAAATCTCAGGTTTATGCATCTTGATTTAGGTAGAACTGGAATTATCACAAGGTTAACAGGCCATATTTATGTTTGTTTATGTTGTTAAACTCATGCTCACCCCTATACCAGACCTGACCATAGGTCGTGGACTGTGGTCATGCTAATGTCATCATTAACAATTACTCTAGGCTTAGGGACCCAAATGACAAAGTATAGTGTGTTTCCACAGACTGCAGCATAATTTGCTTTAGTATGGAGTAAAGCTGCATAAACCATAACAAGGCTCTCCCTCCTCTTTTCTCCTCTTAGTGTGTCATTCTTTGCTGTGGTCCAACCTCAACCAGGGCCCCTCTGTTATAATCACACAGGACTCTGGAGTGCTGGGAGCATTAAGCAGTCTGCCATGCACCTCCGGAAAATGGAGGTGAATATTCTCTTAAGCCATTTTATAGAAGACTATTGGGTTGTAGGTAAGCTGTTTTGGTATAACTTAATATGAATGTTCAATCTGGTTGCAATATTTGTCAGAGCACCAGTGATGTATCAGTGTAGCTACTCTTGAGAGAACTTTGATCTTGAAGAGTTGCTATGACAGTCAGGCTTTTTGCTCCAGCTTAGACATCGGCACCTGAACAGGAAGCAACATTTTCTTAGTAGAGACTGTTTAGGCCTTGGTTCTATCAGGTCGTGGCTGGCTGGTTGGAGCAAAAACCTACAGACACTTAAGTGGGTTACCTTTCTCAGCTCTACAACATGAACATAAGTGTGGATGATTTATTAATAAAAATTTTGTACTTTTTACATTTGTGTATATTGTTAGATATTACTACACTGTTGGAGCTAGGAACACAAGCATTTCGCTACACCCGCAATAACATCTGCTAAATGTGTATGTGACCAATACAAAGTGACGATAATGTCCCTTTTCTCAGGTATCCTCTGAGAGGACTGTATGAGGAGGCCTCCGTGTTTCTTTAGAGGCAGAGAAGACCACTGCTGCTATTTGAAGTAAGTCCATAGGAATAAATTAGAGAGAGATTAGAGGGTCATATAAATATGTGACAGACCACTGCCAGCAGCATGGCTCAAGTACCAAACTGAGCTCACTTCATAGGTGTAGCGCCATCTTCTGGTGGAACTAGGGGCATTCTTTTAGAATTTCCCAATAAGCTAGAATGGCTTTGTCCATGTATTAGAAATGTGGTGGTTGTTGAATGCTGTTCTGACTTTGCCAATGAAAAACAGTTATTTGCAATGTGCATAATCAATTTTTGTTTGCTTGTTGTGTGCCTCTGCTGCTTTGAGTCTAGCACCTTCCCTGAACCAAACCACCCTTCTATGTCCCCAACCAGGCCATGGAGAAGATGTCTCGGGTCACTACGGCCCTAGGCAGCAGCACCATCAGCGGGCGCACCATGTTCTGCCACCTGGACGCGCCCGCCAACGCCATCAGTGTGTGCCGCGATGCCACGCAGGTGGTGGTGGCCGGCCGCAATATCTTCAAGATCTACGGCCTGGAGGAGGAGCAGTTTGTGGAGAAGCTCAACCTGCGCGTGGGCCGCAAGCCCTCGCTCAACTTCAGCTGCGCCGACGTCATGTGGCACCAGATGGAGGAGAACCTGCTGGCCACGGCTGCCACCAACGGGGCAGTAGTCACCTGGAACCTGGGCAAACCGTCACGCAACAAGCAGGACCAGCTGTTCACCGAACACAAGCGTACAGTCAATAAGGTGTGCTTCCACCCCACCGAAGTCTACATGCTGCTTAGTGGCTCCCAGGACGGCTACATGAAGTGCTTCGACCTGCGCAAGAAAGAGTCTGTCAGCACCTTCTCAGGTATGTGTGTGGGGACTCTTTGTACTCTTTGAGGTTGAACACAGGAGTAACACCTTCAAAATACCTACCTGCTTATGTCCAGGAATGACTCTAGGCTACAAAACAAACAGCATCTTATTTGTTACTACTGTCTTAAATGACAATTTTCAGACAGTATCTTAAACCGCACGTTTTGACATATGACATGGGAATGAACCTGGACATTATTATTTTTTTCTATTTTATTTCTCTCAGGTCAGTCAGAGAGTGTAAGAGATGTTCAGTTTAGCATGAAGGATTACTTTACTTTCGCTGCTTCCTTTGAGAATGGTAATGTCCAGTTGTGGGACATACGGAGGCCAGACCGGTATGAGAGGATGTTCACAGCCCACACCGGACCTGTGTTTTGCTGTGACTGGCACCCCGATGACAGGTAGGGAGAGGCTTTAGAGAAACTTTAGTGAAAGACATGTCAATACATGTTGAAAAAACACTGTTTGCATTGGTTGACCATTAATCTAAAGTGAATTTGCTTTAGATACAGTAATCATTCTTGCTTACAGTGTGGCTGTTAATTCACTTAAATTATTGTGATTTGCTAATGTATTGGTCTCGGTCTGCAGGGGCTGGCTGGCCACTGGTGGCCGGGACAAGATGGTGAAGGTGTGGGACATGACCACCAACCGGGCCAAGGAGATCTATTGCGTCCAGACTATCGCCTCGGTGGCCCGGGTCAAGTGGCGTCCTGAGAGGAAGTGGCACCTGGCCACCTGCTCCATGATGGTGGACCACAACATCTATGTGTGGGACATCCGGAGGCCCTTCATCCCCTTTGCCACCTTCGAGGAGCACAAGGACGTGACCACAGGTATTGTGTGGCGCCACCAGCACGACCCCTACTTCCTACTGTCAGGTTCCAAGGACAGCACACTCTACCAGCACATGTTCAAGGATGCCAGCCGGCCCGTGGACCGGGCCAACCCTGAGGGACTGTGCTTCGGCCTGTTTGGCGACCTGGCCTTCGCTGCCAAGGAGAGCCTAATCAGTGGCGACGCCAACAGGAAGCCGTACCCGGGTGGTGACCGCCGCTACCCCATCTTCTTCTTCAAAAAGCCCGACCTGACGGAGCAGTTTGCCCACGTGTCCAGCGCCCTCAGCGTGTTTGAGTCGTCTTTGGAGAGCAGGCGCATGGACTGGTTTGTCAAGACGGCATGCCTCTACCTCCTCAGCGGCAAACCCTTTGCCGAGCTGTGTGACCACAATGCCAAGGTGGCCAAGGAGCTCAACAGACCTCAGGTCAGTCAGTCTGCCCTTAAGAGATGAGCTGCATTCATTTACATACACTACCATTCAAAAGATTGGGGTCACTTTGTCCATTTAAAATAACATCAAATTGATCAGAAATACAGTGTAGACATTGTTAATGTTGTAAATTACTATTGTAGCTGGAAATGGCAGATTTTTTAATGGAATATCTACATAGGTGTACAGAGGCCCATTATCAGCAACCATCACTCCTGTATTCCAATGGCACGTTGTGTTAGCTAATCCAGGTTTATCATTTTAAAAGGCTAACACAACGTGCTACAATAGTTATTTACAACATTAACAATGTCTACATTGTGTTTCCGATCAATTTGATGTTATTTTAAAGGACAAAAAATATGCTTTTCTTTCAAAAACAAGGACATTTCTAAGTGACCTCAAACTTTTGAACGGTAGTGTATATCTAATTCAACATTTTTGAGGAACTAAGTCGAGTTTTGATGATCAATAGTAAACCTCTTTCATATTTCCCCCACTTGAAGGTTTCCACTACATGGACGATGCTTCGGATCATGTTCTCAGACCCAGCAAACCTTTCAACGCCGGGTCCAAATCACATTGGCAAACTGGGCACCCTTCCTTTAATGAACAGGTACTTCCCACATGCTTCACATAAGGCTGTAAAATTGTGTGGACAAACTAAAGACTTTTAAATGTAAAATCTTTAATCCTTTATTTTGTCTGCCCTAGTTTCAGTATGAAGGAGATGGGCATGGGGATGGAAAGCAGGCTGGACCGCAGTAAAGGAGAGAGCAGACAGGACAACATTCACCTAGAGCTTGGGAACTCGCTAATCAACAGCAACAACGACGGTGAGAGTGAACTCTTAGAAACACTCAAGCTGCTCCCACTTCACTGAAGAAATTAATAAACATAAACACTGAGTGTACAAAACATTAGGAACACCTGCCTAATATTGAGTTGCACCCCATTTTTCCCTCAGAACAGCCTCAATTTGTCAGGGCATGGACTCTTCAAGGTGTTGAAAGTGTTCCACAAGAATGCTGGCCCATGTTGACTCCAATGCTTCTCACAGTTGTGTCAAGTTGGCTGGATGTCCTTTGGGTGGTGGACCATTTTTTTAATACACACGGGAAACTGTTGAGCGTGAAACCCAGCAGTGTTGCAGTTCTTGACACACACAAACCGGTGCGCCTGGCACCTCCTACCATAGCCCGTTCAAAGGCACTTAAATATTTTGTCTTGCCAATTCCCCCTCTGAATGGCACACATACATAATCCATGTCTCAATTGTCTCAAGGCTTAAAAACCTGTCTCCTACCCTTCATCGACACTGATTTGAAGTGGATTTAACAAGTGACGTCAATAGCTTTCACCTCGATTCACCTGGTCAGTCTATCATGGAAAGAGCAGGTGTACCTAATGTTTTGTACACTCAGTGTAGGTGGTTCTTGTGAACTACATTTAGTAGTATGTGACTTACTATGCTAGATGAGTAAAAAATATAGATATTTGTCCCACGGCAGAGAATGAAGAGACAGAGGGAAGTGAGGGCCAGGCGGAGTACATGTTTGGTGATGCTGAGCTGGACGACGATGACCTCTACTCTATGGAGCACGACATCCAGGCCGGTGAGTCTCTGACCCCTATATAGGTCCTATACATTCAACACTGACATCTTGGATGTAGCCACTAGCCACCACTAACCTTGCATATCTATTGCCATAAAAAATGTAAATTACAGCCATGATTGAGGGCTGGTCTATGATCTACCCCAAGTACTTTCTGAGCATGTTCTTCTCTCTGGTGTTTTCAGCGGAGGAGCAGGAGTACACGCTCCCCCAGGAGGCCTTCCCACTGCGCCACGAGATCATGGACAACCCGTTGGCGCCGGAGCACCTGCAGCAGGACAAGGCCGACTCGCCGCATGCCAGTGGCAACGAGGCGGAGGTCATGTGCTTGACGCCCATCGAGTCCTTCTCCCTGATCTCAATCTCCCAGCCACTGTTCAGCCCCCACCTTCCTGCTCACTTCTTCTGCCCTGTGGTCAGGGAGATGCTGAGCCATTATGCCGAGCAGGGCGACGTGCAGATGGCTGTCTCGGTGCTCATCGTCCTGGGAGACCGCATCCGCAAGGAGATTGACGACCTCACTCAGGTCAGAGCTAGGGATATAAGTTGTCATAGTGTTCTATAACACTATAATAATGTTAATCTATGGTCGGTTCCTGAAGTAGAATCCAGATTCTATGATTATGCGTTGCATAAAATGTATTGGGATGGTCTTGAGAATTCTATTTAAACGATTTAACATGGCTGATTGCTTGATAGAAAAAGTTATGATGGAGATTAGAGTCTTGGTAATCTGAATATTCTCCAAACTGGCAAATATGTTCATTTCGGCATGTTCTAATAATCGAGGTGACCCTATTTCAGGAGCACTGGTACATGTCCTACATTGACTTGCTGCAGCGTTTCGAGCTGTGGAACGTGTCCAATGAGGTCATCAAGCTGAGCACGTGCAGCGCCATCACCTGTCTGAACCAGACATCCACCACTCTGCATGTCAACTGCAGCAACTGCAAACGGCCCATGAGCAACAGGGGCTGGATCTGTGACAGGTACAACTTAACACCATAACGTATAACTTTGACCCACCTGACACAGTAAAGGGAAGGGTTAATAACCTATTAGAAACAATATAGAGTTCAAAGTCAAGAGAACATTTGGAAGTTAGACCAATATGTCTTACCACTCGACCTCTTTGCCCATTCCCCAGATGCCACCAGTGTGCCAGCGTTTGTGCCGTGTGCCACCACGTGGTGAAGGGGCTGTTCGTGTGGTGCCAGGGCTGCAGTCACGGCGGGCACTTGGAGCACGTGAAGAACTGGCTAAAGAGCAGTTCCCACTGCCCGGCCGGCTGCGGTCACCTGTGTGAGTACACCTGACCCTCCGCTCCACCCCTGCCCAGCTTGCTCTCTGTGTGAGGGAGCACCACACCTCAGTGCCTGGCTCACCCTGGCCTGGGTCTCACACTCCAGGCTGGCGTCTCCTGAGACTGGGGTCCACAAGGGTCTGGCCATGGTAGCAAGATGGCTACTATTGGAAGACAGGTGGGTAAGACTGGAGTCCAATCCACAGAACCAGTCCGAGAGGAGGACATGTATGGAGCACTGTTAAAAGTTTGTGATGGGGCCCCTGCCCTACTTGGCAATGACAGAAACTTGAAGTTAAGTGAAAACAATCATTTGTGAATATATATACACAATATATGCTGAGATGGCCTTTATTTTATTTTTCATTTCTTCAATGTATTGCTCAGCCGGCCTTGTCTCACACACACAGCTGGGCAGACCTCCATGTTCAGCACAGTGTTTTCTATGGCAATAAAACATTTAGACCGAAGCTCAGCTGTCTCTGTACCATAAACCATGTGAACTCGTATTACCGCTGTCAGTGACCTTTTGAGTGGGACACATTGCCATAACAATTATTATGGAACTAATATTTTAAAAGGAATAAATTACACTATATTAGACAGGTTAAATTGTGTTTACATCTTATTCATTACAATGTAAAATTAGTCATTCATAATCAGACTTGTGTAACTTTCATACTAAAATGTTGAGAAATTACTTTTTGTTAGGGATGAAAAATTGCCTGGAAAGTGCATTAGATTTGATCATTGAATAGGTTCACTGACACGATGCAAAACATGTATTTATTGAGCTTATGATTACACACCCACACAGAACACTACATTCACTGTGGTCATGCTTAAAGAAAGATGTAAACATCAATCACAATAAAATGGGAAGTTTGTGTGGTTCAGAGAGAAATATCCCATAAAAACATTACAGAAGAGACTGGTAACATAGGCGTCGTGAAAGATTAACACTGGAGGTTACGGACATTGTTTTCCTCTATCGGGATTTTCTGTTCCAGACATTACATTCAGAAGGATGACACTTCCTAACATGAAACAGAATACATTTTAAAATATCTTAATGAATTTAAAAACCACAACTGATTTTAGGGGATATCAAACACATTTTCAAAAATGAATTTACATTTCTCTTCCTGTCAAAGATCAGGTTAGTTAGAAACATAAGTGATCTTTAATTTGTTTGGTTGCGTCACTGATCACAGCATGTGCATTCAGACAGACCCCATACCCTTTTCCACATTTTGTTACGTTACAGCTTAATTCTAAAATTGATCAAATATTATTTTCCTCCCTCAATCTACACACAATACCCCATAATGATAAAGCGAAAACAGGTTTTTAGAAATTTACAAAAATGTATTACAAAAAAAAATAACCCTTTGTCCTTTGCTATGAGACTTGATCCTTTGCTATGAGACTCGAAATTGAGCTCCGGTGCATCCTGTTTCCATTGATCATCTTTGAGATGCTTCAAGAACTTGATTGGAGTCAATTCAATTGTTTGGACATGATTTGGAAAGGCACACACCTGTCCTACAGTACCAGTCGAAAGGTTGGACACACCTACTCATTCCAGGGTTTTTCTTTATTTTTACTATTTTCTACATTGTATAATAATATAAGACAAACTATGGAATCATGTAGTAACCAAAAAAGTGTTAAACAGAGTAGCCAACCTTGAGATTTTACTGCAGAGGTGTGTTGAATGACAATTTCCATACACAGCCACATAGAGAAGTCAGATTTGAAAATTCCTAATAAGACACTTTAGTCATCACCTTTGTGCACAAAACATCAATTGAATTATACAGATAATTGTCTTCTTTTTTTTATGACTCACTCCCGAAGATATTAACGTTTTATTTTCATACAATGTCTGCCATGTTTTTGGTTGACGTGATGACGTCATTGCTGCTACCAGTGTATACTGAGTGCTAGTGTGCATGTAAAAAAAAAAAAAAAAAAAAAGTGCTAGTGTGCATGTAATGTTGGTCCATATGAACCGGATGCAACCCGGATATAGATGGTTCATTAATCGGCGTATGCGAACGTGAGTAGATTACCTTGAAAACAACGGGCGGACATCCTGGACGCAGCCTCCAGTTCTTATTACCTGAATGGCACCAAAACGGATCATGTGGAAAGTGGTCATAACTCGCAAAGCATCGTGGTCGATGTAGTCTTTTTCATTCTGCCTGAAGAGAGTCAACCGGGAACATCTTTGTACCCTGCTGGCCCGTGATTGGTCTGTGTCAGCACGTGGTCCTATGTGACGACAAATGTAGTAGGTAGAATGGATCACTATTTAATTAAATATCTCGATTTTCAGCAAACTTTTAAATAATTCACTGTGAGGGTTGAACTAATTTAACTAATTTAAGAGGCCAAATCAGGCGCCTATATATTTTTTGTTTGGCCGTTCTGGCGATTGTAATTTACATTGGATTTCTATGGCAAACCAGACACTGGGGGGCCTGCATTATTTACACCAAGCTGCATAGCAGTAATCCCCAGCTTCACAGCCTGTCTGATCTGGCGACCAACGGTGACACAACAATGAGAATTGGATTGTCGATCCGTCCCATTTTCTTGACAACCTGCAGAGCTAGCTGGGAAATCATGCTCTTGACGAACCCAGTCGGGAGAAGAATGAAAACCTCTTCTCCCCTGGGAAAAGCCTTGCAGTTATTTGCTGTTTCAATTTAGTTATGCCTTCCAGTTCTGATATAACTGCTCCTATAGCAGCATCAACACCAACCTCCTCAAGAACAGCCATTGTTGTTGTGACTTCTTTAAATTTGCATTGGCTGATCGTAACCAACTGAAAGGTGCATACACCGCCACCCAATACACTGGAGTGTGAAGGCTCCCCATCACAGGAGGTTGGTGGCACCTTATTTGGGGAGAACGGGCTCGTGGTATTGGCTGGAACTGAATGAGTGGAACGGTATCAAATACATGGTTTCTATGTGTTTGGTGCCATTCCATTTGCTTCGTTCCAGCCATTATTATAAGCCGCCCTACACTCAGCAGCCTCCACTGCTCCCTATTCATCTATTTATTTCAGCTAGCCCCATTGTTCTGGAGTGTGAATTAATTACACTTTGTGACAAAAAAAGGGAGGGTACAAAGGACAGGGAAAAGGGAAGACAAATTGCCCGACCAACTAACCTCACACCTATTAAAACCTTACCACTATGCCACTACTTGGCTCTGTCTGATCCTACACCAGTCTGGCTGCCTGGGAATACGGGACACTATCGTTCAACACACCTTGTAACTCCTCTGCAGCAAAATCTCGTACACCCAAGTACTTCTCTTCAGCTGCCACCACAAATATTTTCTGTGATTTACGTTCCATTTCTGCTGTGCGGATAACCAGGGCTATGGATGCTAAGAAACCAACCTTACTGAAGCACATGTTATTCCTATCATTTTTTATTGGACTCGGCCTACTCACAGGTAACCTCTTAGGATCCCCGCCCTGGAACCATCTTTCTCTGCTACTACTCTTCACTGCCTCAGCATACGACACCTTCTGTAATACTCTGATCCTGGCAACCTTAACCTGCCTTTCTCTCACCGGAAACTTCTGATCTCCAGCACCATGGGTCCCCACAATGGCGTGTATTCATGAATGGCAAGGAAGCCAGACTTCGCCCAAAAATGTACCAACAAACCCCCCCCCCCCCCCCAAAAAAAACATAATAATTTATCGTTTGTGTCCTGTGTCTCTGTGCCTCATCATTTTTCTTCAGTTCACAAGAGGCTGAATATATCTCACAGGAGAAAGCATCCGAGTGAGTGAAACATCTCCCTTCTGTTTCTCTATGTGTAGGCCATCTATCTGATGATGTCTGGTCCAAATGAGTATGAAATTATTGCCGCCCATAGCATTGAATGCAAGGGAAGCCAGTGAGCATTTGGCCTCCATTGATTTAAGAAAAAGTATAAAAAATGAGCCAATCAGCGTTGAGCTAAACTGAGCGAGCTATTCATCTATTTGGTCGACGCACCAAAAAAAAGTGTTAAGGGAAGCCAGCTTGGATTTTGGCCTCACTCCTATCAAATCCCATTGAGAGCATACGTCATTGACAGAAACACTTGAATTTTTGCATCTCGTTGTGTTGTTGTCCTCCGGTGGCTAGCTAGCTAGCTAAAATTGGCCCTTTCCTAAATTAGCCATGGATGGAGATAGGGATTTGGACTTGTGGTTTTACTTAATTCTCCGTACTGGACAATTATTATAATGGACATTAATAAGTGTGTACTGTATGACAGAGTGATAGACCGTTTTGTCAACATGAAAGAGAGGAGGATGGCATTGGTGTTTCTCTGCAAGTAGGGTGCGTCAATATGTTTTTCAACTTGCATGAACGCGCACACAGATGCTCACGTACACACACACACAAACACAGAAATCAGAACCATGGACAGCCATATCATGTTTAGTTTACGTTGATTGGACAATTGTTTCCGGTATCATTTAGTGGTCACTGTATTAGACTAAGCAGAGCTGATTTGGTGATGTTGAAATGGTGCTGGAATAGTGGAGGCAGCATTTTATTTCTTTGCAACTTACGGTAACTCTCTGTGGTTCTAAATCAACAGTTGTTTAGTGGTCCAAAAATGGAGGAAACATTAACTTGCTTGACCATGCTATAGGTAATGTTAGTGTACATGAAACACACACACACACGAAGCCGTCGCTTTCCAGAGGAAGATGAGTTGCTAGGTCTTACCCACCTCTCTCATCCTACAGTCGACCAGCCCAACTCCAGGCCTCCTCAGTGGTCAGCTCACCAGTTGGGAGCTGCTGAGGGAATACGAGGACCTGCGTCATGAGCAGCAAGAGATCAGGAGGGCGTACTCTGCGGGTGCACCGGTACCGCCACTACTCTCCTGGAGTACCACCACAGCCGATACTCCCCAAACAGACACCACTCCAGGCCTCCCTGACCAGAGTATTCGCCACCTCCACAGGTGGCCCAGTTATTCACCAGCTCGTCGTTGCTCCAGCCCCCCGGCTGGAGCCTATGCCATATCTACCAGAGCTTCGAGAGAGCCACATGGTTAAGGAGACACCCACTTCAGTTGTGGAGCCACAGCCAGCCGATGCCATAGGGCTTGTACTTGGTGGTGCCCAATCGGATGCCGGCCCGAGAGGGTGCCTGCTCCCTCTCAGGAGCCCCTCCCTGCTCCTGGCCAAGAGCCTAAGCCTGTGGTGGATTATTTGCCCTCTCCTAGGATGGAGCCACAGCCTGCGGCTACTGCAGAGGTAAAGTACAGCCCAGACGTTGGGGCCCCTCCAGTCACGGCCTGGTGGGATCAGACTCTTCCAGTCTTTCAAGCCTGTGGCCACAAGGACTTAGCCCTTCCTCCTGGCTCTGTCAGCCCCTGCCTGGTCCCAGACCTGGGGTTCTTGTTTTCCCTGCCTGCTAGCACCCTGCTAGCTCCAGCCTCAAGGACTCTGATACTTCCAGATCTCCCAGACCTTGCCTCAGGGGGCTCTCCAGTCCTCTCCTTGGGGGACCCACCAAAGGTCACCCCTGATGTTCCCCATGACCTAGCTGTCCAGTTCCCTGCCCCCAGGGTAGGGTTAGAGTCCCCTTCTTCCATGGTAGGGTCAGAGTTCCCTTCCTTCCCAATAGATTCAGAGCTCCCTTCCTTCCCGGAAGGTTCAGAGTTCCCTTCCTTCCCAGTAGGTTCAGAGTTTCCTTCCTTCCTGGTAGGATCAGAGTTGCCCGCCACCACGATAGGGTCAGAGTTCCCTTCCTTCCTGGTAGGGTCAGGTTTAGAGTTCCGTGCCTCTCTGCTAGGCCTTCAGTGCCGTGCATCACAGGGAGGCTTTGAGTGTCCTGCCCCTCAGATAGGCTTTGAGTATCCTGCCCCCATGGTAGGTCTAGAGTTCCCTGCCTTCCCGTTAGGTCCAGTCTATCTTGGCCCCTCTGTAGGTTTTCAGTTTACATTCGTACCTGGCCTTTAGTCTCTGGCCATAGTTGCAGGTTCATACTGTTCTGACTTAGGTTCCTGGACTCCTGCCATACTGCTAGGCCCCCAGTCATTTGCCATTCTAGGTTTACAGTTCCCTGCACTAGTAGACCCTAGGTATCCTACCCAGCCAGGACCCACGTTCGCATCGTTGTCAGGTCCACAGTATCCTGCCCTGAAGGGATCGAAGACCCCCGCCTTATTGGGTACACAGCGCCCTAGCCTGTCAGCCTTAGAGCCCCCTGCCCTGCCAGGCTCTAAGTTAGGTGCCCTGTCTGTAGGTCTGCAGTCTCTCTCCCTGCTCAGATTGCAGCCCTCTGCCTTAGTTGGTAGGTAGTTGCCTATCCCACCAGGTTTAGAGCCTCCTGCCTTACTAGGCCCCAAATTAGCTGCACTAGGATCGCAGTCTCCAGACACACAGTCCACAGCTCTCTACCCCACCAGACTTTGAGCCTCCTGCACTGCTAGGCCACAAGTAACCTGCGCTAGGTTCTCAGTCCTCAGCCCTTGTCTGCTCTCAGTCCCTAGTACTAGGTCCTCAGTCTCCAGCATTAGTCGGCCCTCAGCCCGTAACCCAGGTGGGTCATCAGGCTCCTGCCCCGCTAGGCTCAAAGGTACCAGTTTCTCCAGTAGGACCAGAGTTCTACTACTGTTCTAGGCCTCTTTCAGTTTCCCTGTCAGGTCCAGATTTGCTGTCCCTGTCAGACCCAAAGTTATCAACACTACGCTCCCAGCCCTCAGCCGTTCTAATTTCGCTGTCTCCAGCTCTAGTCGGCCATCAGTTCACTGCTCCACCAGGCTACAGGTTCTCTGCCCCACTAAGTCGGCAGCCTCTGCCCTCAGTTGGTCCGCAGCCCCCAGCCTCAATTGGCAAGTAGTCAGCTCCCTCAGTGCTACACGCCGAACCTCCTACACTAGTTCTAAGCCCTGGGTCTCCTGTCAGGGTTATAACTCCTGTTTGAGTTATTTGCTCCTCTAGGTGTGCAGTCCCTGCCTCTAGCCAGTTCACAGCCCCCAGTCTCAGCCAACACCCAATCGACTATACTAGCGCTAAGCTACAAATTCCCTGCTCGGCTAGGTTCACAGCCTCCCGCCATACCTAGTTTGCAGTCCTCAGTCTTAGTAGTAGGTTCCAAATCTTCACCCCTGTCAGGCCCTAAGTTTCCTGCCCTGCTAGGCCCTCAGCTCCCTGACCTGGGGGACCCACCGTTCCCTAACCAGGGGGGGGCCTGCTGTCTCTAGTTCTGGGTGTGTTGTGTGTGCATCAGCAATAATCACAAAGATCACTTATATGTGTGGTGGTGAACTAGAGAATAACATTCTGGATAAGGATACATCTGTCTGGTTCTTGTCGGACTGCCTGTAGTGGGGTCAGACTCAAGTAGAGTCAGCATTAAGTCACTAGCAGGTGAGGGCATCTACAGCCAACTGCTCGGACGGCTTCAACTAGCCGTTTTTACAAAAAACAGAATGTAAGCTTGCAGATCAGGATGGTTTGTACGAGGCTATGCATTAAGGAGTTTTACTGCAAGTTGTAACAGAAACTGTGGCATGAAATAGTATACTCTTTTCCAACAACACACTTGTCTTGAGTCCAGGGCACATTATTAGTAACTGTTTTCACCTCCCTGAACAAGACAGGTGTGTTACTGGACAAGGCTGACTTGCTCACCTTTCAGTTTAAATAAGTGTGGTGTACAGCAGGTTAGCCACCAGGGGGAGACTCGTCGAAACCTGGTGACAGACGGAGTCTACATCACGAGGCGATGGCTCCTTCTGCTGGACGTGCCAGGTCTTAACGGGCCCTCCGGCCAGGACTAATTGGGGATGATTGTGGTTTGTGAGTAATCAAGGGGCTGATTGCTCACGAGCTGGACAAGTCCCAAAAGCTGCCAGAAGGGCAGCACATGGGGAAGGGACTGGGGGAAGAGAGATTACTCCCTTATAGTCGTGCTCAGTCCCAAGGATAACGGAGGGAGCTCAGGTTTGTTCCCCACAGGATACAGCAAGACCCGGAGCCCAGAAGACAGTATCCCGGAGAGGGTCTCCCCCATTATTTTATTTTTGTTTGTTATTTAAATTAACATCCTGGAAACCGAGCTAATCCAACTCTGTCCGTGTCTGATCTGTGTAAACGTCTTGACAAAACCCCCTGGTCTGCCACAAAAGGTAGAGATGGTCGTAGATTGATGCGACTTCAGTGAATTCATGCGAAGTGAGGATATTTATGCAAATAATACATTTTATTAATCAAAAGCTTTACAATACATAGTCAAACCATGACCAATAGCATTATCACGACCAAAGCAAAGAACTTTATTAAGACTCTCAAAATAGTTTCTCAGAGGAAGTTGAAGCAGAACTCTTCCTTAGCAGAGGTGAAGACCAAAGTTGAGTTCTCCTGGTTCTACACACTTGTGTTCGGAGTCTGTGCCTGAAAAGTATCTTGTTGACTCTTTGCATTGGAATTTATGGGTATTTAAAGTGTCTGTCTTATTTTCTGCTTTCCTGTGGAAAACTGACATCTTAGCAGGGTCTGCCACTGCTTTGACATGAGCTGATGTCATTGCTGAAAAAGAAAAAGAGAATGCTTAGTTGCCACATTTCTATGCCACATATTTCGATCTATCATTGGTCGTATTTCTAGTCTACTGAATTTAGTGTACACTGCATGTTTATTTTTCACCTAAGCCTGGTTAAATTTGAACTTTTATTTGTCTTGCTGTAGGGGAGAGTGGGGTAAGTTCACAATCAGAATTACTCTAACAAGGGAAATATAGTAATCTTTCAACAACAACAAAAGTTGTGTACAAAACATTAAGACTGACCAGGTGAATCCAGGTGAAAGCTATGATCCGATAATGAGGTTAAATCCACTTCAATCAGTGTAGATGATGGGGAGGAGACAGGTTAAATAAGGATTTTTAAGCCTTGAGATGATTGTGTATGTATGCCATGAATGGGCAAGACTGACTTAAGTGCCTTTGAACAGGGTATGGTAGTAGGTGCCAGGCAACCGGTTTGAGTGTGTCAAGAATTGCAACGCTGCTGGGTTTTTCACGCTCAACAGTTTTCCGTGTGTAACTCAATATTAGGAAGGTGCTCTTAATGTTTTGTACAATCAGTATATTTGAGGATGGTGTGTATCCCTGGAAATAATCAGAATTCATGTTAACATTACAGTTTTGAAATGGAGCTTGTCCACAACTTGGCAGCTTGGCACAACTTACCCCCGGGTATGGGGTATGTTGAATCGTGGGACAGGGTAAGTTAAGCTGCCTGCCTACAAATTTCTGTACTGAATTAAATATTAACACTACCTTTTTAAAACCATGTCTATCTTTATTTCCCAAACACAATTCAACACAATCGCTTTTTTGTATTTTAATCATTTTAAGCATCTTTTAACACAGGCTTAACATCTAACAAACACTTCGTTTTTTAAAACACTTTTAACATACGCCATTGCCCTTTTGTTTCCTCATATCCCAGCGAAGAAAACACTTAAATTTGCTCAACTTGCCATTGGCTCAACTCAACTTGCTTGACAACCATTTTCAGGTCTTGCCATAGGTTTTCAAGCAGATTTAAGTCAAAACTCTGACTCGGCCACTCAGGAACATTCACTGTCTTCTGGGTAAGCAACTCCAGTGTAGATTTGGGCTTGTGTTTTCGGTTATTGTCCTGCTTAAAGGTGAATTAATCTCCAAGTATCTGGTGGAAAGCAGACTGAACAAGATTTTCCTCTAGGATTTTCCCTGTCCTTAGTTCCATTCAATTTTTTTTTACCTAAAAAACTCCCCAGTCCTTAAGGATTAAAAGCATACCCATAACATATTGCAGCCACCACTATGCTTGAACATATGGAGAACGACACTGTAATGTGTTGTATTGGATTTGCCCCAAACATAACTTTTTTCTATTCAGGACAAAAAGTTAGTTGCTTGGACACTTTTTACAGTATTACTATAGTGCCTAGTTGCAAACAGGATGCATGTTTTGGATTTTTTACAATTCTGTACAGGCTTCCTTCTTTGCACTGTCAATTACGTTAGTATTGCAGTGTAACTACAATGTTGTTGATCCATCCTCAGGTTCTCCTATCACAGCCATTAAACTCTTAACTGTTTTAAAGTCACCATTGGCCTCATGGTGAAATCTCTGAGCGGTTACCTTCTTCTCTGGCAAATGAGTTAGGAAGGATGCCTGTATTTCTAGTGACTGGGTGTATTGATATACCATCCAAAGTGTAGTTAATAACTTCACCATGCTCAAAGGGATATTCAATGTCTGATTTTTATTTTATTTTACTCAATGTCTGCATTGAAAAACCTCCCTGGTCTTTGTGGTTGAATCTGTGTTTGTAATTCACTGCTCGACTGAGGGACCTTACAATTAAATCAAATCAAATGTTATTGGTCACATACACATGGTTAGCAGATGTTAATGCAGATGTAGCAAAATGCAATTATCTGTATGTGTGGGGTACTGAGATGAGATATTTATTCAAAAATCACGTTAAACACTATTATTGCACACAGAATGAGTCCATGCAACTTAAGTGACTTGTTAAGCAAATGTTTACTCCTGAATTTATTTAGGTTTGCCATAACAGGGGTTGAATAAGTATTGACATTTCAGCTATTCATTTTTAAAAATTCATGTTCAAACATTTCGAAAAACATAATTCCACTTTGACATTATGGGGTATAGTGTGTACATATGTGGAAAAAGTCCAGAGGTGTGAATACTTTCTGAAGGCTTTGAAAAATGCACAATGCTATTTCAAGCAGCCAAATTACTAGGAATGCATCGACCTTTTTTACACGTTTTCGTAATTCCCGACCAGTAAAAGTTTCCAAATTAATTTGTTTCCACTATTCCGATTTTTGTTGCTGGGAATAACGAAAACGTGTAAAAAGGTCGATGCATTCCTATCGAAGAAAGACTGACACATAGTAATTTGGCTGCTTGAAATAGCATTGTGCATTTTCTATATAGAAAATGAACCACAAAGTATTATATTTATTAAACTACTTTATCATAGAAATCTCATATTTAGCTTGGAAATGCCTTTTAGAAATGTGATTCAATTTGTAAACAAGCCTCGGCGTCGTAGTGCGTCATTTTGGTTTGACCAATACATATGCGTTTTGCTGGTGTTTGTGGGCAGGTCTACAAATTAGACGTCAAGAAAAGTATAAATACAAATACCATTTCTTGTTCAAAATTCTACGGAACTGTAAAAGGAACGGTGTATCTGGCATCTAAGAACATTGTAGTAGTTGTTTTGTTCTCAGCTTAAGATTTTAACAAGCCAAATACACTAGGTAAGTGTTTTGTGGTTGTTCATTTGAAATATAGTTAGCCCAGACTATTTTTATCCGTTGTTGGTAGCTAACTAACGTCAAGCGTTAGCTGAAAACAGGTGGTTTGCGTGGGCACTAGCTTGTCAACCTGGCTTATTTAGCTATCCGAGTTAACTAGCTACTGTAGGTAATTTAAATAAGCCAGGCCTCGCAGGTGATTTTGAAAATGCTGCATGGCTAACTAAGGTGGCTAACGTTATATTGAAGATAACGAGGTTGCAACCTCGTTACGGTGACTTGAATAACGTTAACGGCGTTAGTGTAGAGACAGTTGAACTATTGTTACATTTGCTAGGTAACGAACGACTGTCCGCCTTGTTTAGCCTTTCTCAATTTTAGTGTTTAGCTTGTTACTTATTTGGATGTTAATACTACAGTACTTTGTTGGTTGTTACCCCCATCTTGGTTCTAAAATCGGACGTAGTTGCTACCAAACGTTAATTGTCTGCAAGTGCGTGATAGAATAATGATACTTTCAGTTGAACCGCCATACCGGTTTAGAAAGCTGTCGCCCTGCGTCCAATATGTTTAAACATCCTGTGTTGCTAGCTAGCCGACTGGGGTCTCGGCTTACTTGGCGCCTTTAGCCGTATGAAACTAGTAGTAGCCTTTTGGCAATTTTTTTTTATGGTGTAACGTTAGTTGCATGCCTGCTGATATAGGTATCACCATTTATTTGGCTGTCTAATGCAACACTACGACTGGTTTCAAAACTCGATATTTTAAATGTGCTGGCCATCAGTAACCTTGTTTATTGAGTAGTGACGCCACGTGGTTTCTTGTGCATTTTAGAATTTCACCTATTTTCAGAAGTCTACAAGTGAGCTATGGCACGTACCAAACAGACCGCCCGTAAATCCACTGGTGGAAAAGCACCCAGGAAACAACTGGCCCCAAAGGCTGCAAGGAAAAGTGCGCCATCTACTGGCGGTGTGAAGAAACCTCACCGATACAGGTAACGCTTCTCACCTGGACCATAATCAATTTGCTGCAACAGGACACTTCTGGCATGTGTATTGACTGTGTGTGTGTAGGCCGGGCACAGTGGCTTCTGAGAGAAATTCGTCGGTACCAGAAATCCACTGAGCTCTGATCAGGAAGCTGCCTTTTCAGCGGCTGGTCCGTGAGATTGCCCAGGACTTCAAGACAGACCTCCGCTTCCAGAGTGCTGCCATTGGTGCTCTGCAGGCAAGTTAAACAAAGGATTTGAGTTGAAACGGGTTGATTTATGGATAGGTGTAGTCCAGGGTTTCTGTTTTTGCCCAAAAGCCTGTTGCAGCTGAAAACAACTAAACAAATTGCTAAATAGTGCTTTTATTCTTTGCTGGCAATACCAGTTGATTGAAATGCATTTGACTTATGCTTATTGGTCTATATTTACTATAGGTTAATTTGCATAATTATTTTGGATTAAATTGGCCATCTAACAGATGCATTGATCCATTGGCAGCTAAATGAGTGCACAGAACTTGTAGCCTCTAACTTCTCTTGCGCTTTCACGCTGAGGACTGATTATTGATGGCGGTTGTTGGAAATATTTTTCTAATAGGTTACTGTGAGGAACTAGTTTTAATAACATATAATTCGCAGTGGATGTTCCTCTTTCCTACTTTTCCACACAGCAGGCCAGGTACTTCTATGCATGATCAGGCACTCATGCTTCCTCAACATTATCAGGACTGAGAAACCAGACTTGCTCATTACTCACATGGAGCACTCCAAACAAAAGACAATGAGAAATTGACAAATCTCATAAATGATTATGAAATAAACCAAAACTCACAAGTGTAGAAGGTTGTAAACTCTGCAAACAGTGTTTCTACTCAATGGGAACAGTAAAATGACTAATGCATGCATTAAGCTGTCATTTGGTTACAATTTCTGTTAACAGTACATTTACTAAAATCAAAGGGCAAACAATTTACACTGAATTGGTGGGAGACAGCTGAGCAATTCTGTAGAGACTCGACCATCTTCGCCACGCACCCCTCCCCTTGTCCCAACATTTTAAAATTCTACTCCAGACAGCTTCACACATTTTAGCTTTTCACCACAGCCGTAACTCAATCAGCTAGGTCTTAATGCCCTGCGTTTACCAAATTGCAGTTTTCCCAAATAGGCATCGGCCTACGTGCTTGTGATTTTGAAATGATCCACAACAACAAAAAATGTAAGATGCAAGATGATCCTCAGTTCCTCTTTGGCCAAGTCATGCTTTCTGGTGAAGTGTGTCGAATGGTCTTGTTCCTCTATAGACAAGTACTTTTGACATTTATTTCCATTCCCTATTGGGCCCACCCCATGCCGTTAATCCCATTCTATTGGTTTTCATATTTACTTTATTTCGTTGTCCAGAAGCAAAAGGTACAATCCTAGTCATATTAGCAACCCATCCATGTTGAATCGTTAGATTCCCCTGCTTTCTAACTTGACAATGCAGTTTTATTGGTTGCTGCGATAAATGCGTTGCTTTTTCTGTTAAAAGATGCATTACTATATTCTGAGCACTGTGTGGATGCCCTAATAGATGCCCATACGTGTCCAGTAAATTACTCTTTCTCTGTCACGTTGTCTGGAAACTTATTCTATGTTTTTCTTTTTCCCCTAATGGAAACCTTGGTTCAGTCCCATTGGCTGTTGCTCTAACATGGGTAGACAACCCAGGCAGTGGTGTGCCAGAGTAGCCTTAGTCCCAATTATGCAGCAGGTAAATGATGACTTGGTTAGCTGCTGCTGCCCTTAAGTTAATATGTACTGATGCCAATAGATTCTGATTATGGACTTTTCTCTCCCCATACAGGAAGCCAGTGAGGCATACCTTGTTGGCCTGTTTGAGGACACCAACCTGTGTGCCATCCATGCCAAGAGGGTCACCATCATGCCCAAAGACATCCAGCTGGCCAGGCGAATCCGAGGCGAGCGTGCATAATATGAACACTTTGAACTCTTCGAGGGAAGGTGGGTGGGGTGCTCAACCATAAATTACTATGCTGGACAAAAATGTTCAAATGCAACAATTTCATTGCTTTTACTGAGTTCATAAGGCAATCAGTCAATTTAAATACATTAATTAATCCCTAATCTATAGATTTCATATGACTGGGTACAATGGTTGGTCACAAATACCTTAGAATGGGACTCAGGATCTCATCAGTTTTGAGCATTCAAATTGCCATTGATAAAATGCAATTGTTTCCATTGTCTGTAGCTTATGCCTGCCCATACATAACCCCACCATGGGGCACTCTGTTCACAACACGGACATCAGCAATGGTTGTGAGGCCGGTTGGACGTGCTACCAAATTCTCTTAAACAATGTTGGATGCGGCTTATCGTAGAGAAATTAACATTCAATTCTCTGGCAATAGCTCTGGTGGACATTCCTGCAGTCAGAATGCCAATTTCATGCTCGCCCAACTTGCGACATCTGGCATTGACAACTAAGCATTTTAGATTGGCCTTTGTCCCCAGCACAAGGTGCCCCTGTGTAATGATCATGCGGTTTAATCAGCTTCTTGATATGCCACACCTGTCAGGTGCATGGATTACCTTGGAAAATGAGAAATGCTCACTAATGGGGATGTAAAACAATTTGTGCACAAAGTTTAAGATTTTTGTGTAAAATATCTTATTTTATTTCAGCTCAAACTTGGGACCAAATTGTTATTTTTGTTCAGTGTATGTAGTAATTTTTGTATGGTCTCATTAGTAGAATAAAAGCTTGGGATTTATAGTACATGAGTAGCAAGTTTCATGCAAAAACATTCTTAATCTTTTCTCAGGTTTTGAAACTATTTTTTAAAAATTGTTAGTTTATATTTTTAGGTCATCTTAATGTAGTATGCATATCACATTATGGCCATTTGTTGTAAATAAACTTTCCACTACCTCACTTGGACTACTTTTTTTTTTGTTGGTTTAAGACCCTCATTTATGCATATTCTGGGCTGAGCTATACTTTCTTAGCCATGGCTGAGGCAAAATTGACTATGCCCAGGATTGGCATTTGTTGGTTAAAGTGAGACAATATATTAAGTACAAGGCTCTGCATTAACATTTTAAAACCAAGAGTCTACAAGGCATTGCTTCAAATACACATCCAAAGACTACATCTTCTGCAAAATTACATCTATAATTCATATTGTACACAACTTGATTTCACCATATGCTTATGACTACTTGCCTAAAGGTTGGATGGAAACATGGTTAGTGTTACCTTTCCTAAACACAATTGACAATGTTGCGTGAGGTTCATAGTCTAAATCTTGGATAGTTAACTTTTTGAATGACAATTGCATCTTGCTCCTTAATTATTGAACCTCGGCACTTACAGGTGGATGGCCAGAGCATTAATACCTCATGCTCAATGCTCATCGACATGGAAGCATACACAAATTGTGCATTCCATAGACATTGCCTAATCTAGCTAAAATAAATAACCTAAAATTAGACTTTCAGTTACACAATATTAGCTAGATTTGCTTTGTTCTTCATCCAAGAGTAAGCCAGGTAAATGTTCATATTCCTCTCAAGCTGTCCAATGTCTGTCTCGCCCGTCACTGCACACCACAGCAAGAAGCTCGCCCCAAAGAGACTGATGGAGGACTTTCCACCACGGCCGCTGATATTTGCGTCCAAGGGACTGGTCTACATTCTAAGTCTTGTACTGGCTTTGCTGGTACTGAACTTGATGGGATGACTGAGCTCCTCACCGTCCTAATCTGCTGTTTTTGACTTAGCCAGCCTCTGGGAGGTCAGGGAGAGGGTTCAAGTGCATGGTTTAATAATAAAAAAAACTTTAGCATCCCAAAAATAAAAAAGGCCAGGTGTAACAGTAACAACATATCAATAAATGGCATTGAACAGAATGCCACTCCCCACCCTTAAATTTACATTTACATTTAAGTCATTTAGCAGACGCTCTTATCCAGAGCGACTTACAAATTGGTGCATTCACCTTATGATATCCAGTGGAACAACCACTTTACAATAGTGCATCTAACTCTTTTAAGGGGGGGGGGGGGTTAGAAGGATTACTTTATCCTATCCTAGGTATTCCTTAAAGAGGTGGCGTTTCAGGTGTCTCCGGAAGGTGGTGATTGACTCCCGTGACTGGGTGTGAGGGAGTTTGTTCCACCATTGGGGTGCCAGAGCAGCGAACAGTTTTGACTGGGCTGAGCGGGAACTGTACTTCCTCAGAGGTAGGGAGGCGAGCAGGCCAGAGGTGGATGAACGCAGTGCCCTTGTTTGGGTGTAGGGCTGATCAGAGCCTGAAGGTACGGAGGTGCCGTTCCCCTCACAGCTCCGTAGGCAAGCACCATGGTCTTGTAGCGGATGCGAGCTTCAACTGAAGCCAGTGGAGAGAGCGGAGGAGCGGGGTGACGTGAGAGACTTGGGAAAGTTGAACACCAGACGGGCTGCGGTCTGGATGAGTTGTAGGGGTTAATGGCACAGGCAGGGAGCCCAGCCAACAGCGAGTTGCAGTAATCCAGACGGGAGATGACAAGTGCCTGGATTAGGACCTGCGCGTTCCTGCGTGAGGCAGGGTGTACTCTGCGAATGTTGTAGAGCATGAACCTACAGGAACGGGTCACCGCCTTGATGTTAGTTGAGAACGACAGGGTGTTGTCCAGGATCACGCCAAGTTCTTAGCACTCTGGAGGAGGACACAATGATTGTCAACCGTGATGCGAGATCATGGAACGGGCAGTCTCTTCCCGGAGGAAGAGCAGCTCCGTCTTGCCGAGGTCAGCTTGAGTGGTGATCCGTCATCCACACTGATATGTCTGCCAGACATGCAGAATGCGATCACACCTGTTATCAGAGGGGGGAAAGGAAGAAGATTAATTGTGTGTCGTCTGCATAGCAATGATAGGAGAGACCATGTGAGGATATGACAGAGCAAGTGACTTGGTGTATAGCGAGAATAGGAGAGGCCTAGAACAGAGCCCTGGGGACACCAGTGTGAGAGCACGTGGTGCGGAGAACAGATTCTCGCCACGCCACCTGGTAGGACGACCTGTCAGTAGGCGCAATCCAAGCGTGGGCCGCCGGAGATGCCCAGCTCGGAGAGGTGGAGAGGAGATATGATGTTCACAGTATCAAAGGCAGCCGATAGGTCTAGAAGGATGAGAGCAGAGAGAGAGAGTTAGCTTTAGCATGCGGAGCGCCTCCGTGACACGAGAAGACAGTCTCAGTTGAATGACTAGTCTTGAAACCTGACTGATTTGGATCAAGAAGGTCATTCTGAGAGAGATGCAGGGAGGCTGGCCAAGGACGGCGCGTTCAAGAGTTTTTGAGAGAAAGAAAGAAAGGGATACTGTCTGTAGTTGTTGACATCGGAGGATCGAGTGTAGTTTTTCAGAAGGGGTGCAACCTCGCTCTCTTGAAGACGGAAGGGACGTAGCAGCGGTCAAGATGAGTTGATGAGCGAGGTGAGGTAAGGAGAAGGTCTCCGAAATGGTCTGGAAAGAGAGGAGGGGTAGGGTCAAGCGGGCAGGTTGTTGGGCGCCGGCCGTCACAAGACGCGAGATTTCATCTGGAGAGAGAGGGAGAAAGAGGTCAAGCACAGGGTAGGGCAGTGTGAGCAGAACGCGGTGTCGTTTGACTTAGCAAACGAGGATCGGATGTCGTCGACTCTCTTTCAAAATGGTTGACGAAGTCATCAGCAGAGAGGGAGGAGGGGGAGGGGGAGGAGATTAGGAGGGAGGGAAGGTGGAAAGAGCTTCCTAGGGTTAGAGGCAATGCTTGGAATTTAGAGTGGTAGAAATTGGCTTTAGCAGCAGAGACAGAAGAGGAGATGTAGAGAGGAGGAGTGAAAGGATGCCAGGTCCGCAGGGAGGCGAGTTTTCTCCATTTCCGCTCGGCTGCCGGAGCCCTGTTCTGTGAGCTCGCAATGAGTCGTCGAGCACGGAGCAGGAGGGGGACCGAGCCGGCCTGGAGGATAGGGACATAGAGAGTCAAAGGATGCAGAAAGGAGGAGAGGAGGGTTGAGGAGGCAGAACAGGAATGGTTGGAGAAGGTTTGAGCAGAGGGAAGAGATGATAGGATGGAAGAGGAGAGAGTAGCGGGGGAGAGAGAGCGAAGGTTGGGACGGCGCGATACCATCCGAGTAGGGGCAGTGTGGGAAGTGTTGGATGAATTTAAATTTCCCCCCATGTTGTAGTGATTTACTGATCGCTACGTTGAGAAAAAAACATACTTTCTATGATAGATGTGATTGTCCAGATGTGGTTGCACTGGATAAGAGCGTCTGCCAAATGACTAATGTACTATTTTAGGAGCTGGGAGTCTAGTTTTTTTTTGGCATCCTACAGAAAGCTCTTTCGCAATATTGTATTTTATCCCCCATTTTCATGTTTGAAAAGGCTTCAGATATGCAGCTACTCAGGATCTTGGAGGCATGTAGCCTAACGTAAACTCACATCGCCTTGGTCTGTACAATTGCCCTCATTTTAGCGCCCCAAAAAACGTAATACTTCCAGATCAACTGTAATGTCAATACCATTGTAAAGCACATATTCTCCCCTTTCCAACATTATCAATTACATGACCTAAACGCTGCACGTTTCTGCATAATTCAAGCAGGCAATGAGCCCTGTTGGGTCTTTTTAAAAATGGCGGGTGGGGAAGAGAAACTAATGCGTGATAGTGAGAAGGGGAGATGTTGTGTGGGAAAATTGCATTTTTTCACTCGATCTGTCCAACTTATCGCTTCTAAAATGTAAATGAAACACTATAAAGAGTTTATATAATGTGTCATTACATACCTATTCGAAGGTTTGTGTTGAATTTGAATCAGGTTTTTAGGGCGGTGCTAAAGTGATCTTAGAAGTAAACAGCGGCTTTGAGAATGATGATCGCATGCCATGATGATGCAAAAATGACTAGGTATCCACCCTTACCCCCGTCACTGTCCATTTCTTGTTTTTAAACACAGAAGTGCTACACCTGGTGGAGAGAGATTGTAAGACAGATAGTTGCTTTATGAGTGCTGTACATTACGACATGACACGTCACGATGTAACGGAGGGTCTGTTTTTTTTTCTTCAACTTTTCTCCAATACATTTACATTTACATTTAAGTCATTTAGCAGACGCTCTTATCCAGAGCGACTTACAAATTGGTGCATTCACCTTATGAYATCCAGTGGAACARCCACTTTACAATAGTGCATCTAAATCTTTTAAGGGGGGGGGGGGGTGAGAAGGATTACTTTATCCTATCCTAGGTATTCCTTAAAGAGGTGGGGTTTCAGGTGTTTCCGGAAGGTGGTGATTACCATGTCGATCAACGCTTTAATAGAAACCTATTTCACACCCCTGATTTTGAAGTCAACAGTCGCTACAGTCCCATTAGTTTTCTTTGTAACCTCGTTTGAATGTTGCGGTTGAGCACATTTGTACGGAATGGGGTGAGTTTACGTTAGTGGTTAGAGCGTTGGGCCACTAACCGAATGGTTGCTAAATCGAATACCTGAGCTGACATGGTAAACATCTGTTTTTCCCATGAACAAGGCAACACTGTTCTTAGTCTGTCATTGTAAATAAGAATTTGTTCTTAACTGACTTGCCTAGTTCAAAAAACAAAAAAAATGACCGTAGGAAATGGAGCTAGCAAGCTATCACTGTTAGCTAATGTGTGAGTCAGTCACTCCTGGTTGGTCACGTAGGGTGCAGGAAGGTCGAAGAGCCCCTTAATCTAAAAGGTAAAATAACCAGTGTCACTGAACACTGAGTGATGGTTTTAAAACCTGAACCAAATGTGTACACCTTTGCTAGCTTGGTTTCAGTCAGGTTTGTTTGATTCACTGAACTACTCTGTCCATGATGAAACTGAACTGTATAGCTAGCCGCCTCAACGCAACTCCTGGCGTTTAGTTTAATTGAGTACTGCGTAGGTACCTGTATATTTATCATATTGTACATGCCTCTGCATTGTCTTGGTAACAAATCCCAATCTCACGATACAGATAAGTGTGACAACTTAGATAAAACACGTCCTACTCTCGACATCGTGAAGAATGGCCATCACAGGTCAAAATTCTCAGTTCGAAGCAGATTATGTAACATTTCGTTGTGTAGCTTTGACGAACACAATATAGTTAACGAGAAAATGATTCCTAAACATTCGACAGGAAGATAGTTGAGGCATTTTAATTTTACAGTATCAGATGCTGCCAATATATTTAAACAAAACTAGAATATCTTTTTTACATTTAATCTATGGTGGACGTCAAATTCGTAGGATAAACAATGCAAGATACCGTGCTTGCATATAATATTGCATCTATTGGCATTGCAAGAGCAGTCAGACAATTAGGTAGCCTATCGTCATACTTAAAACCAGTGCTTAATTTGTAAATCGGAAGGTGCCAGAACAAGTAAGCAAGCAGGGTAACTTGGTACCAGAACGCATGGGAGACACGTGTTATGTTAGAATTGCAAGCAAATCATAGCATTTGTGTTGTGGCATAGAGCAGCATAGTAGAGCCACTTATAGGAGTTGCACACATGGGGAACATTTTTAGTAGCCTAGGATCCTGGATAAATGGGCCCTTTTTATAAAAGCATTTCATGCAATTCTGTCATTTTACATGACTGGAAACTTTGGCAGAGTATTTTTTTACACTGCACAAATTATCAAAATGACAAACGGAGAATCTTGAGATCAATATAAACGACCTTGTCTTGAATCCAATAACAGCGAAGGCTCCTCAGGGGAGGACCATCCTCAATGAATTTCATAAAAATAGTCAAACATGAAAAAATATGATTTTTAGCTAAATCTATACTAAATATGTTCACGTCGCCAAATAATTGATTAAAACACAGTCTTGCAATGACTGTCTACAGTAGCCTCAACAGCACTCTGTAAGGTAGCACAATGGTGTAGCTGGAGGACAGCTTGTTTCCGTCTTCTAGGTACATTGACTTCAATACGAAACCTAGTAGGCTCATGGTTCTCACCCCTTCCCATAGAATTGCACAGTAATTATGATAGGTTGGAGGATGTCCTCCAACCTAACAGAGCAGATTGTCCACCCAATCAAAGGATCAGAGAATGAATCTAGTACTGAAAGCATAAGCTACAGCTAGCACTGCAGTAGATAAATGTGGTGAGTAGATGACTCCGAGAAAGACAATAGTTGAACAGTTTTGAACAAATATATTTCTTCAAAAATGAACGAGAGAGACCGTTAGCTAGCTATATTTCTAGGTACAGTGCCTTCGGAAAGTATTCAGACGTCTTGACTTTTTCCACATTTTGTTACGTTACAGCCTTATTTGAATATGGATTAAATGCATTTTTTCCTACACCCAATACCCCATAATGACAAAGTGCAATGTTTTTTAGAAATGTATTAAAAGTATTCAGACCTCTTGCAACTTGAAATTGAGCTCAGTTGCATCCTGATTCCATTGATCATCCTTCAGATGTTTCTACAACTTGGAATCCACCTGTGGTAAATTCAATTGATTGAACATGATTTGGAAAGGCGCACACCTGTCTATATATGGTCCCACAGTTGACAGTGCATGTCAGAGCAAAAACCAAGCCATGAAGACGAAGGAATTGTCTGTAGAGCTCCGAGACAGGACTGTGTCGAGGCACAGATCTGGGGAAGGGCACCAAAAAATGTCTGCAACATTGAAGGTCCCGAAGAACACAGTGGCCTCCATCATTCTTAAATGGAAGAAGTTTGGAACAACCAAGACTCTTCCTAAAGCTGTCCGTCTGGCCAAACTAAGCAATCGGGGGAGAAGGGCCTTGGTCAGGGAGGTGACTAAGAACGCGATGGTCACTCTGACAGAGCTCTAGAGTTCCTCTGTGGAGATGGGAGAACCTTCCAGAAGGACAGCCATCTCTGCAGCACTCCACCATTCAGGCCTTTATGGTAGAGTGGCCAGACGGAAGCCACTCCTCAGTAAAAGGCACATGACAGCCCGCTTGGAGTTTGCCAAAAGGCACCTAAAGACACTCAGACCATGAGAAACAAGATAATCTGGTCTGATGAAACCAAGATTGAACTATTTGGCCTGAATGCCAAGCGTTACATCCGGAGGAAAACTGGCACCATCCCTACAGTGAAGCTCGGTGGTGGCAGCATCATGCTGTGGGGATGTTTTTCAGCGGCAGGGACTGGGAAACTAGTCAGCATCAAGGCAAAGATGAACGGCGCAAACCTGCTCCAGAGCGCTCAGGACCTCAGACTGGGGTGAAGGTTCACCTTCCCACAGGACAACGACCCTAAGCAAACAGCCAAGTCAACGCAGGTGTGTCTCTGGAAAGACCTGAAAATATCTGTGCAGCAACGCTCCACATCCAACCTGACGGAGCTTGAGAGGATCTGCAAAGAAGAATGGGAGGAACTCTGTGCCTAGCGTGTAGCGTCATTCCCAAGAAGATTCAAGGCTGTAATCGCTGCCAAATCGCTACATTCGCAAAAATGTCTAAACCTGTTTTTGCTTTGCCATTATGGGGTATTGTGTGTCTATTGATGAGATTATATATATATTTTTTAAATACATATTAGAATAAGGCTGTAATGTGACAAAGTCAAGGGGTCTGAATACTTTATGAATGCACTGTATATAAATATTTGCGCATTAGTGTTTCCACCGACACTTCTATCATTCATTTTACCGACAAAAAATACCACCTTGTATAGCATATTTTGTTTTTTTCAACATTTCGAAAGTTGAACGAGAAATGTTCTGTTTCCCATCAGGCCTGTCATGACATTTTTTATCTGACATGTACTTTAGGGACATATCAAAATTTGCTGGGTGGGAGGGGCTGGTCCAACTCAAGGTGGCATAAAAAAAGGCACTGCCCTTCTCAAAGTAAAACATATTTTGACATGACATTCCCCTTATACTGTAAAAAAATTTGAACAAATTGCAATTTTTTCATAACCATCGTTGTAGGCCAATTTTGAACGAAGAGCCCTTACGGAGCCAAATATCTACAGTCTATTCCAGTGTTTCTCAATTCTGGTTCTGGGGATCCAAAGTGCAAATTTTTGGTTTTTGCACAAGTAATCACACACTCCACTCAACTAGTCAACTCCTGTATTTTACATACTTTGGGAAAAGTGTGTAGAATCTGGACCATTGGAGTCTGCTGAGGGGAGGACTGCTCATAATAATGGCTGGAACAGAGCGAATGGAATCAAACACATGGAAACCATGTATTTGATACCATTCCATTTATTCTGCTCCAGCCATTACGACAAGCCTGTCCTCAACTAAGGTGCCACCAACCACCTGTGATTTGGACATACCCTACGATTGCAACTCTGTAGTTAAGTAGTCCTGATATGGCTTTACAAAATATACACCTACATTTTACAATATCACTGATTTCCAGTGGAATAACTCAAGAAGAGATGGGACTCTCTTAACTCAATATACAAGATATACAAATAATACATACCCCCACACAAAACACAGCATCAAGGTACAGTAATTGGCTACAGGTTACACAAAATAACATGCAGTGCCTCATGACATTTTACCTCAATGGGTCAAATGCATAGT
The DNA here is from genome assembly GCF_002910315.2 of Salvelinus sp. IW2-2015. Lineage (NCBI taxonomy): Eukaryota > Metazoa > Chordata > Actinopteri > Salmoniformes > Salmonidae > Salvelinus > Salvelinus sp. IW2-2015. Next base: position 37,267,728 of record NC_036857.1, read on the forward strand.
TTGTGTCTCGCAATTAACAGAGAGGTCCATCGTCAGAAGATTATTATCCGGGTGACAGCAATGACGGTGGTGGTGAGGTGCTGTCAGAGGTGGTGGTCCCACTGGATGATGTAGATTATTTTGATGGTGAGGAGACTGGTAAAACAAAACTCAACACTGCCGTTTAGAATAAGAAAATATGTAAGCAGCTGCCGAGGACCAGCCTGTAAGGAGGATGACAGCGCGTGACAACTCACAAAGACACAGAGGAGGAGGAACTATCTAACACCCAGGGAGAGAGAACGAGTGACCTCAGTCGAACACAGAAAGAGGAGGTGGAAGAGGCGTTAGATAGAGGAGGAGGTTACCCCTGAGGCAATTCCTCCTGTTCATGTGAGCAAGAAAGAGCAGAAGGCTTCTGATCAGCCAAATGGCAGGCAGAGKGAGAGGTCATAGTGATTCACACCCACAGAGAGAAAGACAACCCACACAACCTCTTGGTTGAGATGAACCACACAGAGGTAGAGGCAGAGGGCCTTCAGGGCTAGCCAGTCAGCCTGCCTGCGCTGATCCTCAAGTCAATTGTATTTAAATTCATGTTCATTAAAGATTTTTATTCAAGAATTTAAAAGTCCCATTTACTTAATGATCATTTTTCACTGTGTTCAACCCTCAAGAACCAGGGTGAGTCTGGGTCGCCCTTTTACTGGGCAAACACAACTTGCATATCGTCATAGACTAGGCCGAAACGTTAATCTTTTAACCTTGCTTGAATAAAACAATGCATAAAATTGGGATGTTTCCCAGATATTTACACAACCTACTCCACACTTGCAAAGTGAAAGTTTATAGAAAAGTTCTGAAATTAAGTAGTAAACAAGAAAAGCAGAATTGAGTCCAATTTATAATGCAAATAATTTAATGGTCTATGGTTCAATCCCATTTCTGAATGTTTGATGAATAATTAATATTGTTCCTCCTCTTCCTTGTGGCAGGCGCAGCAGCACACTGCCCTCCAAAGCCTGCAAAAAAATTGCCGGACTGCCCCTTTCCTAGCTCTGCATGGAACATCCAGTGTCACTTCCTTGGTGACGTGTTGGGTGACATCCGGGATGACCACAGCCACATCCTCTGGAAAGGGAAAAAAGAGGAACAGAATGTAAAAAAAATGCAAACCGTAGGTTCTAAACACTGGCCAGTTGAAAGGTTCTACTAAGATGTCATGACAAACGGCACCTGTCAGAGTGCTCTCTAAGTGTTACTCACCTGCTTGGATGTCAGCTGGCTGAGTGGCGAAGACGGCCATCGTGAGAGTCCTTTCTTCAGGTGTGACGTCCACAACCTCCAAGAGGGAAGAGATGGGCTCTGCCTCTGTGTAAGTGGTGATGTCTTTAACCTCCAGGTGGGAAGATGCCAGGTCTTCCTCTGTGTTAGGGGTGATGTCTTTAACCTCCAGGCTGGAAGATGCAGGGTCTGCCTCTATGTTAGGGGTGGTGTCCACAACCTCCACGTGGGAAGAAGCTTGGTCTTCCTCTGTGTTAGGGGTGATGTCCAAAACCTCCAGGTGGGAAGAAGCCTGGTCTGCCTCTGTGTTAGGGGTGATGTCTTTAACCTCCAGGCTGGAAGATGCAGGGTCTGCCTCTATGTTAGGGGTGGTGTCCACAACCTCCAGGTGGGAAGAAGCCTGGTCTTCCTCTGTATTAAGGGTGATGTCCACAACCTCCAGGTGGGAAGAAGCCTGGTCTGCGTCTGTTATGGGTGACAACAACAATCCTTATGAGCTCTACTACTACAAGGCACCAAGATGTCATCACAACAGGCATCTGTCAGAATGCTCTCTATCATTGCTACTCACCTGCTTGGATGTCAGCTGGTAGTGTGGTGGAGACGGCCACCGCGAGGACAGGGGGGACTGGTAGGGTGGCTGCWGGGGGCTGGAAGCAGCTCTGCACCTCGTCCGCCACAAAGGCACAGACAGRGCTCATATAAAAAGKGCTCTGGAGGTCATCCGTGGAGAAGGACTGACTGATTYTCCCGAGGATCGAMCGCACAGAGTCAAAAGCAGCAGCCCGGGAGAAAGGGATGTGAGGGGAAGGGTCCTTTAACATGCAGGAGAGCTTCTCCACTACAGCCGCCACCATGCCCACGGCCATCCCGCTTATAAGGATTGGGTGCTCTGAATGGCCTTCCTCTGGCTGAAGCCACAGGGCCAGGAGGAGCCTGGGCACCACCTCCACCACCACCTGAGATGGGCTCGAGCAGGTTGCTACGGGGCTCATTGGACTGCTCGCCAGAATGCTCCTCACAGCTCTCTCCACGATGCTGTGGACCTTAGGATCGCTGAAATCAACAAAAAGGAGAAAGACAAAGCTAAACGATGTGCAATGTTTCTCACACAGTACACTGTCTTAGTCTGTTTTGCGTAGTTCCAGATGTGTAGATAAATGGATCAAGTCATATGAGGCAGTACATGGAACTCACATGTCAGCTGGCGAGGTGGAGTGCATGGAGCGACGAGCTTGCAGAAAGCCTCGTGCTCTATGTTCATCATTTTTAGGCAAGTGTTTACTTCCCAGGCCTGAGTATGAAACAGGAAGTCCCATTAGTGTAATTTCAAACAGATCTATCCTGCTGTGCTAACTAGTTGTTGAAAGGCTAGTTAAAGAGCTCACTAACTTGGTAGTATGTCTCTAACTCTCATTCTCTTACCAGCCGAGCGAGGTCGTTTCCCTCCTCAGGGTTTCCTTCCACACCCTTCAAATAAAATACAGAGCAATTCAACTTTCCTGGCTTCTGATTTTTCTGTTGTTTATTTTACCACACCTCCTGAGTGCTGCTGGTGGCAGGGAATGGCAGTGAAGGTGAGTGCTGAGTGGTAATCACTTCTCTAAGGGATTTTTTGCCCTGAGACACCAGCCAGTTGCTCATGTGCTCCGTGGTGACATGGGGCGGGACCTGGCCTTGACTCTGGAGCAGCARATAGTGGACCATGAGCTTCTTCTGCAAGATGAGGTAAGGTGTGAGACCGTGCCACGAAATACCATATCATGTGCTTTTTAGAAGGGCCTCTCGCAACATTTCACAACTGCTCATGCCTGACGATTTGCAAGTGATATTAAGAACTCTTATGACCAACTTCTCTAAACTGTCTTGAAATACAACTCTCTGTTTATGTTTTTGTGGGATGAATCTTACCTGTTTATTGTAATATGTTTCCTCCCAGCAGGCCTGCAGAGTCTGAAAATAAAGGCTGCTTCTACAGAATTCCTTTGAAGATAATGAAAATAATTATGCTTTGTTATGCACAGGCATTTACAGTATGCTAAAATGCATTTCTCCTAAGATTACCTTTGTGGGACCATAAGTGAACGCCGGAATGCACAAAACCCTATCCATGGTAAGATGGGGAAGAAATGCAGCGCTATAGATATACGGGATGCTCTAGAGATAACAGGAATGACTTAAAGTCGCGAATAATCAATGACTGTGGAGTCGTCCAATATGCTGCACTTAGAATTGAGTTGTAGGCGATGTTTTGCGCAAATAGAATGTTTACATTCTATTGCCATGGAGAAATGGAATGTGTAGAACCTGTATAAATGGGTATGCTTCTATGTCTTTATTTCGTGAAAGATTAAGCTCTTTGTTATGTCATAATGTGTATATGAGGACGTAGGAGCCCGTCCCGATTCATGACGCGTTATCCAGGTGCATGTTGCTTAGACCTACTAATCCAACCTTGGTTTACAAGTTAAATACATTGTTTGTATATTTCTATACAAATCTATCGACCACTTCCATTTAAAGCAATGATTGTCAATTGAAAATGTGGTTGTTGTGTTATCCTGTTGTGCACCTTGAGTGTCAGTCCCCTTAAGCACATTATTCCAATATTTCCGAGCTCTGAATTGACACTTTTGCAAAGATGATCGGTTCAAAATAAGAGTATGAATGACAATAAACGTATGACTTGGATTGTATGCATAATAGTGTAGTAAACAATATCGCTCAGCGTGGGAACTTTTGGTGTTAGGAAAGTTTCCGTTATAAGTCTCCATGGCACGTATCAAATCAAATGTATTTATATAGCCCTTCGTACATCAGCTGATATCTCAAAGTGCTGTACAGAAACTCAGCCTAAAAAACCAAACAGCAAGCAATGCAGGTGTAGAAGCACGGTGGCTAGGAAAAACTCCCTAGAAAGGCCAAAACCTAGAGAGGAACCAGGCTATGAGGGGTGGCCAGTCCTCTTCTGGCTGTGATGGGTAGAGATTATAACAGAACATGGCCAAGATGTTCAAATGTTCATAAATGACCAGCATGGTCAAATAATAATAATCACAGTAGTTGTCGAGGGTGCAGCACCTCAGGAGTAAATGTCAGTTGGCTTTTCATAGCCGATCATTAAGAGTATCTCTACCGCTCCTGCGGTCTCTAGAGAGTTGAAAACAGCAGGTCTTGGGACAGGTAGCACGTCCGGTGACAGGTCAGGTTCCATAGCCGCAGGCAGAACAGTTGAAACTGGACAGCAGCAAGGCAGGTGGACTGGGGACAGCAAGGAGTCATCATGCCGGTAGTCCTGAGCATGGTCCTAGGCTCAGGTCCCGAGAGAGAAGAAAGAAGGAGAGAATTAGAGAGAGCATACTTAAATTCAAACAGGAACCAGACAGGAGAATATTCCAGATATAACAGACTGACCCAGCCCCACATAAACTAGATGCATAAATACTGGAGGCTGAGACAGGAGGGGTCAGGAGACATGTGGCCCCATCCGATGATACCCCGGACAGGGCCAAACAGGAAGGATATAACCCCACTTTTGCAAAGCACAGCCACCACTAGAGGGATCTTCAACCACCAAACTTCATCCTGAGACAAGGCCGAGTATAGCCCAAAGATCTCCACCACGCACAACCAAGGGTGGGCGCCAACCCAGACAGGAAGAACGTCAGTAGACTCAACCACTTAAGTGACGCACCCATCCTAGGGACGGCATGAAAGAGCACAGTAAGCCAGTGACTGGCCCTGTAATAGGGTTAGAGGCAGAGAATCCAGTGGAGAGAGGGAACGGCTAGGCAGAGACAGCAGGGCGGTTCGTTGCTAGAGCCTTTCCGTTCACCTTCACCCCCTGGGCCAGACTACACTCAATCATAGACCTACTGAAGAATAAGTCTTCATAAAGCTTAAAGGTGAGACCGAGTCTACGTCTCTCACATGGTAGCAGACATTCCATAAAAATGGAGTCTATAGGAGAAGCCCTGCCTCAGCTGTTTCGCTTAGAAATTCTAGGGACAATTAGGAGGCCTGAGTCTTGTGACCGTAGCGTACGTGTAGGTATGTACGGCAGGACCAATCGGAAGATAGGTAGGAGCAAGCCCATGTAGCTTTTAGGTTAAAGTAAAACCTTGAAATCAGCCTTGCCTTAACAGAAGCCAGTGTAGGAGAGCTAGCACTGGAGTAATTGATCAAATTTTTGGTTCTAGTCAGGATTCTAGCAGCCGTATTTAGCACTAACTGAAGTTTATTTAGTTGATTTTTGAAAACACCATGTTGCTTTAATAAGAGTTAGCATGAAATGTTTTTGGAATACACTTCGTGTTAATGTGAAATTCTGTGGTTTTCCGTTCGTAACGCCCTGCAGTTCCACACTCAAGGATCTTAATAATGCTTTAAAATGCACATGTACGATTGTGCGATGTGTAAATGGGTTGAAAAACAAAGTACTAAAAACGACACCCATTTAGTTATTTACCCTCCCCCCCCCCAATTTGTTTATGTATTTGTCTTAATTAATCTAAATTGTAATTTCTACATACTTTAGCGTTAGCAGTCCATCAGGCCAATAGATGGCGCTGTTGCACTGTTGTAGCAGGAGAAACAGCAAGTTCTGGCCAAGCGCTCACCAGTCTGCAGAATAAGGATCAGAACTTTACAGAGGTAAACTGTGTCTGTTCTTTTTGCTATTACAGGTATGTAACAGAACTTCCAAACGTTCAAATATATACACAATATGTAATGACATGCTATTTAACAACTTTGTCAAGATATTATCACGTTAGGAAAGGTTTTGTTTTGGCTTTGTGTCGAACTGAGTGAGAGTATATGTTAGCTTGATGCTAGCTGAGGTAAAAAACGATTTACGAGTCACAGAGACTATGTTTACTGAGTAGCTTACTTGTACTGGATTTTGTCTAGGAGATTTTTTATAAAGAATCCATTTGTTAGGGATTTCTGAGTTGGTTTTACATGTTATTGKTTTTGTGTAAAATTGTGCTCACTAGCTGGTAAGCTGGCCGAGCACGCTCAGTCTGGTGGACTTTTAGTGCATACAGTGAGAGAGAGACGATTTTCTGGAGGTGCCACTATCTTAAAGCTGAATGTATTGTTGTCCGTTTTCTATAGAGGTAGCGGTATATAGAAAAACATTCAGTTATTTATGTTTTCATATATAGGTGTTTCTATTGTATGAATGTGAAATACATTGTGGTTTTCATGTGAAACCATACACTAAGACAGGGTTATTTGTGGAACATTTTTGAATTCTGCTTTGTGTAATTTAAAGTGTGCACTTGTTTGATGTGAATATTTTCAAAGTACTAACAAGAAAATAGACAATTGAACAAGAGAAAAAAAACATTCTTCAGGATAAAGAAAGCGCCAGAACTTTGCAGACGTAAACTTGTGTCCGTTCTTTTTACTATTGCAGGCCACCTCAGCTACACATGCACTCTGTCTGCACACGCATCCACGCATGCACRTACACAYGGACAAACAYACACTAATGTTCTCTCTCTTGTGTTTGTCAGCAGTTCATCGTGGCCCTGTCATTCGCCTCCTTCACCAAAGCTCTGTCAGGGACCTACATGAAGAGTGCCATCACTCAGAGAGACACTTTGACCTGTCCAGCTCTCTCATCGGACTCATAGACGGCAGCTTTGAGATGGGTATCAACAATAGCATTGAGTTGCTTGAAAATTCATGTAGTGAAAACCAGATACAGACTACAGTATGATCCATTTTTTTTGTGGTTCAATCAGAGTCTGCTCTCAATACTGTCCAGTTTTATAGTTGTTCCTATTAATTGATTGACTGGTGTTTGTCCATGACTCTACTGTCAAACCTCTAACATTTATGTGATGCTATGTTGTTGCAGCCTAGTATCCAAACTGATATGCCATTTTTAGTTACCAAAAAAACTGTCTTTATAATTTGCGATTCCTGGCTACTGTAGTGTTGTGGTTTCTTGCAGGTAACCTGCTGTTCCTGGCTGTGGTCAGCCATTTTGGGGCGAAGCTGCACCGGCCCAGGCTCATTGCTATGGGCTGTTTCCTCATGGYTGTAGGATCCTTCCTCACAGGCCTGCCACTCTTCTTCATGGGACGGTAAAACAACTGAAATACTGGTTAAACTTGTGCTTGTAGAGATACTCCAATGCGGAGGATAGTTTCACTTTAGAAATAAAGAAATGTATCCAGTTGTTGATTAATCTCAGTTAACATAGAACTAAAGTCTTGCGTAATTGGTCAGCTGCTTGATTATGTTTTGGGGTCATACATGTTAAGAGAAGGGATTAAGAGATGCTTTAACTGTGATGTGGTAATGTTGGACCCAGGTGCAGAGAAGAGACCAGAAGATGAAGCAGTGGTTCCAACCAGTGTCTCCACCCCTCAAGGGCCCATTTAACTGCCAAGAGCTCTCGTTTGCCTACATCGTAGTTGCCTTCTGCTAGCGAGAACCGCTTGGAGAGAAAGGCGCATGGGTGCAGTTTCTTGTCCTCCTCGTTCCGCTGTGAAAGGACCGCACCAGCTCCGGCGTCCGAGGCGTCTACCTCTACCACAAAGGGGCGAGTAGGATCAGGATGAACGAGGATGGGTCCGAAGGTGAAACGTCCCTTGAGCTCTATGAATGACCTGTCAGCCTCGGGATTCCAGAAAAAAACTGCTTGAGTGAGGTTGGACAATTCTGTATGTGTTCCGGAAAGGTTTTTGGAGAAGATCAGGATGTCGTCGAGGTAAACAAAGACGAACCGATTCAACAAATCCCTAAGAGTGTCATTGATSAATGCTTGAAAGACTGCCGGTGAGTTCGATATTCCAAAGGTCATGACTAAATACTCAGTGACCACTAGGGGTGTTAAAGGCAGTTTTCCACTCATCTCCCCCCCTGATTCTCACCAGATTTTAAGCGTTGCAGAGGTCCAGTTTGGTGAAGAATTGGGCTCCTAGGGCCAACTCCAAGGCGGCGGACATCGGGTAGGGGGTAACGATTCTTGATCCTAATCCTTTTCAGCCCTCTGTAATTGATGCAAGGACTGAAGTTTGGGTCAGAGACAGAGAGACAAGGGATTCGTTTAGACAGGCAGCCCAATTATGGTATTTTTTCCACTAATTGGTCTTTTGACCAATCACATTAGATATTTTCGCATCAGCTCTTTTTCAGAGCATATCTGATTGCTCAAAAGACCAATTACTCAAAAAAATTACTGAATTGGGCAGCCTGNCATGAAGCAGCTCTTTCAGTAGTTTAGTTGGAATAGGATCCAGTATGCAGCTTGAAGGTTTAGAGGCCATGATTATTTTCATCATTGTGTCAAGAGATATAGTACTAAAACGCTTAAGTGTCTCTCTTGATCCTAGGTCCTGGCAGAGTTGTGCAGACTCAGGACAGCTAAGCTTTGGAGGAATACGCAGATTTAAAGAGGAGTCCGTAATTTGCTTTCTAATGATCATGATCTTTTCCTCAAAGAAGTTCATGAATTTATTACTGCTGAAGTGAAAGCCATCCTCACTTGGGGAATGCTGCTTTTTAGTAAGCTTTGCAACAGTATCAAAAATAAATTTGGATTGTTCTTATTTTATTTGAATTGTTCTTATTTTCCTCAATTAAGTTGGAAAAGTAGGATGATTGAGTAGCAGTGAGGGCTCTTCGATACTGCACGGTACTGTCTTTCCAAGCTAGTCGGAAGACTTCCAGTTTGTGGATATTTACACCAATGGATATTTATATTTTGTGTTTTAAGTTATCATTTCAGTTTTACTTGGTGTTATCACTGTTACACACAGTGTAACCATCCGAAGAATGAAATCAATGTGTGGATGTTGATTGGACAATGTATATGTGCTTTGCAGAAGCCATTTTTTTGCATTCCCTGTAGCGTGTATTTTACTGGAGTATGATCAGATTGCTTTGTTTAAGCCAGAATGAAGACTTGGTCTGAGAAACTATGCCGATTATAGCATGATAGCTATTTATTTTTAAATAAGGCAATGTATATATGACCCCCTTTCAAAGAGTCGCTCATTTATCACTTTCTTACAGATATACAGTGCCTTCAGAAAGTGTTCATACCCCTTAACTTATTCCTCATTTTGTTTTCTTACAGCCTGAATTCCAAAAGGATTAAATTATAGTTTTTGTATCATCTCACCCAGCTACAGACAATACCCCATAATGACAAAGTGAAAATTTGTTTTCAATTTTTTTCTCAAATGTATTGAAAATGAAATACAGAAATATCTCATTTACATAAGTATTCACAATACATGTTAGAATCACCTTTGGCAGCGATTAAAGATGTGAGTCTTTCTGGGTAAGTCTCCAAGGGCTTTGCACCCCTGGATTGTCCCATATTTGCAATATCACAATATATACAGTACCAGTCAAAAGTCTGGACACACCTACTCATTTAACGGGTTTTCTTTATTTTTTACAATGTTTTACATTTTAGAATAATAGTGAACACATCAAAACTATGAAATAGCACAATTGGACTTAACAGGTGTACCTTCTTAAAAGTTMATTTGTGGAATTTCTTTCCTTAAAGCGTTTGAGCCAATAGGTTGTGTTGTGACAAGGTATTTACAGAGGATATCCCTATTTGGTAAAAGACCAAGTCCATATTATGCCAAGAACAGCTCAAATAAGCAAAGAGAAACAACAGTCCATCGTTACTTAAGCCATGAAGGTCAGTCAATCCGGAAAATTTCAAGAACTTTGAAAGTTTCTTTTAGTGCAGTCGCAAAAACCATGAAGCGCTATGATGAAACTGGTTCTCATGAGGAAGACCCAGAGTTACCTCTGCTGCAGAAGGTATGTTCAGTAGAGTTAACTGCACCTCAGATTGGAGCCCAAATAAATGCTTCACAGAGTTCAAGAAACACACACATCTCAACATGTACTGTTCAGAGGAGACTGCTTGAATCAGGCCTTCATGGTCGAATTGCTCCATTGAAACGACTACTAAAGGACGGACACCAATAATAAGAAGAGACTTGCTTGGGCCAAGAAACACGAGCAATGGACCTTAGACTGGTGGAAATCTGTCCTTTGGTCTGATGAGTCCAAATTTGAGATTTCTGGCTTTCAATGTGTGTGTAAAGAATCCAGGGTGTTTAGTATGGTCTACGCTTCATTATAAAACTATTTGTTGAATGGTTTAAAATCCGTCAGAAGCTGCTTTCAATTCATGGTGGCTCTGAATAAGTCTTGACGGAGACAGAGCTTGTTTTGTATCACATGACCCACTCAATTTGTTTACATCGGATTGTTCTTTATGTAAATATCACAACCCCTCTTTCCTTCAGTCTGTCTCTCCTGAAAATAGGGGGATTTCTTACTAGCAGAACTCGAAAGGAAGGATTACGCATGAAGTGAGGAAAGGACCTCTCCAGACACACGCCAAGCTTATACCTTCTTCATCAGTAGACCTCCCAGGAATATCCCACCGCACCCACAGGCAGGTTCAACTACCTGGAAAAGTTATACTCACACATTTAGTGCTACCAGTGGGCTGGAGTTTCATTCCCACTCATGTTCAACAAACCTACAGGGGATGGGAGAGGAAAAAAAAGTATTTAATGCCATTCAACTCAGTACTGACAGGAGGGAACTTTCAGTTGGAGCATGTCCAGGTTTCTATGGCTTCGTTGAGACAGGCTGCCCAATTCAGTAATTTTTTGAGTAATTGGTCTTTTGAGCAATCAGATATGCTCTGAAAAGAGCTGATGCGAAAATATCTAATGTGATTGGTCAAAAGACCAATTAGTGGAATATCATAATTGGGCTGCCTGTCTAAACGTCCTTGTCTCTCTGTCTCTGACCCAAACTTCAGTCCTTGCATCATTACAGAGGGCTGAAAAGATATAGGATCAAGAATCGTTACCCCCTACCCGATGTCCGCCGCTTGGAGTTGGCCTAGGAGCCCAATTCTTCACCAAACTGGACTCCGCAACCTTAAAATCTGGTGAGAATCAGGGGGGAGATGAGTGGAAAACTGCTTTAACACCTATGGTCACTGAGTATTTAGTCATGACCTTGAATATCGATCACGGCAGTCTTTCAAGCATTATCAATGACACTCTTAGGGATTTGTTGAATCGGTTCGTCTTTGTTACCTCGACGACATCCTGTCTTCTCCAAAAACCTTTCCGGAACACATACAGTGTCCACCTCACTCAACAGCTTTTTTCTGGAATCCCGAGGCTGACGGTCATTCATAGAGCTCAAGGGACGTTTCACCTTCGGACCCATCCTCATTCACTCATTCGTGGAGCGTGGTGCGGTCCTTTACAGCGGAACGAGGAGGACAAGAAACTGCACCCATGCGCTTTCTCTCCAAGCGGTTCTCGCAGCGAAGGCAACTACGATGTAGGCACGGGAGTCTCTGGCAGTTAAATGGGCCCTTGAGGGTGGAGACACTGGTTGGAACCACTGCTTCAATCTTCTGGTCTCTTCTCTGCACCTGGGTCCAACATTACCACATCACAGTTAAAGCATCTCTTAATCCCTTCTCTTAACATGTAGGCCCCAAAACATAATCAAGCAGCTGACCAATTACGCAAGACTTTAGTTCTATGTTACTGAGATTAATCAACAACTGGATACATTTCTTTATTTCTAAAGTGAAACTATCCTCGCATTGGAGTATCTCTACAAGCACAAGTTTAACCAGTATTTCAGTTGTTTTACCGTCCCATGAAGAAGAGTGGCAGGCCTGTGAGGAAGATCCTACAACCATGAGGAAACAGCCCATAGCAATGAGCCTGGGCCGGCTGCAAGCTTCGCCCCAAAATGGCTGACCACAGCCAGGAACAGCAGGTTACCTGCAAGAAACCACAACACTACAGTAGCCAGGAATCGCAAATTATAAAGACATTTTTTGGTAACTAAAAATGGCATATCAGTTTGGATACTAGGCTGCAACACCATAGCATCATAAAATGTTAGAGGTTTGACAGTAGAGTCATGGACAAACACCAGTCAATCAATTAATAGGACCAACTATAAACTGGACAGTATTGAGAGCAGACTCTGATTGAACACAAAAAAAATGGATCATACTGTAGTCTGTATCTGGTTTTCACTACATGAATTTTCAAGCAACTCAATGCTATTGTTGATACCCATCTCAAAGCTGCCGTCTATGAGTCGATGAGAGAGCTGGACAGGTCAAAGTGTCTCTCTGAGTGTGGCACTCTTCATGTAGGTCCCTGACAGAGTTTGGTGAAGGAGGCGAATGACAGGGCCACGATGAACTGCTGACAAACACAAGAGAGAGAACATTAGTGTGTGTTTGTCCTGTGTAGTGCATGCGTGGATGCGTGTGCAGACAGAGTGCATGTGTAGCTGAGGTGGCTGCAATAGTAAAAAGAACGGACACAATTTACGTCTGCAAAGTTCTGGCGCTTCTTTATCCTGAAGAATGTTTTTTTTCTCTTGTTCAATTGTCTATTTTTGTTAGTACTTTGAAAATATTCACATCAAACAAGTGCACACTTTAATACACAAACAAAGCTAAAAGCAGAATTCAAAAATGTTCCACAAATAACCCTGTCTTAGTGTATGGTTTCACATGAAAACCACAATGTATTTCACATTCATACAATAGAAACACCTATATATGAAAACATAAATAACTGAATGTTTTTTCTATATACCGCTACCTCTATGAAAACGGACAAAATACATTCAGCTTTAAGATAGTGGCACCTCCAGAAAATCGTCTCTCTCTCACTGTATGCACTAAAAGTCCACCAGACTGAGCGTGCTCGGCCAGCTTACCAACTAGTGAGCACAATTTACACAAAAACAATAACATGTAAAACCAACTCAGAAATCCTAACAAATGGATTCTTTATAAAAAATCTCCTAGACAAAATCCAGTACAAGTAAGCTACTCAGTAAAACATAGTCTCTGTGACTGTAAATCATTTTTTACCTCAGCTAGCATCAAGCTAACATATACTCTCACTCAGTTCGACACAAAGCCAAAAACAAAACCTTTTCTAACGTGATAATATCTTACAAAGTTGTTAAATAGCATGTCATTACATATTGTGTATATATTTGAACGTTTGGAAGTTCTGTTACATACCTGTAATAGCAAAGAACAGACACAGTTTACCTCTGTAAAGTTCTGATCCTTATTCTGCAGATGGTGAGCGCTTGGCCAGAACTTGCTGTTCTCCTGCTACAACAGTGCAACAGCGCCATCTATTGGCCTGATGGACTGCTAACGCTAAAGTATGTAGAAATTACAATTTAGATTAATTAAGACAAATACATAAACAAATTGGGGGGGGGGGGGGAATAAATAATAAATGGGTGTCTGTTTTAGTGACTTTGTTTTCAACCCATACACATGCACAATCGTACATGTGCATTTTAAAGCATTATTAAGATCCTTGAGTGTGGAACTGCAGGGGCGTTTACGCGAAAACCACATGAATTTCACATGTGAACACGGGAAGTGTTCCAAAAACATGTTTCATGTAATCTTATGTGAAGATAATGTGATCACATGTGCTTTACATGTTATTACATTAAACTACACATGTGAAAATGGATCACGTTGTGTCCAAAACATATTTCAACATTGATTTCACATCAAATGGAAAGTTGAAATCATGTGGTTTTTCTGTAAGGAGGAAATATAAGATGCATTTTGATGTTATGTTTGATGTTACATGATCTTGAAAATGCAATGTTCTTTTGAGGTTCTTCCATGTTCCTTTCCACGTATTTTTGGTTTTTTCTTTCCCTCAGTCCTTTTCAAACAACTTCATTGGCCA
>NC_036857.1:37284734-37479451 GCF_002910315.2 Salvelinus sp. IW2-2015
TCACATTAGATATTTTCGCATCAGCTCTTTTTCAGAGCATATCTGATTGCTCAAAAGACCAATTACTCAAAAAAATTACTGAATTGGGCAGCCTGTCTCAACGAAGCCATAGAAACCTGGACATGCTCCAACTGAAATGTTCCCTCCTGTCAGTACTGATGTTGAATGGCATTAAATACATTTTTTTCCTCTCCCATCCCCTGTAGGTTTGTTGAACATGAGTGGAAATGAAACTCCAGCACACTGGTAGCACTAAAGACGTGTGAGTATAACTTTTCCAGGTGAGTTGAACCTGCCTGTGGGTGCGGTGGGGATATTCCTGGGAGGTCTACTGATGAAGAGGTATAAGCTTGGCGTTGTGTCTGGAGCCCAGCTGTCTTTCGTCACCTCCTTCATGGCCTACCTCCTCCTCCCTCTGCAGTCTGGCACTAAGTGTGACAACGTTAAGGTCGCTGGTCTGACCATGTCCTACAACAGGTAAATATGACATCYGATTGGTTGGTGGGTGGGTTGATTAAAAACAAAAGTTTTGATCAGTGGAATATGAGGGAGAGTTAGACCAAAACACACATGGGCTTGTGCCAGGGCTCCCTCTTGTGGGAATATACAGTATGGTTGTTACTGAGCCAGGATTCCTGGCAGTTCTGTCACTGTGCCAATGTCAATGATAGTTCAGCAACAATTATTTAAACATCATTATTACCAGCCAAATGTCTCTGTCCCTCAGGTCCCCTGGTGTACGATGGCAGCCTGTTGTCAGAGTGTAACACTGCTGCTGCTTGGCTGGGGAGTGGGACCCTGTGTGTTCAGACAACGGCATCACCTACACCTCCCCCTGCCTCGCAGGCTGCTCCAGCTTTACAGGTTACGGCAAGAACACGGTACCAATACTATTAATGTACTGCGTGTACAACACATTCACAGGGATGCTGGCCCATGTTGACTCCAATGCTTCCCACAGTTGTGTCAAGTTGGCTGTATGTCTTTTGAGTGGTGGACCATTCTTGATACGCACGGGAAACTATTGAGTGTAAAAAACCCAGCAGCGTTGCAGTTCTTGACACAAACTGGTACCCCTGGCACCTACTACCATGCCCCGTTGAAAGGCACGTAAATATTTTGTCTTGCCCATTCACCCTCTGAATGGCACACATACACAATCCTTGTCTCAAGCCTTACAATATTTTGAAAAACCTGTCTCTTTATCTATACTGATTTAAGTGGATTTAACTAGTGACATCCATAAGGGATTATAGCTTTAACCTGGATTCACCTGGTCAGCATATGTTATGGAAAGAGCAGGTGTTATTAATATTTTATACATTCAATATGACTTCAACTTGTACAGGGATCTCTTGTAAAATAGATGTTTAATCTCAATTTGACTCMCTGTTTAAATAAAAGTTAAATAAAATTTAAAAAACATCAACACAAACACAGGATATGGGGTACACATGGTATCACATCATTACATACTAGGCCCTACTGCACCTGCATTCCAGCACCATTCCAGCATCTGGAATTGACTCAACATGTTTGAGGTGGGGGATCAATACATGTGGGGGAAGAGGTGGCTGTCGAATGTATGATTCTGATATGTACAGTTAAGTTCATTGTATGTGTGTGGGGGAGGGGGGGGGCGTCCATGTTTGTGTCCGTACTCTGAGGTGTGTTTGAATATGAATGAGCAGCAGTGTTGTGATGTGTCCTATCCCGTCCTTGCAGAGTGATCTTCCTTGGCCTCATCACATGTCTCAGTGGCTCCTCCTTAGGAGGGAGGGGGACACCACCACGGTACAGCCCCCACACTCATCGCTAGAGATCGAACTTCAGACTCCCTCCAAAACCACTGAACCCCTCAACACACCGAAAGAGATTACGGTGCACACCCTTAGAGGGAGCCGAAACAGGATAACTCCCTCCAAACTCACAAAGACACAGAGGAGGAGGAACTAACTAACAYCCAGGGAGAGAGAACGAGTGACCTCAGTCGAACACAGAAAGAGGAGGCGTTAGATAGAGGAGGAGGTTACCCCTGAGGCAATTCCTCCTGTTCATGTGAGCAAGAAAGAGCAGAAGGCTTCTGATCAGCCAAATGGCAGGCAGAGKGAGAGGTCATAGTGATTCACACCCACAGAGAGAAAGACAACCCACACAACCTCTTGGTTGAGATGAACCACACAGAGGTAGAGGCAGAGGGCCTTCAGGGCTAGCCAGTCAGCCTGTCTGCTCTGATCCTCAAGTCAATTGTATTTAAATTCATGTTCATTAAAGATTTTTATTCAATAATTTAAAAGTCCCATTTACTTAATGATCATTTTTCACTGTCTTCAACCCTYAAGAACCAGGGTGAGTCTGGGTCGCCCTTTTACTGGGCAAACACAACTTGCATATCGTCATAGACTAGGCCGAAACGTTAATCTTTTAACCTTGCTTGAATAAAACAATGCATTGTTTATAGTGAGCAAGAGTTGCACTTTTTCCTTTTCTATGATGATTCAAGTTTTTGGTTGCACCTCAAATTGGTTGAGCGCCCTTCGTTTTTTTAATGTCAAATATTTTTTTATTTTTTTAATGTACTAAGTAAATTATTAAAAGCATTAAAATGGGGATGTTTCCCAGGTATTTACACAACCTACTCCACACTTGCAAAGTGAACGTTTATAGAAAAGTTCTGAAATTAAGTAGTAAACAGAAGAAAAGCAGAATTTAGTCCAATTATAATGCAAATAATTTAATGGTCTATGGTTCAATCACATTTCTGAATGTCTGATGAATAATTAATATTGTTCCTCTTCCTTGTGGCAGGCGCAGCAGCACACTGCCCTCCAAAGCCTGCAAAAAAAAAAATTGCCGGACTGCCCCTTTCCTAGCTCTGCATGGAACATCCAGTGTCACGTCCTTGGTGACGTGTTGGGTGACATCCGGGATGACCACAGCAACATCCTCTGGAAAGGGAAAAAAGAGGAACAGAATGTAAACCGTAAATTCTAAACACTGGCCAGTTGAAAGATTCTACTAAGATGTCATGACAAACGGCACCTGTCAGAGTGCTCTCTAAGTGTTACTCACCTGCTTGGATGTCAGCTGGCAGAGTGGCGAAGACGGCCATCGTGAGAGTCCTTTCTTCAGGTGTGACGTCCACAACCTCCAAGAGGGAAGAGATGGGCTCTGCCTCTGTGTTAGGGGTGATGTCTTTAACCTCCAGGTGGGAAGATGCCGGGTCTTCCTCTGTATTAGGGGTGATGTCCACATCCTCCAGGTGGGAAGAAGCCTGGTCTGCCTCTGTTAGGGGTGATGTCCACAACCTCCAGGTGGGAGGAAGCCGGGTCTGCATCTGTTATGGGTGACAACAACAATCCTGATGAGCTCTACTACTACAAGGCACCAAGATGTCATCACAACCGGCATCTGTCAGAATGCTCTCTATCATTGCTCCTCACCTGCTTGGATGTCAGCTTTTAGTGTGGTGGAGACGGCCACCGCGAGGACAGGGGGGACTGGCAGGGTGGCTGGAAGCAGCTCTGCACCTCGTCCGCCACAAAGGCACAGACAGAGCTCATATAAAAAGGTCTCTGGAGGTCATCCGTGGAGAAGGACTGACTGATTCTCCCGAGGATCGACCGCACAGTCAAAAGCAGCAGCCCGGGAGAAAGGGATGTGAGGGAAAGGGTCCTTTAACATGCAGGAGAGCTTCTCCACTGACAGTGGCTACCACCAAGACTGATACCTCGCGTCATTTACGGACCCTCTACTATATTCTTGATCAAGTTACAATTAGATCCCAATATTCTTTAGTTTGGTTTGGTACTGCAGATACCCGGTGTCATCACGGACCCCCTTCTACCGCTGCCTAGGTGGCTCTACACCCAATTCCTATCTTCCATTTGCATAGAATACTTTGTTGCCTTTAAAACTTCTCTCTACACAAAATTCTAAAGATAGGTCACCAGGTAAGAATGCCCTATGGGAATTTAAAATCAACACCTAAACTACACAAAAACAATAAAATATATTTCTGAATGTAGCCCAAGTGTCAATTCCCCGAATTCGTGAATAAAGATTTACTGACCTTGTCATAGACTGGGAAAAGCAATGTAGGTTGGATCTCGTCACCACTTCTGTCGTGTACCAGTTCACCACTGGCCTGAAATAAACCCTCAATTCAGAGGTCAGGTCTTTGTCTTACGGATCCTGTATCCACCCGTGCACGGTTTTCAGCAGTTCCTTGGGACGACAGAGGCAGATATTGAGATCCGGCTCGAAAGACCAATTGTTAACTTCTTGGCGCACAGATCACGATTATGGGATCATTTTCCTAAAGAACCGCTGAATTGCAGAGCGCCAAATAAAAAAAAAWATATATATTTTTTTCTAATCATGGAATCACAAGTGAAATATACCAAAACACAGCTTAGCTTGTTGTTAATCCACGTATCATGTCAGATTTTGAAAATATGCTTTACAGCGAAAGCAATCCAAGCGTTTGTGAGTATCAATCAATGCTAGAACAGCTAGCCTTAAATTAGCTTGGTCACGAAAGTCAGAAAAGCAATAAAATTAATCGCTTACCTTTGATAATCTTCGGATGTTTGCACTCACGAGACTCCCAGTTACACAAATGTTATTTTTGTTCGATAAAGATTAGTTTTATAACAAAATAACACAATTTGGGTTGCGCGTTATGTTCAGAAAACCACAGCCTCGTTCCGGTACTGAAAGGCATACGGAAATTTCAAAAAGTATCCGTAATGTTCGTAGAAACATGTCAAACGTTTTTTTATAATCAATTCTCAGGTTGTTTTTAACATACATAATCGAGAATATTTCAACCGGATGGTAACCTATTCAATAAAAGAGARAAAGAAAATGTCGAGCTACCCCTCTCGCGCGCAGGAACTAATCAAAGGACATCTGACTCGTTTTGAAAAATCTCGCTCATTTTTCAAAATAAAAGCCTGAAACTATGTCTAAAGCCTGGTCACAGCCTGAGGAAGCCATTGGAAAAGGAATCTGGTTGAATGGAAAATGGAAGAGGGGCAGGCAATGAAACAGGGATAAAAAAGAAAATGCGCTTCCGGGTTGGATTTCCTCAGGTTTTCGCCTGCAAAATCAGTTTTGTTATACTCACAGACATGTAAATTATATGCATATTCTACGATCTGGGCCTGAGAAATAGTCCGTTTACCTTGGGAACGTTATTTAATTTTTTATATATATATATATATCTGGCCCCTAGCATCAAGAAGTTAAGAGAATTATGTTCTCCAGGTACATAACCCAATTTAATTATATTACTCAGTCAGGTCGGCACCAAGCTCAGACAGTCTGTGTTTAAAATACCATAAAGACATATTGTCTTACCCTAAT
Organism: Salvelinus sp. IW2-2015; assembly: GCF_002910315.2. Lineage (NCBI taxonomy): Eukaryota > Metazoa > Chordata > Actinopteri > Salmoniformes > Salmonidae > Salvelinus > Salvelinus sp. IW2-2015. The sequence continues at coordinate 37,290,105 of NC_036857.1, forward strand.
TCTGACTAGGACTACATATTTATTGATTATGATTTTATACATTCTAATCAATTCCATACAATTATATGTTTCAGGGCGGAATATTCTAATCATTCAATTAACAGATAATTCTCAACTATCACAAGGCCTACCTTCAAACTCAGTGCCTCTTTGCTTGACATCATGGGAAAATCAAAAGAAATCAGCCAAGATTTAATACGCAAGTATAAACACCATGGGACCACACAGCCGTCATACCGCTCTGGAGATGAACGTACTTTGGTGCGAAAAGTGTAAATCAATCCCAGAACAACAGCAAAGGACCTTGTGAAGATGCTGGAAGAAACTGGTACAAAAGTATCTCTATCCACAGGAAAACGAGTCCTATATCAACATAACCTGAAAGGCCGCTCAGCAAGGAAGAAGCCACTGCTCCAAAACCGCCATAAAAAAGCCAGACTACGGTGCAACTGCACATTGGGACAAAGACATTGGGACAAAGATGGTACTTTATGGAGAAATGTCCTCTGGTCTGATGAAACAAAAATAGAACCGTTTGGCCATAATGACCATCGTTATGTTTGGAGGAAAAAGGGGGGGGCTTGTGAGCCGAAGAACACCATCCCAACCATGAAGCACGGGGGTGGCAGCATCATGTTGTGGGGGTGCTTTGCCGCAGGAGGGACTGGTGCACTTCACAAAATAGATGGCATCATGAGGCAGGAAAATTATGTGGATATATTGAAGCAACATCTCAAGACATCAGTCAGGAACTTAAAGCTTGGTTGCAAATGGGTCTTCCAAATGGACAATGACCCCAAGCATACTTCCAAAGTTGTGGCAAAATGGCTTAAGGACAACAAGTCAAGGTATTGGAGTGGCCATCACAAAGCCCTGACCTCAATCCCATAGTACATTTCTGGGCAGAACTGAAAAAGCGTGTGTGAGCAAGGAGGCCTACAAACCTGACTCAGTTACACCAGCTCTGTCAGGAGGAATGGGCCAAAATTCACCCAATTTATTGTGGGAAGATTGTGGAAGGCTACCCAAAACCTTTGACTCCAATTAAACCATTTAAAGGCAATGCTACCAAATACTAATTGAGTGTATGTAAACTTCTGACCCACTGGGAATGCGATGAAAGAAATAAAAGCTGAAATAAATCATTCTCTACTATTATTCTGACATTTCACATTCATAAAATAAAGTGGTGATCCTAAGACAGGGAATTTTTACTCAAATTAAATGTCAGGAATTGTGAGAAACTGAGTTTAAATATATTTGACTAACAAGGAACCCAAACCGGCTGCGCACGTGCGCCATCGTGCATACATATATCTTGTCCCCACACCAAACGTGACCACGACACGCAGATTAAAATATCAAAACAAACTCTGAACCAATTACATTAATTTGGGGATAGGTCAAAAAGCATTAAACCTTTATGACAATTTAGCTAGCTAGCTTGCACTTGCTAGCTAATTTGTCCTATTTAGGTAGCTTGCTGTTGCTAGCTAATTTGTCCTGGGATATAAACATTGACTTGTTATTTTATCTGAAATGCACAAGGTCCTCTACTCTGACAATTAATCCGCACATAAAACGGTCAACCGAATCATTTCTAGTCATCTCTCCTCCTTCTAGGCTTTTTCTTCTCTTGACTTTATATTGCGATTGGCAACTTTCATAAATTAGGTGCATTACCGCCACCGACCTCGTTCGTCTTTCAGTCACCCACATGGGTATAACCAATGAGGAGATGGCACGTGGGTACCTGCTTCTATAATCCAATGAGGAGATGGGAGAGGCAGGACTTGTAGCGTGATCTGCGTCAGAAATAGAACTGACTTCTATTTTAGATGCTCGTGGGTGCAATAATTGAATGATATAGATTTCTACATTTATTTTGCAACGCGCACGTGACGCAGTAAGGTGTATTTCAACTTCAGCTGCTTTAACTTTCGACTTCAGCTTTATGAATAATTATAATTGAGGCCTTTTGCCTTTTGGTAAGCTGTCATTGTAAACAAGAATTTGTTCTTAACTGACTTGCCTATTTAAATACAATTAATGACAGGCATCAAGAGCAAAAAGAGATTTAGTATGAACATGAAAGTGTGTGGATGGTAGAAAATATATTTGAACATGCGATGTACGTGGACCTACTTATTAAAAGGATTGTTTGAGATTGCACGCTAGCTACTCCTGTAGACTTCCAGTCATAACGCTAGTTAGCAATGGCTCCAGAAACTCCCTTCAAACTGCACACAGAAATGGTATCCATGAGTTCATCTGACTGAGTAAGTAGCAAAAAATACTTCATTGCTAAAATGTCATCCCTTTAAAGGTAAACATTTGAAAGAGAAGATCATGGGCAAGAAAAGAGATTGACGTTCCTTTGAACAGGGTATGACAGTAGGTGTCAGAAGCACAGGTTTGTCAAGAACTGCAACGCTGCTGGGTTCTTCCACACTCAACAGTTTCCTGTGTGTATCAAGAATGGTCCACCACCCTAAGGACATCCAGCCAACTTAACAAAACTGTGGGAAACATTGGAGTCGACATGGGCTAGAATCCCTGTGGAACACTTTCGACACCTTGTAGACTCCATGACACAATGAATTGAGGCTATTCTGAGGTAAAAAGGTTGGGTGCAATTCAATATTAGGAAGGTGTTCCTAATGTTTGGTATACTGTTGCCTGCCGACATGGAACTGCAAATAAGACGCAATCATGGAACAAGAAAAAATAAAAGTTATGCAATGCAAAGGCACTTTGAAACAGGGTTTGTACGACATAGATGACCTTTCCTAAAACGACCGTCACGGTCTACATTTTTATAAAGTTCTGTTGAAACGCAGAGGGGTGGATACACGAAGTAGACCCTCTCCTTCTATGAGGTTTAACGGCAGTTGGCATCCAATTTGCTGCATTACCAGACTACTACTAGACTGGAGTACAACTCCCTCACACTTTGCTTGAAAAATAAAAATGGACTAAATAAATACCCTACCATCTAATTAAATGTATTTATTCCTACCTTGTGCCATCATCCTGAAAGGATGGGACATCACCACTTGACACACCCTGTAACTCTTCTGATGTCTAGTCTCGCACACCCAAATACCTCCCTGCAGCTACCACCACAATCTCAATTTTCTGCGACTTCTGTTCTATCCCTGCAGTGGAGTTGATAACCGTTGCTATAAATGCTAAAAATCCAATCTTACTGAAACTTACATCACTTTTTGGCCTATCCCTCTGTACTGGTATAGCGCTACTACTCTCACCACTCATCCCCCTTAACCCATCTTCCTCTACTTTCTTCACTGCCTCAGCATGACAACTTCTGCACTACTCTAACCCTGGAAACCTCAACCTGCCTCTCTCGCACAGGACATTTCTGATCCCCAGCCCCATGGGCACCCCTACAATTAACACATTCCACTACTTTCCCCAATACTACACATTTCTTTGTCTCATGCCCTTCTGCACACTTCTCACACCTTGAACCCTCCCTCCTACACACTGCTGCCACATGCCCATAAGCTTGACACCTGTAACATCGTAATGTATTCGGCACATATGCTCATACAGGATAACTTATATATCCTAACTTCACTTTGTCGGGCAAAGACTCAACTTCAAAACTCAAAAGAACAGACAATGACTCTTCTGTTTCTCCACTCGCCACCCTGTCTGCGTGATGCGACGAGCATCACATACACCGGGAATCTTTCCCCTCAGCTGGTCAACTTTTATATTTACTGCTACCCCACTCATCACTCCTTTCATTGGTTCCCTTTTCTTGAGAGCGAAACAATACACTTTTCTTACCCCATTTGTTTTACTCCAAGCGCATTCTCCTTCTGACCAACAGAAACACAAACAATTATCACTAGACCACTTCTGGTTACCTTAACCGATTCCACATTACCCAACTATTTTCACCCACCTTGAAACCACAAATGGATCAGCCAAAGGCAAAAGTCCACTTTTTCTATTAACTTCACTCCTACTGTCACAGACTCATCTTTATCCTGACCCTCGGTGCATACCTCGATCTCCGATAACTTCACCACACTTACCACCTCCGATACTTCCCCCTCATTCACTTCCATTTCTCCTCATCTCCCTCTGCTTACACTTTCTACCATTCTTCTTTAACAAACCATCTCTTTTTTCCAACCATTTTTATCAGACTCAAGCTCACCCTCGTCTTCCCTTTCTCTCTTAGACCACCTCTCCCTCTCTCCATTCCTCCTCCGTTTTCCAAGTATACATGTGCTTATGATAATACTGTACTACTCCTGACAACCATCTTGTTCTTGCTTTCTCTAGGGACTCCATTTCCGCTGAGGTGTCCACGCTCTCCGTCCAACCCAATTTATACCTCGGTCCCGTTTGCTGCTTTGTGGACAACCGACCTCTCCGATCCTCTCCCTTCTTTGCGGGATTAGTTAAAAACATCTTGAGGAACGTCACATACTTTTCAAACTCATGCGAAACATCGCGATATTTACAGGAACGCGTCGGGAAGCAGACTCAACAGACCGGACTAGGGTTTTGCAAGGCAAAGGGAGAAGTGAAAATTCGTTCTCAAATTCTAAAGGCAAAACCTAGATTAGAGAAAATATCTTAAACAGCTGAACCTGCCACCACTACAACCCCGTGAAAGTAACAAACTGACACGTTTTAATTTTGGACGAAAAATACACTTTATATCGAAGGAGTGAGTACCTTTCGTTAGACGGCCTGCAGATGCGCAGTTCGGCGCGACACGACCGTTAGACCCGATGACGTTTTATTGCGCATGAGCTATGCTAGCTAACGTCGCAATGACATCGCCTACACGTCTGAGGGATTTCTATTGGAGAAGCAGTTTCTGTATATCTTCATACTGGACTGTCTTTGGTAACATTGTTGTGGAACGACGTCACAGTTGGAAAATGAAGGCGCAGAGGCAGCCATTATTGGAGGTTCTGTAATTATTTTATTCCAAATAAATAATCGAGGGGAACTTCCATGGCAAGGGCCACAAGTCAAATTGTGAGTATTGCAACGTTCATCAAAATGTCAATGTGAAGCCGTTGCCCAATATGTATTGTATGGCGGCAGTTAGACAACATTTTCGATGTGTTACTGTTAGGCCCTCATTTCCAAACAGCGGTAAGAGGACCTCTGACTAACGCATTAGCTACCTAGCTTAACGTTAGCAACGCGCAAAGTCTGTCGATTAAGTTATCTAGCAACCAGGTAGCATGCTAGGTCGCTAACGTGAGTCGAAATTCCTGGTAATTAATTAACGTTAACTAGCTAATGTAACATCAACTGGCTAGCCAGCAAGCCAACTTGGCGGTTACTCTTAACGTAGTTAACGTAACGTCGACGCTAACTAGAAACTTTAACTGGCTAACAATATTCGTCGCTACCCTGTGTTAATGGATTGCGAACAAATGAATGTATACATTAACGTTATTTACATTATACACTAGCTCACTATCTAGGTATTTGGCTAGTAACTTTATCTAGGTAGCTACTGTTAGTACTTTACATGGCTATTGTACTAAATTATTACTATTAGGACTTTAAGTTAGCTGTGTCAACTTACAATCATCATTAGCTACTTTAGCAAGCTAACTTGTTGTATAATACAGTAACTTACCTGACGCTTCAGCTATAGAATTAGCCGAGGATGCTAACAAGACAACGTTAGTTGCTAGCAGACTGCTGATACTTTCCCGTGAAGTTGCATCCCCAGCTAGGTACATGTTCTAATCAACATGATGTAACGTAAGTAAGCTAACGTTAGCTAGTTTACCGATAACAATTACTCGTGGACGACTACCTTTGGCTAACTCGAGATTTCACCTGACGGTGTTTGACAAACAATCTCGTTTCCTAAACTGGCTAGCTAAAGACCTACGTTAGGTAGCTACCTAGCTTCTAATTTCCCAGGCCTATGACGGTAACCAGCTAACGTTAGTTAACTAACTCAGTTTAATATTTTGGCATTGCATTCAGAATTTAAAGCTTTTGGCCGATGGTTGGTGTTTAAATCGTAAGTGTATGTTTTAATGTAATTTTTAAGAGGGACTGGCTTGCTAACAATTCGTGACGCTTGCTGCTCACTAAAAGAAACCACCTATTTTTTGCGTTGGCGTCCTTACTCACATTCACAAGCTGTTAGCCAATGCTAATGCTAAACATTAGTTAACGACATGATGCCATGTAGTTACTTGCTAGCGAAAATGCACCACATAATATATTTTTTTTTTTTTACCAGTCAATCAACTTTGTTAATATTGTCTGTAATTTTTTTTTTTGTTAATGCATGGTCAAACTTGAGTATTTGGTGTCTGATTGGAGGACGTAAATGGGATTTTTCATCCAGGGAAAGGTTTGGGTCCTGAATTTAAAAAAAAATCTACTTCACGTTGTTTTGTCCAAGATTCATCTCCACACTGAGTTGTTTAATTGCTCAATAGTGAACATAAGGTATGAGGTCACTTACTGGTCATGATTGAACTTAAATAGCTAGATTCAAGGCTGAATGTCCACATTGTTAAATTAATACGTTCACGTTTAGCCTCATCCTCAACTAAGCATATATTGTCTGGAGTGGAACATGCCATAGGTTGTACATAGAATGTCCACATTGTTAAATTAATACGTTCACGTTCACGTGGTCCCGTGTGGCTCAGTTGGTAGAGCATGGCGCTTGCAACGCCAGGGTTGTGGGTTCATTCCCCACGGGGGGACCAGGATGAATATGTATGAACTTTCCAATTTGTAAGTCGCTCTGGATAAGAGCGTCTGCTAAATGACTTAAATGTATAGAATATAATATTCAGTCAGGTTAAATATATGCCCAAGCCCCCCACAGCTATTCTTTCCCCTCAACTTCCCATCTCAATTCTCAAAACATGTGCAGCTCTTACTTGGGCTGGGAGCCCTGCCAGTTATTGTCAAGAGAGAGGCAGTGATTTGTTTTCAAACACCTACCAGACATAAAATTGGAAACAACATGAAGGATGACTCAAAGGTGCTATGGGAATTGTATCCCCTGGCAGTGGGGTTTAAAGTAGTTTAGACTCTATGCGAGAGAACATGTCTTTATTATATTCCCTCATGCACATGTTGACGGTTTGGTAGGGGGGGAAAGGGGATACCTAGTCAGTTGCACAACTGAATGCATTCAACCGAAATGTGTTCCGCATTTCCTGCACATGTGTAGCTTGAGTTAGCTTGCCTCCTCATGGGGCCCTCAGTCCCTCCAGAGAGCAGAGCTTGAACTTTTTGTTCACACCTACATTCGTAAAGGACTGTCTGACTGAACATGGCATAGCCTAGATGTTTCCTCAATGTTTTTTCAAAGTACCCAGAGTTTAGGGACAGGGTAATACCAGAATGACAGCCTAACGTTAAATGAAGACAAGACAAGTCTAGACAATTATGCCCAGTACTTTCCTCTACCCGTTCACCTCATCTTTTAGTAGTAATGTCACCTAATGCCCCCACCTCTCCCATACAGTATGATGTTGTGCCCATTCAATCCAGCGTGGTCATCTGTTCCTGCCCACATCCATCAATGGTAAGAAATCAGCCTGACTCCTGCTCGCCACTTGCCATCCCAGGCGCAAGTAGCAGCCACTGTACCAGCATGGAGGGCCCCACCTCCGAGTCCCGGGCCCCGGGAAAACCTGCCAGCCTGGGCGCCGAGCTCCGGGCACAGCAGGCCCCTCAGCCGCGCAAGAAGAGGCCAGAGGACTTCAAATTCGGCAAGATACTGGGAGAGGGCTCCTTCTCAACCGTAAGCAGACCAGCATTCCATTTCAGTTATGAATTAGCCCTAGATAGGTGTTGTTACATGCAAGCATTCTTGTGGTCATATACTCCAGTGACTCATCTTCAATTCATGCTAGTTGATCAGGAATGAGTAGTTTCAATGGAATTTAAGTTAACCTGGCACATCATTTACTATGGGGATGAAGTTGTATACTGAATTAGTTGTAGAAATATATTTTCTAATAACAATATACAGTGCATTCGGAAAGTATTCAGACCCCTTGACCTTTTCCACATTTTGTTACAGCCCAATTCTATAATTGACTTAAAAAATATCCTACACACAATAGAAATTTTGTAATTTTTGCTAATGTATAATTGAATAAGAATGCTTTATTTACGTAACTATTCGCACCTTTTGCTATGAGACTTGAAATTGAGCTCATGTGCATCCTGTTTCAATTGATCATCCTTGAGATGTTTCTACAACTTGCTTGGAGTCCACCTGCGGTTAATTCAATTGATTGGATATGATTTGGAAAGGCGCACACCTTTTTATATAAGGTCACACAGTTGAACGTGCATGTCAGAGCAAAAACCATGCCATGGGGTCGAAGGAATTGTCCGGAGAGCGCCGATACATGATTGTGTCGAGGCACAGATCTGGGGAAGGGTACAAAAACATTTATGCAGCATTGAAGGTCCCAAAGAACACAGTGGCATCTATAATTCTTAAGTTGAAGAAGTCTGGAACCACCAAGACTCTTCCTAAAGCTGTCTGGCCAAACTGAGCAATTGGTGGAGAAGGGGCTTGGTCAGGGAGGTGACAAAGAACTCAATGGTTAATCTGACAAAGCTCTAGAGTTCCTCTGTGGAGAAGGGAGTACCTTCCAGAAGGACAACCATCTCTGCAGCACTCCAACTTTCAGGCCTTTATGTTATTGGCCAGACGGAAGCCACTCCTCAGTAAAAGGCACATGACAGCCCACTTGGAGTTTGCCAAAAGGACTCTCAGTCCATGAGAAACAAGATTCTCTGGCCCAATGAAACCAAGCATCACGTCTGGAGGAAACCTGCCACAATCTGCCACATCCCCACAGCATGATGCTGCCACCGCCATGCTTCACTGTGGGGATGTTTTTCAGCGGCAAGGACTGGGAGACTAGTCAGGATCGAGGGAAAGATAAATGGCGCAAAGTACAGAGATATCCTTGTTGAAAACCTGCTCCAGAATGCTCCGGACCTCAGACTGGGGTGAAGGTTCATCTTCCAACAGGACAACGACCCTAAGAAAACAGCCAAGACAATACAGCAGTGGCTTTGGGACAAGTCTCTGAATGTCCTTGTGGCCAGCCAGAGCCTTGAACCCGATCGAACATCTCAGGAGAGACCTGAAAATAGCTGTGCAGCGACGCTCCCCATTCAACCTGACAGTGCTTGAGAAGAATGGGAGAAACTCCCCAAATACAGTTGTGCCAAGCTTGTAGCGTCATACCTAATAAGACTCGGCTGTAATCGCTGCCTAAGGTGCTTCAACAAAGTACTGAGTAAACGGTCTGAATACTTATGTAAATGTGATATTTCCGGGGGGGGGGGTTGCAAAGATTTCTAAACTTGTTGTTGCTTTGTCTTTATGGGGTATTGTGTATAGATTGGGGGGAAAACATTTGAATCAATTTTACAGTAAGGCTGTAACATAACAAAATGTGGGAAAATTCAAGTTTGGATACTTTCTGAATGAAGTCTTTAAAAGAAAAATGTTTTATAGGTTGTCCTTGCAAGAGAACGTGCAACGGCAAAAGAATATGCAAGTAAGTTGTAATTTCGGCATTAAAAGAACTTGGCTTCCATGTGTCGTACTTGTTTTTACGGATTGTCATTAGTGTGAAGTTGCTGTTTATCCCTTCTTTGTCTTTTGTGCGGTATTTACCCTCAACTTTACTTATACATTTTCTCTTCCAGTAAAGATTTTGGAGAAGCGATATATTATGAAGGAGAACAAGGCGCAGTACGTGAAAAGAGAAAGGGATGTGATGTCGAACCTAGATCATCCATTTTTCGTCAAACTGTACTTTACATTTCAAGATGATGAAAAGTTGTGTATCCTTTAAAAACAGACCATGATGACTGCATCACCAACTTGTTTAGCAACGTATCTTGTTTTAGTTGTATGGTAAACATGTTTTCTTGTGTTTATTATTTCCTTTGAGATGTGTAGTTTTCCTTAACTTGCTATTAGATTTTGGCCTTAGCTATGCTAAGAATGGAGAGCTTTTGAAATATATTCGCAAAATCGGTTCTTTTGATGAGACCTGCACTAGATTCTACTCGGCTGAAATTGTTTGTGCATTAGAATATTTGCACGAGAAGGGGATAATTCACAGGTAAGTAATGTCAGAACCGGTATATCTGTAATGATATGTTACAAGTTATCGTAGTTGAATTTATATCCTGATTATCAAGTTTTATTAATGTCCATTTGTATAAATAAGGTGACTTAAACTTGCTGCCACTTTTTACACAAATTATCCCTTTTTGAAAATGTAGGTTGACTACGTTCCTTTTTTGTCTTTCAGAGATCTTAAACCTGAGAATATTTTACTGAGCGAAGACATGCACATCCAAATAACAGACTTTGGAACAGCAAAGCAGTTATCTTCAGATGGCAAACAAGGTACATGTATAGACTTTTATCAACATGAAGCATTCATTGCGATTTATTTCTACTTGAACATTCCACAATTCTATGATGTTCTTACTTTTAATGCACACATTTGATCAGTCTCAAGTTGAGTGTGTTGTCATGTTAATACCCTTGTTGTTTTGCAGCAAGAGCAAACTCCTTTGTAGGAACTGCACAGTACGTGTCTCCAGAGCTGCTGACAGAGAAATCGGCCTGCAAGAGGTAACTGGGACTCTACAATTGAGAACCTTTGAGTGTTGTGCCAATGCATTATTTGCCCATGCAGTTAGTGAATGTCTGTCGTTCTTTGATAGGATATTATATTGATATCAACTGGTTGTGTGTTTCAGCTCTGACCTCTGGGCATTGGGATGCATAATTTATCAGCTAGTGGCTGGGCTACCACCCTTCAGAGCTGGGTAAGTAGAGCACGATGGCTGCTCTTGGCCTCTTTCACCTTTTTGTTTTAGCTTCTGTGATAGGCTTATCTGGATATTATGTTTTATGTGGTTGCTCTTACCTCCACTTCACTCACTGTCCTTTCTCTGGCTTCCTTCCCCCCCCTCATGACTTCTGTGCTTACTTTGGACCAGAAACGAGTACCTAATATTCCAGAAGATAATCAAGTTGGAGTATGAATTCCCTGAGAAGTTCTTTCCCAAAGCTAAGGATCTCGTTGAACATCTTTTGGTAGGTCATGTTTTCATCAATATACTCAGTGTAATTCTGTAATATCAGCACTGCAGACGAGGATGCATATTATGGCGTATCTCTCAATCATCCACACACTGGTTTAGTTAGTTGTAGTAAGAGTTGAAGGCTTTGGGTAAGTGAACGTGTTTCTGTTTCTCAGTCGCTGGACCCCTCCAAGAGAATTGGTTGCGAGGATATGGGAGGGTACGAACCCCTGAGGGGACACCCGTTCTTCGAGACCATCTCTTGGGGAGACCTCCATGTGCAGACGCCCCCCAAGCTCACTCCATACCTGCCAGCCATGTCCGAGGACGACGAGGACTGCTATGGAAACGTGAGACACTTCCACACATACATTGAACATGGCAAAATTAAACGGGCCTCCATGTCATTGTGGCTTGTGATGATTTTTCAAGAATCCTGTTCATCAAGGGATCCATATCTTTGTGCCATGCAAAAGCCCATGCTTTAAACCAACTTTACTACCTTCTGCCCACATCTCCTGTCTTTCCCCAGTACGATGACCTCCTGAGCCAGTTTAGCAGCATGCAGGTGGCCCAGTCCAGCTCGTCCCACTCGCTCTCCACGCCTGAGACCATTCCCCCAGCGCCACAGAGGTCCAGCAGCAACATCGAGCAGTACATCCATGACCTGGACAACAACTCGTTTGAGCTGGACTTGCTGTTCTCTGAGGAGGAGAAGCAGCTGCTGCTGGAAAAACAGACCAGTAGGAACCCCTGGTAAGCCCCATTCTGAAGCACTCTCCTATTCACATTTGTTTCATTTGCATTGACCATGAGAATTTGATGTTGAATTGGTATTTTGAGCGTTTTGTAAAGACTTTGTTTACATCACTTTGCTTTTATTTGCTTGGAAGTACTTGCTCGTAACCCTTACACTGACTTACACAGGCACCAGTTTGTTGAGAATAATTTGATCCTGAAAATGGGCCCAGTGGATAAACGGAAGGTGAGTGGAAGCCAAACCAGTGGTATTGAATATTTTACACCACATCTCAGTTTTTAACTCAAAGTAAATAAGTTCATAAAAGTAGTCTTATTTGACTTACCTATTTCTTAGTTGTTGACAATGAGGAGCAATGTTTGTATATAGTTTCACTTGTTAGAGTTGAAGAAAGCTGATCCTAGGTCAGCAGCTAGGGGGAATTCCACCTTTGGTGTGGAACATTACACTTGGCACTAGCTCCCTCTGGTGCTCATCTCATGCCACGTCTCATGACTCCATTGCAGGGTCTGTTTGCTCGGCGGAGGCAGCTGCTCCTTACTGAAGGGCCACACCTGTACTACGTGGACCCTGTCAACAAGGTCCTGAAGGGGGAGATCCCCTGGTCCCCCGAGCTGCGCCCAGAGGCCAAGAACTTTAAGACCTTCTTTGTCCACACGGTAATTGTGAACTACAATTAACGCTTATTGATGACACGAATGGCTGAATCATATTTCAAACTAACATTATTACATAACCTCAGGTTTCTTGTCAAACAATATTGACTTTGTCTCAGCTTTGGATGTTTTTATTTAATCTTTGGCGTGGTTTGTTTACAGCCCAATCGAACATACTATCTGATGGATCCCAGTGGAAACGCTGACAAGTGGTGTAAGAAGATCCAGGAAGTGTGGAGAAAGATCTACCACAAGCACCAGAATCCTGGCCTATAGGAGAGCAGTTACTCCTGCGGCCACTCCTTCCTCCAAGCTCTGAGGCCAATCGCAGAGTAACATCCTCTTTAGTGCCCTTCATCACCGCAATGTAAACAAACTCTTTAAGAGACGCTGGCATCTAGACCTTGTTTATTTTCCTTTTCTGAAATGAGCAGAACCAATAGGAAAAAAAGACCATGGGATTCAGGGTTGCTTTGCTTGTTCTTTGTGCTCTGTGTGGCTTTTAAATGATTTTTTTTTTCTCATGTGGATGATTACTGCTTCCATGCACATCGGCATTTTATACATTCTGCAGGGGTAAGAGAGGATAGGCTTTGTAGAATTTCACTGGTGTAGGTACCATTAAGACCATCTCAGTGCACGGGCTGGTTTCCTTCTTCAACCATAACAAAACACAATCCAGCATTGCTCGTACACTAGAGTTTATCCCAATACAGTATGATACTCAATCCAGATCCTAATCCAACATTGTATCCCTCTGTAATTTTACCTGAACTCGACACACGTACTATAGACTAGTGCCTGGTTCAGTATCACACTGCAACCAGGTGCTTACCCAATAAAGTATATTTTTGTCAGACCCCCATTGTCCACATAGTGTATATATGAATTGGTTCTCAACGCTCTTGGTACTTACTGTTTGCAGTCCGGTTTGGGTCTGTATGTTAATGTTTCAGGGCAGACCGCTGGTCTCCAAAGTGAGGCATAGATATGAATAGCACTCAATTGCTTCAGCGTGGGTTCTCCATACACTGAGACTGTGAGGACAGTCCCTAATAGTAAACCATTACATTGCAAATAGGGGGTGGGTGAACATGCCACTAGCTTGTACTCTTATCATAAAACTCGCTTAGCTTTCCTGCACGGACATTTTTTAGTTTAGCATTGTCTGCTTCTCTCCCAGGGCACTGGAGATATAGTTTTATTAAAGTTAAGGTGGGTATTTTGATTGCATTGGCAACCATAGATAATATTGAATTATTTGGCTGTTCTTTACCATTCACTGGCTATTTCTTTGTGGTTTGAATAATTTTTGTTTTATTTGGTGGGATTGACGGTTAATCTTCAGTGTGTCCTGTTTAAAACAACAGAATGCTGACCACCCCATTATGAACATCTTTGGCGATAATGAAAGCTTCAAGAGTTACATCCACAATACTATACTATCATTTCTTGGAAGCAATCACAGTACAGCTGTAGTCCCAGGGAAAGTTGTCAGCTTTGCCTCGTTGGGTTATCAAGGTTCATTAGGAATGTCCCTGTCATTTTTCTACAACATGACACCTGGCCCAATATGTATCGATCGATTTGAATTTTGCTCTTTTTTTAGAGAGAGAGATGTATAATAGTAATACTTTAAATTCTGACATTACCTTAAGGTCTTCTCGAGAGATATTCCTCCAGCTCTTAGTCTGTGTGTGTGACTGGAGCAGGTGAATAATAGCCTCTGGCTTGGCTGAACTTGCTTGAACATTAACTAAAGGGTATCTGATCCAAATAAGATGAAATTGCTGTATCTGTCTCTAAAGTAAGGAAACACTATAGAAAGTGTTTGATTCTCTTGTTAGATTTTTTTTTTTTTTAATCAAGTTGGGTGGCAAGTCGGTTACATTGTGTATGTAATATTCTACCTGGTTTGTAACCGACTAGAACTGTGATGTACAGACAATGTATTATTGAAATCTGAAGCAAGTAATGCAATGATATTAGGATACAGTTTTTGTATTTTTATTCTTGTATAAGGTTATTTGATGGCTATTGTTTAGCCTCTAGTTCATTCTGTGTTATTTAAATTCTAATATATGAATCATATTTGGATTGAAGTCATGTTCAGGGGCCATGTTGTGTATGTATTGAGATGTAAAGCCTTTGAATGTGAATAATTATTGTAAACTATAATATTTTACAGCTTTTTTCTTACTATATCATATACATTTTCTATTTGCTCAGTGATTTAATCATATTTCTGATAATTTAATGATTCTGTTCATTCTCTCTGATTGTTTGTGCGCTAGGTCAGTAGTTGTTGAATGATGAATTTTCCACGTAATGCTTGGTAGTCCAGTAATTAAAGCATGTAGGGATTTAGGCATACAATAATACCATGCCTCCTGTCTTCTGTTACAACCTGACATAATACATGACTGCTGAAACATTACAAATGTATCTTTCCATCAGTTTTCTGCATAGTGTTACATTTATACAATATAAAAGGCTTGTAAGAAAGAGTGCATTACCATTCCAACAGGGCTAGCAAAGGCTTGTAAGAAAGAGTGCATTACCATTCCAACAGGGCTAGCGGGTCAATCATAACTAGTTATACTGTATCCACCTGATTTTAATATGTCGTGTAAACATATTTTTTTAACAATATAAATATGATAGGGATTTTATGCGTTTTGTCATATTTTATATGTCTGAAATAATTCTGATTTTGGCCCAATGCATATTCTGTTATTGTTGATAAAGTGGAGTGGTAGGCAGCTTGTAGGTGGAGGGAAAGGAGTGGTATCGCCTGTGGATGGAGTGGAGACAGCCTACTTAACTGAAGAGGAGAGGTTTCCTGTCAACAGCCTCAGTCATACCGGAGGGCAGAGAAGAGGGGATGGCAGAAAACAGCGCCGATACTTGTGGTTCCGTTTATCGGAGGTGTTTGACTCATTCTCCCTGGGAAAAACCCCAGTCAACCAGTAACGGGGCTTCCAAATGGGTTCGCTTGAACGTGGGGGGAACCTATTTCTCAACAACACGACAGACGCTGTGCCGAGATCCGAAATCATTTCTGTACCGACTGAGCCAGGCTGACCCCGACCTCGACTCTGATAAGGTAGCTAAGTTAATGTTAGCCGTGCTAGCCTTCTCCGGGTCTCGTGTGTGAATATGTCTGTGTGGGTGGGCATAGGGTGTCTTCAAAGCAAATGTAAGTAGCTATATAATTCGGTAAAAAGTTATATTTTAAGACAAACTAAAACTGCTAGTTTACTAATCCCCGATGCCGACACGACAAATGTCAAACGACGTCCTGCTAGCTAGTTACAGTAGTATCGTTAGCCTGTTGGGTAACCAGCAACAGATCTGGGCCCGTTTACACAAAAGCATTTTAAAGGTAAGATCTTACCCTTATGTTTCTGGGTAACCGGGCCCAGATACCCCGGTTCACTAGTAAGTACGGTTGGCTACGTTAGCTAGCTAGTGCAGATAGCACCACATTGTAAAGAATTTGTTCCTACTAGCGTTCTACAACACGTTATTATCAAATTTTCAACTCCAAATTGGTAATTAACGTTAACTTCTTGCACTATGTATTTTCAGTGGCAAAATTAAATGTGTCCTTTTTGTCTCTGTGACCATGATCAGTTTGTATTGAGGATACTGGGAGATTCAGACCAAGTCTGGTAATAGGTGGTGGGCCATAGCAAGATATCTCTGCTTTAGTTTTCGAGATGATCGACCTTTCGAGAGAGGAACTGGTTTTGAGGTCAGAACGCTCAGATAAACCCAATTTCTCGGCTAGAGCTTCCAGTGTGCGTTCTGAAAGCCCAGAGCGCACTCTGAGTACCATGGCTTTGTTGAATACTTGTTTCTGATTTGATTGAAGTGTTTCCCTTTATAAACTGGGTGGTTCAAGCCCCGACTGCAGATTGTCTGATATACCAGACCCTATACTGCACTTATGTCAAGTTATTTTTACTGGTCTAATTACATTGGTAATCAGTTGATAATAACAATAAGGCACCTCCGGGTTTGTGGTATATTGCCAATGTACCACTGCTAAAGGCTGTATCCAGGCAGTCTTTGTTGTGTCATATATGAGAACAGCCCTTAGCTAAGATATATTGGCCCTATACCACACCCCCTTGGTGCTCCTGAGTGGCGGTGCGGGCTAAGGCACTGCATTTTCACGACTACAGACTCCCTGGTTCATTTCCAGGCTGTATCACAACCAGCCGTGATTGGGAGTCCCATAGGGCGGCGCACAATTGGCCCAGCGGCATCCTGGTTTGGCCGGTGTAGGCTGTCATTGTAAATAAGAATTTGTTCTTAACTTCTTTCAGCTAGGGGGCAGAATTTTTATGTTTGGAAAAATAACGTTCCCAAGGTAAACGGACTGTTTCTCAGGTCCAGATGCTAGAATATGCATATAATTGACAGATTAGGATAGAAAACACTCAAGTTTCCAAAACTGTCAAAATATTGTCTAACAGAACTGATTTTGCAGGCGAAAACCTAAGGAAATCCAACCCGGAAGTGCCTTTTATTTGGAAAAATCCCTGTTCCGTTGCCTGCCCCTCCATTTTAAAGGGGTATCAACCAGATTCCTTTTCCTGTGGCTTCCTCAGGCTGTGACCAGGCTTTAGACATAGTTTCAAGCTTTTATTTTGAAAAATGAGTGAGATTTTTCAAAACGCGTCAGGTGACCTTTGATTAGTTCCTGCGCCCGAGAGATGTAGCTCGACATTTTCTTTCTCTCTTTTATTGAATAGGTTACCGTCCGGTTGAAATATTATCGATTATGTATGTTAAAAACAACATGTTTGACATGTTTCTACGAACATTACGGATACTTTTTGGAATTTTCGTCTGCCTTTCAGGACCGGAACGAGCCTGTGGTTTTCTGAACATAACGCGCAAACCAAATGGCGGTTTTTGGTTATAAAACCAATCTTTATCGAACATTTATTGTGTAACTGGGAGTCTCGTGAGTGCAAACATCCGAAGATTATCAAAGGTAAGCGATTAATTTTATTGCTTTGCTGACTTTCGTGACCATGCTAGCTGTTCTTATTGTTTTGTCTAGTAATTGATAAACTCACAAACGCTTGGATTGCTTTTGCTGTAAAGCATATTTTCAAAATCTGACACGATAGGTGGATTAACAACAAGCTAAGCTGTGTTTTGGTATATTTCACTTGTGATTGCATGATTATAAATATTTTTTGTATTATTTTTGAATTTGGCGCTCTGCAATTCAGCGGTTGTTTACGAAAATGATCCCGGTAAAGGGATCCGTGCGGCAAGAAGTTAACTGACTTGCCTAGTTAGCTAGAAGGTGTTATTTTAGCAATATTTTTGTCTAAAATGTCTAAAATAGATTTTCTATTGAGCTGCTTTTGAATTGAAAATATTATTGGCACTGTTGAATTCGATTTTCATAATGGCAAGCTTGCACTGATTGGTTAGAAAGGCAACTACTTTTAATTTTATTTAACTAGGCAAGTCGGTTAAGAACAACTTATTTACAATAAAGGCCTACCAAATCCCGAGGGGCTTGGGATTAAAAATAAATACAATATAAATATAGGACAAAACACACATCACAACGAGAGATGACACTACATAAAAAGACGGAAGACGACAACATAGCAACGCATGACAACGCAGCATAACATGGTAGCAGCACAAAACATGGTACAAACAACTGCACAAAGGGCAAGGAGGTAGACGCGACAATACGTCATACAAAGCAGCCACAACTGTCAGTGTCCATGACTGGGTCTTAGAATGAAGAGATTGAGATAAAACGGTCCGGTTTGAGTGTTTGTTGCAGCTCGTTCCAGTCGCTAGTTGCAGCGAACTGAAAAGAGGAGCGACCCAGGGATGTATGTGCTTTGGGGACCTTTAACAGAATGTGACTGACAGGACGGGTGTTGTATGTGGAGGATGAGGGCTGCAGTAGATATCTCCGATAGGGGGGAGTGAGGCAAGAGGGTTTCATAAATAAGCATCAACCAGTGGGTCTTGCGACGGGTATACAGAGATGACCAGTTTACAGAGGAGTATAGAGTGCAGTGATGTATCCTATAAGGAGCATTGGTGGCAAATCTGATGGCTGAATGGTAAAGAACATCTTGCCGCTCGAGTAATCTAGCTTGGGTAGGATGGTCATCTGAATCAGGGTTAGTTTGGCAGCTGGGGTGAAAGAGGAGCGATTACGATAGAGGAATCCAAGGCTAGATGTAACTTTAGCCTGCTGCTTTGATATGTGCTGAGAGAAGGACAGTGTACCGTCTAGCCATACTCCCAAGTACTTGTATGAGGTGACGACCTCAAGCTCTAAACCCTCCGACGGAGTAATCACACCTGTGGGGAGGGGCATTCTTCTTACCAAACCACATGACCTTTGTTTTGGAGGTGTTCAGAACAAGATTAAGGGTAGAGAGCTTGTTGGACACTAAAAGCTTTGTTGTAGAGCATTTAACACAATCTGGGGAGGGGCCAGCTGAGTATAAGACTGTATCTGCATATAAATGGATGATAGGGCTTCCTACTGCCTGAGCTATGTTGTTGATGTAAATCRAGAAGAGCGCGGGAGCTAGGATTAAGCCTTGGGGTACTCCCTTGGTGACAGGCAGTGGCTGAGACAGCAGATTTCCTGACTTTATACACTGCACTCTTTGAGAGGGGTAGTTAGCAAACCAGGCCAAAGACCCCTCAGACACCAATACTCGTTAGCCGGCACATAAGAATGGAATGGTCTACCTTCCACCTCAATGCAGCTAAAGGTGGCACAACCAATTATTCAGTGTAAGGGGGCAATTACTTTTTCACAGAGGGGAATTGGGTGTTGCATAACTTTGTTAATTAAATAAGTATCCTTTTTAATTTTTGTAAACTCAGTTTCCTTTATGTAATGTTTTGGTTGAAGAGCTGATAACATTTAGTATATAAAATAAATAATTATGCAGAAAGGGGCCAAATATTTTTGTGTGTAATAAATGCTATTTTTTATTTATTTGTGTGACTTATTTTTTACACCTACCACATCTCTTGACAGATTCGTGCAACAGCAGAGACCATCCACAACTCTATCTAATGACTTTAGGACCATAACAAGCTTACAGGACCTCATCACTTCTGCCTTTTGTTAATGTAAGAACAGGCTAATCCTCTCAACCAAATGCAGGACCACTCAAATTAAATTCCAGTTCTCTGGTTTTGATCGTAATTTAAAGATTTCCATAGCATAAAATTATTGTTCCTTTCACATCTAATTATTTTCATATTCCTCTCCATTTGCTGGCTGAGAAGGCTCTCGCCACAGTGTGTGAGAAGCATGGTGCGCATTTTAGTGCTTGGTTCATGCTTTTTCACACCCGAGCACACTGTAGGAGGGAAGCAGGGTAAATATTTAACATTATCAGCTCCCTGTTCCTCCACTTCTGCCTTCAAACTGCCACCGCTCAACACAATGCCACAGTGCTGCTGTCACTGACAGAACAAGTTAAAAGTCAGCACCACTTCTGTGGTGATGTCACACTGGCAACTTACAAAAAAATGATAATTATGGATGACTGAACATGCCATGTTGGCCCGGTGATGTAACGCTCCGAAAGTTATCCAGCTCAGTTGGTCACGTGATAGAGAAGCAGAGTCAGATGTTACGGTCTCCCTGTCGACTGATGGTAAATATTTTACATTGTGCTGCTTTCTCTTCCTCGATACAGTACTCTTCCCCACCTAGAGTGCTCTGGACGGCAGTGATTTCCCCTTTGCCAGCCCAGCCGTGATTAAACTCTAACGGCCTCTTATGTTGGGAAAGCTTTCAGGGGATTCTAAAAGGAGCTGTTAATTTGAAACATTTATCTGTCATAAATTGTTCAGCTAAATGCAACGGCTGTGAGCCTGGTGAATGATCTGTACCTTAAATGGTCAAGGAAAGCAGAGGGGCAGAAAAACCCAGAGGAAAGGTCAGACTACAAAAAAAAATGACACTGTTTAATGTTTTGAAAATTGAGATGGTTCTACATAGTTTTAATGTCACGTGCACAAGTACAGTGAAGTCTTTCTTGCAAGCTCTAAACTCAATGATGCAGTGATCAATATCAATGTATAAAATAAGATGGGTGTGGATTATATAGCAGTTATATTTGACAGTGAGTTCTTAAGTGTACAACTAAGGGGCATCTGCTCCAACCCTACAATGATCAGACTTCCACTAAGTGCTAGTTTCAGTTTTGTGACTTCTGGAAGGTCTATTCCTCTGTTCAATTCTGATATCTGTAGCTGCATACTCAGATTCAAGTTCCCTAGCTACCCTTTCTTTTTTTTTCTTTTTTTACAACTGATGCTTAAAATGTTGGAGTGAAATTTGAACTACTACTTTGAGCTTTCAAGTGCTAGGCATTTTCAAGCTCCAGCAAACGTTTGACTTTCATGTCGTTGAAGGGTGGGCCACAGTGGTATTTCCTGCAGGAGGATTTGTATTGTGTATGGGAGAACGATTAGGGAATGCTTTAAGGCTTTCCCCTCTCATATGTCTATTCCCCCTTCTAATTACAGTTTGTTTACCCTCATGTCTTTGGGTTTTTGTTAAGCAATTTGGTCTAGTACACAGAACAAAAATATAAATGCAACAATTTTAAAACATTTTACGGCATTACAGTTCATATAAGGAAATACATTAATTAGGCACTAACCTATGGATTTCACATGACTGGGAATATAGATATGCACCTGTTGGTCACAGAACTTTTTAAAGTAGGGGCATGGATCAGAAAACCAGTGTGACCACTATTTGCCTCATGCAGTGCTATNCAAACAGCAAGCAATGCAGGTGTAGAAGCACGGTGGCTAGGAAAAACTCCCTAGAAAGGCCAAAACCTAGGAAGAAACCTAGAGGAACCAGGCTATGACGGGTGGCCAGTCCTCTTCTGGCTGTGCCGGTTGGAGATTATAACAGAACATGGCCAAGATGTTCAAATGTTCATAAATGACCAGCATTGTCAAATAATAATAATCACAGTAGTTATCGAGGGTGTAGCAAGTCGGCACCTCAGGAGTTATTGTCAGTTGGCTTTTCATTGCCGATCATTAAGAGTATCTCTACCGCTCCTGCGGTCTCTAGASAGTTGAAAACAGCAGGTCTGGGACAAGTAGCACGTCCGATGGACAGGTCAGGGTTCCATAGCCGCAGGCAGAACAGTTGAAACTGGAACAGCAGCAAGGCCAGGTGGACTGGGTACAGCAAGGAATCATCATGCCCGATAGTCCTGACGCATGGTCCTAGGGCTCAGGTCCTCCGAGAGAGAGAGAGAGAATTAGAGAGAGCATACTTAAATTCACACAGGACACTGGATAAGACAGGAGAAGTACTCCAGATATAACCAACTGATAAGAGGGTTTTATAAATAAGCATCAACCAGTGGGTCTTGTGACGGGTATACAGAGATGACCAGTTTACAGAGGAGTATAGAGTGCAGTGATAAGGAGCATTGGTGGCAAATCTGATGGCCGAATGGTAAMGAACATCTAGCCGCTCGAGAGTAATCTAGCATGGGTAGGATGGTCATCTGAATCAGGGTTAGTTTGGTAGCTGGGGTGAAAGAGGAGCGATTACGATAGAGGAAACCAAGGCTAGATGTTACTTTAGCCTGCTGCTTTGATATGTGCTGAGAGAAGGACAGTGTACCGTCTAGCCATTCTCCCAAGTACTTGTATGAGGTGACTACCTCAAGCTCTAAACCCTCCGAGGGAGTAATCACACCTGTGGGGAGAGGGGCATTCTTCTTACCAAACCACATGACCTTTGTTTTGGAGGTGTTCAGAACAAGGTTAAGGGTAGAGAAAGCTTGTTGGACACTAAAAGCTTTGTTGTAGAGCATTTAACACAATCTGGGGAGGGGCCAGCTGAGTATAAGACTGTATCTGCATATAAATGGATGATAGGGCTTCCTACTGCCTGAGCTATGTTGTTGATGTAAATCGAGAAGAGCGCGGGAGCTAGGATTAAGCCTTGGGGTACTCCCTTGGTGACAGGCAGTGGCTGAGACACAGCAGATTTCCTGACTTTATACACTGCACTCTTTGAGAGGGGTAGTTAGCAAACCAGGCCAAAGACCCCTCAGACACCAATACTCGTTAGCCGGCACATAAGAATGGAATGGTCTACCTTCCACCTCAATGCAGCTAAAGGTGGCACAACCAATTATTCAGTGTAAGGGGGCAATTACTTTTTCACAGAGGGGAATTGGGTGTTGCATAACTTTGTTAATTAAATAAGTATCCTTTTTAATTTTTGTAAACTCAGTTTCCTTTATGTAATGTTTTGGTTGAAGAGCTGATAACATTTAGTATATAAAATAAATAATTATGCAGAAAGGGGCCAAATATTTTTGTGTGTAATAAATGCTATTTTTTATTTATTTGTGTGACTTATTTTTTACACCTACCACATCTCTTGACAGATTCGTGCAACAGCAGAGACCATCCACAACTCTATCTAATGACTTTAGGACCATAACAAGCTTACAGGACCTCATCACTTCTGCCTTTTGTTAATGTAAGAACAGGCTAATCCTCTCAACCAAATGCAGGACCACTCAAATTAAATTCCAGTTCTCTGGTTTTGATCGTAATTTAAAGATTTCCATAGCATAAAATTATTGTTCCTTTCACATCTAATTATTTTCATATTCCTCTCCATTTGCTGGCTGAGAAGGCTCTCGCCACAGTGTGTGAGAAGCATGGTGCGCATTTTAGTGCTTGGTTCATGCTTTTTCACACCCGAGCACACTGTAGGAGGGAAGCAGGGTAAATATTTAACATTATCAGCTCCCTGTTCCTCCACTTCTGCCTTCAAACTGCCACCGCTCAACACAATGCCACAGTGCTGCTGTCACTGACAGAACAAGTTAAAAGTCAGCACCACTTCTGTGGTGATGTCACACTGGCAACTTACAAAAAAATGATAATTATGGATGACTGAACATGCCATGTTGGCCCGGTGATGTAACGCTCCGAAAGTTATCCAGCTCAGTTGGTCACGTGATAGAGAAGCAGAGTCAGATGTTACGGTCTCCCTGTCGACTGATGGTAAATATTTTACATTGTGCTGCTTTCTCTTCCTCGATACAGTACTCTTCCCCACCTAGAGTGCTCTGGACGGCAGTGATTTCCCCTTTGCCAGCCCAGCCGTGATTAAACTCTAACGGCCTCTTATGTTGGGAAAGCTTTCAGGGGATTCTAAAAGGAGCTGTTAATTTGAAACATTTATCTGTCATAAATTGTTCAGCTAAATGCAACGGCTGTGAGCCTGGTGAATGATCTGTACCTTAAATGGTCAAGGAAAGCAGAGGGGCAGAAAAACCCAGAGGAAAGGTCAGACTACAAAAAAAAATGACACTGTTTAATGTTTTGAAAATTGAGATGGTTCTACATAGTTTTAATGTCACGTGCACAAGTACAGTGAAGTCTTTCTTGCAAGCTCTAAACTCAATGATGCAGTGATCAATATCAATGTATAAAATAAGATGGGTGTGGATTATATAGCAGTTATATTTGACAGTGAGTTCTTAAGTGTACAACTAAGGGGCATCTGCTCCAACCCTACAATGATCAGACTTCCACTAAGTGCTAGTTTCAGTTTTGTGACTTCTGGAAGGTCTATTCCTCTGTTCAATTCTGATATCTGTAGCTGCATACTCAGATTCAAGTTCCCTAGCTACCCTTTCTTTTTTTTTCTTTTTTTACAACTGATGCTTAAAATGTTGGAGTGAAATTTGAACTACTACTTTGAGCTTTCAAGTGCTAGGCATTTTCAAGCTCCAGCAAACGTTTGACTTTCATGTCGTTGAAGGGTGGGCCACAGTGGTATTTCCTGCAGGAGGATTTGTATTGTGTATGGGAGAACGATTAGGGAATGCTTTAAGGCTTTCCCCTCTCATATGTCTATTCCCCCTTCTAATTACAGTTTGTTTACCCTCATGTCTTTGGGTTTTTGTTAAGCAATTTGGTCTAGTACACAGAACAAAAATATAAATGCAACAATTTTAAAACATTTTACGGCATTACAGTTCATATAAGGAAATACATTAATTAGGCACTAACCTATGGATTTCACATGACTGGGAATATAGATATGCACCTGTTGGTCACAGAACTTTTTAAAGTAGGGGCATGGATCAGAAAACCAGTGTGACCACTATTTGCCTCATGCAGTGCTATRCATCTTCGCATAGAGTTGATCATGCTGTTGATTGTGGAATTTGTCCCACTCCTTTAATGGCTGTGCGAAGTTGCTGGATATTGGAGGGAACTGGAACACTATCTCTCTTACACGTTGATCCAGAGCATCCCTAACATGCTTAATGGGTGACATGTATTTTGAGTATGCAGGCCATGGAAGAACTGGGACATTTTCAGCTTCCAGGAATTGTCTACAGAACCTTATGACATGGGGCTGTGCATTATCATGCTGAAACAGGAGGTGATGGCGGTGGATGAATAGTACGATAATGTGTCACGTTATCTCTGTGCATTCAAATTGCCATTGATGAAATGTGATTGTGTTTGTTTTCTGTAGCTTATGTTGACATCAGCAAACCGCTCACCCACGCGACTCCATACACTGTCAGTCACCTGCCCGGTTAAGTTTTAAAACCGTGATTCATCTGTGAAGAGCACACTTCTCCAGCGTGCCAGTGGCCATTGAAGGTGGGCATTTTCCCACTGAAGTCGGTTACGACGGCGAACTGCAGTCAGGCTAAGACCCTGGTGAGGACGACAAGCACCCAGATGAGCTTCCCTGAGACTGTGTTTTTTTTAACACCTTTATTTAACTAGGGAAGTCAGTTAAGAACACATTCTTATTTTCAATGACGGCCTAGGAACGGTGGGTAAACTGCCTTGTTCAGGGGCAGAACGACAGATTTTTACCTTGTCAGCTCGGGGATTCAATCTTGCAACCTTACAGTTAACTAGTCCAACGCTCTAACCAGCTGCTTTACATTGTACTCCACGAGGAGCCTGCCTGTTACACGAATGCAGTAAGAAGCCAAGGTAAGTTGCTAGCTAGGATTAAACTTATCTTATAAAAAAAAAAATCAATCATAATTACTAGGTAACTACACATGGTTGATGATAGTACTAGTTTATCTAGCGTGTCCTGCGTTGCATATAATCGATGCGGTGCGCATTCGTGAAACAGGACTGTCGTTGCTCCAACGTGTACCTAACCATAAACATCAATGCCTTTCTTAAAATCAATACACAGAAGTATATACAGTGGGGCAAAAAAGTATTTAGTCAGCCACCAATTGTGCAAGTTCTCACACTTAAAAAGATGAGAGAGGCCTGTAATTTTAATCATAGGTACACTTCAACTATGACAGACAAAATAAGGAAAGAAAATCCAGAAAATCATATTGTAGGATTTTTTTATGAATTTATTTGCAAATTATGGTGGAAAATAAGTATTTGGTCAATAACAAAAGTTTATACCCTTTGTTGGCAATGACAGAGGTCAAACGTTTTCTGTAAGTCTTCACAAGGTTTTCACACACACTTGCTGGTATTTTGGCCCATTCCTCCATGCAGATCTCCTCTAGAGCAGTGATGTTTTGGGGCTGTTGCTGGGCAACATGGACTTTCAACTCCCTCCAAATATTTTCTATGGGGTTGAGATCTGGAGACTGGCTAGGCCACTCCAGGACCTTGAAATGCTTCTTACGAAGCCACTCNGGATTAAGCCTTGGGGTACTCCCTTGGTGACAGGCAGTGGCTGAGACAGCAGATTTCCTGACTTTATACACTGCACTCTTTGAGAGGGGTAGTTATCAAACCATGCCAAAGACCCCTCAGACACCAATACTCCTTTGCCGGCCCACAAGAATGGAATGGTCTATTGTATCGAAAGCTTTGGCCAAGTCAAAAATAGCAGCACAATATTGCTTAGAATCATGGGCAATGGTTACGTCATTGAGGACCTTTAAGGTTGCACTGACACATCCATAACCTGAGCGGAAACCAGATTGCATACCAGAGAGAATACTATAGACATCAAGAAAGCCAGTCAGTTTATTATTGACAAGTTTTTCCAACACTTTTGATAAACAGGGCAAAATCGAAAGAGGCCTATAACAGTTAGGATTAGCTTGATCTCCCCCTTTTAAATAAAGGATGAACGGTGGCTGCCGTGTTGCATACCATGTTTTTTTGGGGTCAAGTTTTTAAGGAGCTCCTTTAGCATGGATTCAGTGACTGCCTGCAGGGAGAAACTTTGTAGGGGAAAAAGAGGGAGAAGCATTGGGGATAGTCGCATTTAGAAGGGGTGGGAGATTAGGAAATGTTGGACGGCCAAGGAGGAATGGCTGAGTCAAATAGGAATCCTGACTTAATGAAGTGGTGGTTAAAGTGCTCAGCCATGTGCTTCTTGACAGTAACAACCACATCAACATTAAGGGACATGGGCAGCTGTGAGGAGGGTTTGTTCTCCAGGTCTTTAACCATTTTCTAAAACTTTTTGGGGTTAGTTGATTCTTTACCAATTTACAGCGACCAGGTCATGAAGGCTTGCTCATCAAAGTTTTTTTAGCAAGCGTCTATGACAAATCAGAACGGGTCGTTTCACTGAGCAGCCATTTCGAACACAGGCTGTAAAACAGTGATCTCTAAGGTCATTACAGAAAGGTACTAGTCTGGTGTTATCAGCATTATTTGTGAGGTAACTCTCCTTGATGTTATCCTTTTCTGGGTGTTTTGTAGTCATACCTTGTGGGATTGGTGATAATCTGAGAAAGATTTAGGAAGTCCCATTGCTTTAGGACTTGGTCAGGTGGTTTAAGCATGGCCCAATTTAGGTCACCAAGCAGGACAAATTGACTTTGTAAGGGGCCAGGAGAACGCTTAGGGCAGGTAGGGTACACGCTGGTGCTGATGGAGGACAATGGCACCCTGCAACAGTCAACAAAGAGCTATTTGATAGTTTAGTGCTTAAAACCAGCAAATCAAATTGTTTGGGGACAGACTTGGTGGAGACAACCGAGCACTGAAGGTGATCCTTGGTAAAGATTGCCACTCCCCCACCTCAGGAAGATCTGTCTTGCTGAAAAAGGTTATAGCCAGAAAGGTTAACATCAGTATTCAAAACACTCTTCCTTAACCACATCTCAGTAATGACCAACACATTTGGATTGGAGCTGTGATCCCACACTTTCAATTGATCCATTTTAGGTAGTAAGCTTTAGTGTAAATGTGCAGAACCCAGCCTGTTACAAGAGCATAAATCAGTAAAGCAGATATCAGAGCACAAGTGGGTCTAGAATTGGGTCTAGCAACAGTAGATGGGCCAGGGTGTACATGCACATTTCCAGATATCATCAACAGTAATAAAATCAAGGCACGGCATAGGACAGGGAGAGCTCTGCAGTGCTGATTTGACATCTGAATGTGCATCAGATGGTAACAAGATCATATTGTACAGCAATTTCATCAGGTAACATGAATATCAGCATGTTAAATGTGCAACCAGAGGGAAAAGAACTCTGGATCACCTATACTCCACACAGAGATGCATACAAAGCTCTCCCTCGCCCTCCATTTGGCAAATCTGACCATAATTCTATTCTGCTTACAAGCGAAAATTAAAGCAGGAAGCACCAGTGACTAGATCAATAAAGTGGTCAGATGAAGCAGATGCTAAGCTACAGGACTGTTTTGCTAGCACCGACTGAAATATCTTCCGGGATTCCTCCAATGGCATTGAGGAGTACGCCACATCTGTCATTGGCTTCATCAATAAGTGCATCGACGATGTCGTCCCCACAGTGACCTGTACGTACATACCCCAACCAAAAGCCATGGATTACAGGCAACATTCGCACTTAGCTGAAGGGTAGAGCTGCTGCTTTCAAGCAGCGGGACTCTAACCCGGAAGCTTATAAGAAATCCTGCTATGCCCTCAGACTAACCATCAAACAGGCAAAGCGTCAATTCAGGACTAAGATCGAGTCGTACTACACCGGCTCTGACGCGGATGACATTCCCAAGGCCAGCCGGATTACCAGGACGTGTACTGCGAGCATGCGCTGGGCCAACTAGCAAGTGTCTTCAGTGACATTCTCAACCTCTCCCTGTCAGTCTGTAATACCAACATGTTTTAAGCAGACCACCATAGTGCCTGTGGCCAAGAACACTAAGCTAACCTGCCTAAATGACTACCGACCTGTAGCACTCACGTCTGTAGCCATGAAGTGCTTTGAAAGGCTGGTCATGGCTCACATCAACACCATCATCCCAGAAACCCTAGACCCACTTCAATTGGCATACCGCCCCAACAGATCCACAGATGATGCAGTCTCTCTTGCACTCCACACTGCCCTTTCCCACCTGGACAAAAGCAACACCTATGTGAGAATGCTATTCATTGACTACAGCTCAGCATTCAACACCATAGTGCCCTCAAAGCTCATCAATAAGCTAAGGACCCTGGGACTAAACACCTCCCTCTGCAACTGGATCCTGGACTTCCTGACGGGCCGCCCCCAGGTGGTAAGGATAGGTAACAGCACATCCGCCACGCTGATCCTCAACACGGGGGCCCCTCAGGGGTGCGTGCTCAGTCCCGTCCTGTACTCCCTGTTCACTCATGACTGCATGGCCAGGCACGACTCCCAACACCATCATTAGTGCTAATTTTATTTGTATTTTGTCTGTCCTTGCAAACCTGGGAGCCTTAACTCAGCATTCAGTCCCCATTTTAAAATATATAATTGTAATGTACTTTATTTTTCTTCTTGGCTTTCAAAATAGCATGAGACCAAACACTACTCACTCAGTTCCAGGTTGCATGGTGTCCTCAAGTCTCTGTTTGTTTGTTAGAGCACCCTCCGTATAGCTTGGAAAAAGAACCATGGCCACAATCTCTCCGGTTAATTTTTCAAAATTAGGTTGTAGGTTTTGAGTTTTGATCTGGGGCGATACTACTACTACTGTAGTGATCTAGTAAATGTGCTCGCTACTTCAGTGGATGTTGAACACATTTCCATTGGCAAATGTGTTAAATTATAGCCATGGCATGAAAGGGATAATCAACTCGGGGCTCTCTGCGTTCTCTGAAAAATAATGCAACTGAGTGGAAGGTTAGTTCCACTCCGCTCGTGGAACTAACCTTCCATGTTGTTCATCAGCAACCACAGCTAATGAAGTCACTGAAACCCTTAACAAAGAGTTGCAGTCTGTTTTGGAATGGGTGGCAAGTAAACTGGTCCTGAACATCTCTAAAACTAAGAGCATTGTATTTTGGTGCAAATAATTCCTTAAGTGCTAGACCTCAGCTGAATCTGGTAATGAATAGGGTGGCGGTTGAACAAGTTGAGGAGACTAAATTACTTGGCGTTACCTTAGATTGTAAACTGTCACAACATATAGATTCAATGGTTGCTAAGATGAGAAGAGGTCTAGCCGTAATAGATACTCTGCTTTTTTGACGCCACACTTCAAAAAGCAAGTTCTGCAGGCTCTAGTCCAGTGCTGCAAGGAAGGACCTAGTTAAGCTGCAGAATAGGCCCAGAATAGTGCGGCACGTTCTGCTCTTAATTGTAATCGGAGGGCTGATTATAAATACTATGCATGCCAGTCTCTTGGCTAAGAGTTGAGGAGCGACTGACTGCATCACAACTTTTTTTTTTTTAATAAGAAACGTTGTGTTAAATCCCAAATTGCATAGTCAGCTTACACACAGCTCTGACACACACTTATCCCACCAGACATGCCACCAGAGGTCTTTTCAGTCCCCAAATTCAAGAAAATGTGCAGTATTATTTAGAGCCCTTGTTGCATGGAACGTCCTTCAATCTCATTTTGCTCAAATAAACAGTAAACCTGGTTTCAAAAAACAGAAAGCAACACCTCGTGGCACAACACCTCTCCCCTATTTGACCTAGGTAGTTTGTGTATGCATTGATATGTAGGCTACTTGTGCCTTTTTAAAAATGTATGTTCTGTCTTTGAGCTGTTCTTGTCTAATGATATTATGTTTTGTGTGGACCCCAGGAACAGTAGCTGCTGTTTTTGCAACAGCTAATGGGATCCTCATAAAATATCAAGTTGGATGAGTTCTGCTGGTGTACAGAAATCTTTAAGTCATACCACAGATTCTCAATTGGATTGTACAGGGATGCAAACTAGTCAACTTTTGGAGAAATTCGCCGTTTTGTATCCAAAATAGGTGACTTGTGTAGATATGTGATGTGTAGATCCGAAAGTTTGGGAGGGGGCTTTGGATCACTACTGGCTGTAGTAAGTGAACGACTGATGCGCGTTTGAAGCAATACTGGCTATATCCAAGGTTCAGCCAATCGTTCACAACAGAATGCAGCGCAGCACAGCACGCGACTGAAGAGACAACGAACTTGCTAGTTACAGCATCAGCGCATGCTTTGGAAAGACAGCTGAGAGTGGAAAGGCAGCTTGCCAGTTACAGCAGCGAGTCCCCTGAACGATAACGAGGCAGTAATTTTAGGTGAGAAGCCTGACCAAGGGGTGAGAAGGTGATGAAGCCTACTTAATGAGCTGTAACCGAAAAACAACTGGCATTTGGAAAGTTTGAGGTGAGGGAGAAAGTGTGGTGGACCAAGTATTGTTAGCATTGTTAAGTAACATTATCTGTTAGCTAGCCAAAGAAATGTTGAGCAACATTAGCCAACTAATCTGTTGAAATTATTCAGGTAATGAAAATTAGCTGGCTAATAAAGTCACACAGCTAATGTTAGCTAGCTAACATTAAAACAGATGAGCTAGCATTAGTAGTAACCTAACCAATTCGCTATAGTATTAACTGGTATACGACTCCTTGTCGTTCCTCAAGTTATAACGCGTTAGTTGCTTACTGGACCCTGGCAATCTGTGTGAAATGTTAACTAGCTAACGAACTAACCGCTATGTTAACTGTTTTCCCTCTACAGTATGTGGTTAACTTTCAGAATGAGAGAATTAGGTAAAAATGAGGGGTTGCTTGTTAAACAAGTGGACCTGGCTTAAGCTGGATGCCACTATAGAGGTGAAAGAAACACCACACACTTTCCCTCTTTTTCTCAATATAGTGGATAAAAAGGGGTATGCCAGGTGTACTCTGCCTGAAAGAGATCAATTATGCCAACAAATGGTATCCTGCTCTGCTGGCACATTGTAGAACAGATGTCCACAGGCAGTAAGTGTATAATGTGCAGTGTAGCCCAAATATATTGCTTTTGTTGTGTTGAATTTGACAGTAACACGTGTGTGTGTGTGATTGAGGGGGGATTATAAAATGTTTTACTCGGTGAACTTGATCGTCAACTATAGTGGCCACCTATAATAGAGCAAAAATAGAATGCCTGTTTGTTTCATTCTATTTCTACTTTTAAGATTTTTTTTTTTTTCCCAAGTGCAATATTTAGGTGTGTGTGGTCACAAGCGCTCTATAAAGGCTGTCATGGCTAACTGAAATATTAGTTTATTGTTTTTTCCTCAAGACTTGAGTGTCATTTGCAGTAAAGTCTCGGCAACAAATAACATTGGATTGCTTTCTTTAATTTTTTTTAGCTGTGAGTTAGGTTCACATTAACCACTTTATTTTACACACAGAGACTGATCATGTAGATCATATACTTTGTTGTTTAATTAGTTAACCTGCATTTCCCCCAGCAGGGATTTTTTTGTTGCATGTTTCAATGCAAAAAAGTGTCCCCTTTTTGGGCCCTCACCAGTTTGCATCCCTGATTGTAACACGCCCACAATGTGGTCTGCCGATTTGGGTATATTTGGCTGTTTTTGGTGAAGTGACCGCTTAACTCCTGTTCGTATACAGTGCATTCGGAAACTATTCAGACGCCATTACTTTTTTAACTTACAGCCTTATTCCCCCCCCCCCCCCCTCAATCTACACAAAAGCCTACAACGACAAAGCGAACACAGGTTTTTTAGAAGTTTTTGCATATTTCTGAAATAAAAAGTTACCTTATTTACATAAATATACAGGCCCTTTGCTATGAGACTTGAAGTTTAGCTCATATGCATCCTGTTTCCATTGATCATCCTTGAGATGTTTCTACAACTTGATTGGAGTCCACCTGTGGTAAATTAAATTAATTGGATATGATTTGGAAAGACGCACACCTGTTTATATGGTCTCAGTTGACCGTAGAGCTCCGAGACAGGATTCTGTCAAGGCACAGATCTGGGGAAGGGTACCAAAACATTTAAGGTCCCCAAGAACACAGTGGCCTCCATCATTCTTAAAATGGAAGAAGTTTGGAACCACCAAGACCTTTCCTAGAGCTGGCTGCCCGGGCAAAGTGAGCAATCGGGGGAGAAGGGCCTTGGTCAGGGAGGTGACCAAGAACCCGATGATCACTCTGACAGAGCTCTAGAGTTCCTCTGTGGAGATGGGAGAACCTTCCAGAAGGACAACCACCTCTGCAGCACTCCATCAATCAGGCCTTTATGGTAGAGTGGCCAGACGGAAGCCACTCCTCAGTAAAAGGCACATGGTTTTCCAAAAGGCACCTAACGGACTCTGACCACTAGAAACAAGATTCTCTGGTCTGATGAAACAAAGATTGAATTCTGGCCTGAATGCCAAGCGTCACATCTGGAGGAAAAGCTGGCACCATCCCTACGGTGAAGCGTGGTGGTGGCAGCATCATGCTGTGGGGATATTTTTCAGCGGCAGGGCCCGGGAGACTAGTCAAGATCGAGGGAAAGATGAACTGAGTGCTCATGCCCTCTGACTATGGCGAAGGTTCACCTTCCAACAGGACAACGCCCTCAAGCAAACTGCCAAGACAACGCAGGAGTGGCTTCAGGACAAGTCTCTGAATGTCCTTGAGTAGCCCAGCCTGGAGAGACCTGAAAATACGTTGGATGGGGATTGTCGCTACACAGCTAACAGAGCTTGAGAAGAATGGGAGAAACTCCCCAAATACAGGTGTGCCAAGCTTGTAGCGTTATACCCAAGAAGACTACTTCTTTACTGCCTCTATCTGACCGTTCAGAATCATAACGCTATAAGGCAATCTGCCTCATCGACGCGTGTGCATAATTTTCGTGACCTTGTCAGCCAACCCGTTGATAGACTTTAGTTTGAGAGCTTACATGAATGAAAATTCTGGGCAAGTGTGGTGAATTTCCTTTTCATCCGTTGGGCATTTGTGTACATGGGCAGCACCAGTTAGTGTGATGCTACTTACGCGATGATGATGATGATTAACTGTTTTTCGAGGTTAACTTGAGTTAAATGTCCAATGCAGCTGTTTTTATCTCAATCAAATAATTTCCTGGTAACAATGAAGTACCCTGCTGTGATAGTTTTCAATTAAAGTGGTCAAAAAGAAACGGCTTCTTAGCTGTTGGTCTGAGTGGGGAGGGGAACTAGCTGTTCTCTAAATTATTTTTCCTATTTGTCTGTTAACAAATTTACCGCCTGGTGACGTCACCAGTCAGGCCAAAACTCCATCCCACAAAAACAGGCTGAAATTTCAGTCTTTTCAAACAGCGGTTACACTAAAAGGCCATTACTTTTCACAGTAGTGTGGGAGGGAAATCACAGGGAAAATCATGTTTTTGGCTGCACTGGGCCACCATATCTATGTGACTGTCTTTTATCCTTTCTCCCATGTTAGCTCTCATACGCACACAAACGTATACAATGACCACCATCCTCAGTCCCTTTTACCCTCTGGCTGTGTGTCTGGTCTGTAAGGAGCAGCCTGTATGGATGCCCTCTCCCTCCTACTGGCTTAGTGTTCCAGCCTTTTACCATGTGTGTTTCACTTTTCCAGGCACTGCTTCGTCTGTTTTAAAAGCATCCTTGTGTGTTTCTCTTACTGCTCCATCACAGTCCATTGCTCTCATCTAGCCTACTAGCACTGTTAATCTCTCATTACCCTACATTCCCTGGATTTGCTGTTGTCTCAGTTCCTTTCATATTTATATGTATTCATCCAAATCTCCTAATCTCTCAATAGCCTAAATTGGTGTGGTTTACCCAAACGTGAACAGCTGATCATAAATGGAGCAGCCCAGCCCATTCCCCTGCCTAAATGCAGATTGGGCTCTTGCGCTAATGCTCTACATATCTGTCTGGCGGCAGGTTTGACTAATAGTCGCCTTCGATATAAAAATATCTATTCCTGACAACCATAGTCAGCCTATAGCCAACACCGTTTAAAAATGTTAATGCATGAATTAGTGTGAGGCATGTGTTTGTCACGTTACACAACCCAACCCTGAATAGGAAGTGCCAAAGATTGATGGCTAATTCAAGTGCTCTGTTTTTCGGCCGATGCAGTAGTGTTTCCCACCTCAGGAAATGAGTTGCTTGGTCTTCAGTCACGCAGGCTGACTTGCTTCAGGATGAGATCTGCATTATTCATGTTGTTGGCTAGACTGTTTTGCACATTGGGGTAAGCCGGGGACAGATTGCTTGGAGGTGGGAGTTGTACACTCATGCAGTCAGGACAACTGACAGATACTCCCAAATTCGTGTTTCCAGAGGGATTGAGCCAGCAAAGTGTGTTACAGTACCAGTCAAAAGTTTGGACACTGACTCATTTCAAGGGT
Source organism: Salvelinus sp. IW2-2015 (assembly GCF_002910315.2). Lineage (NCBI taxonomy): Eukaryota > Metazoa > Chordata > Actinopteri > Salmoniformes > Salmonidae > Salvelinus > Salvelinus sp. IW2-2015. The sequence continues at coordinate 37,325,244 of NC_036857.1, forward strand.
TTTTCTTTATTTTTACTATTTTCTACATTGTAGAATAATAGTGACGACATCACAACTATGAAATGACACATGGAATCATGTAGAAACCAAAAAAGTTTTAAACAAATCAAAATATATTTTACCTTCTTCAAATAGCCACCCTTTGCCTTGATGACAGCTTTGCACACTCTTGGCAGACCTAGTCAAATTCCCAGATGGCCTGGTCAAAGTCCAGAAATAATCCCAATTGAGATGTTGTGACAGGACTTGAAATGAGCGGTTCATGCTTAAAAACCCACATGTCGCTCCGTTAAAGCAGTTCTGCGTACATTAGTGAGCCAAAATTCCTCCACTGCAACCAAATGCTTCCTGTAGTCGCTCACGTCACTGTCTTTATTTATTTATTTATTTATTTAACTAGGCAAGTTAAGAACAAATTCTTATTTACAATGACGGTCTACTAAAAGGCCTCCTGGATGGGGGCCGGGGATTAAAAAATACAATATAAATATAGGACGAAACACACATCACAATGAGAGACCCAACACTACATAAAAAGAGACCTAAGACAACAGCAAAACATGACAACACAGCATGGTAGCAACACGACAACATAGTAGCAACACAACATGGTAGCAGTACAAAAACATGGTGCAAAGTCAACAGCAGAAAGGTCATACAAAGCAGCCACAGCTGTCAGTGTCCATGATTGAGTCATTGAATTGAGAGATTGAGATAAAACGGTCCGGTTTGATTGTTTGTTGCAGCTCGTTCCAGTCGCTAGCTGCAGCGAACTGAAAAGAGGAGCGACCCAGGGATGTATGTGCTTTGGGGACCTTTAACAGAATGTGACTGACAGGACGGGTGTTGTATGTGGAGGATGAGGGCTGCAGTAGATATCTCCGATAGAGGGGAGTGAGGCATAAGATCAAATCAAGTTTATTTTATATAGCCCTTCGTACATCAGCTAATATCTCGAAGTGCTGTACAGAAACCCAGCCTAAAAACCCAAACAGCAAGCAATGCAGGTGTAGAAGCACGGTGGCTAGGAAAAACTCCCTAGAAAGGCCAAAACCTAGGAAGAAACCTAGAGGAACCAGGCTATGACGGGTGGCCAGTCCTCTTCTGGCTGTGCCGGTTGGAGATTATAACAGAACATGGCCAAGATGTTCAAATATGTTCATTAAATGACCAGCATTTGTCAAATAATAATAATCACAGAGTTATCGAGGGTGTAGCAAGTCGGCACCTCAGGAGTTATTGTCAGTTGGCTTTTCATTGCCGATCATTAAGAGTATCTCTACCGCTCCTGCGGTCTCTAGACAGTTGAAAACAGCAGGTCTGGGACAAGTAGCACGTCCGATGGACAGGTCAGGGTTCCATAGCCGCAGGGAGAACAGTTGAAACTGGAACAGCAGCAAGGCCAGTGGACTGGGTACAGCAAGGATCATCATGCCCGATAGTCCTGACGCATGGTCCTAGGGCTCAGGTCCTCCGAGAGAGAGAGAGAGAATTAGAGAGAGCATACTTAAATTCACACAGGACACTGGATAAAACAGGAGAAGTACTCCAGATATAACCAACTGATAAGAGGGTTTTATAAATAAGCATCAACCAGTGGGTCTTGTGACGGGTATACAGAGATGACCAGTTACAGAGGAGTATAGAGTGCAGTGATAAGGAGCATTGGTGGCAAATCTGATGGCCGAATGGTAACGAACATCTAGACCGCTCGAGAGTAATCTAGCATGGGTAGGATGGTCATCTGAATCAGGGTTAGTTTGGTAGCTGGGTGAAAGAGGAGCGATTACGATAGAGGAAACCAAGGCTAGATGTTACTTTAGCCTGCTGCTTTGATATGTGCTGAGAGAAGGACATGTACCGTCTAGCCATTCTCCCAAGTACTTGTATGAGGTGACTACCTCAAGCTCTAAACCCTCCGAGGAGTAATCACACCTGTGGGGAGAGGGGCATTCTTCTTACCAAACCACATGACCTTGTTTTGGAGGTGTTCAGAACAAGGTTAAGGGTAGAGAAAGCTTGTTGGACACTAAAAGCTTTGTTGTAGAGCATTTAACACAATCTGGGGAGGGGCCAGCTGAGTATAAGACTGTATCTGCATATAAATGGATGTAGGCTTCCTACTGCCTGAGCTATGTTGTTGATGTAAATCGAGAAGAGCGCGGGAGCTAGGATTAAGCCTTGGGGTTATCTCCTTGGTGACAGGCAGTGGCTGAGACAGCAATTTCCTGACTTTATACACTGCACTCTTTGAGAGGGGTAGTTAGCAAACCAGGCCAAAGACCCCTCAGACACCAATACTCGTTAGCCGCACATAAGAATGGAATGGTCTACCTTCCACCTCAATGCAGCTAAAGGTGGCACAACCAATTATTCAGTGTAAGGGGGCAATTACTTTTTCACAGAGGGGAATTGGGTGTTGCATAACTTTGTTAATTAATAAGTATCCTTTTTAATTTTTGTAAACTCAGTTTCCTTTATGTAATGTTTTGGTTGAAGAGCTGATAACATTTAGTATATAAAATAAATAATTATGCAGAAAGGGGCCAATATTTTTTGTGTGTAATAAATGCTATTTTTTTTTATTTGTGTGACTTATTTTTTACACCTACCACATCTCTTGACAGATTCGTGCAACAGCAGAGACCATCCACAACTCTATCTAATGACTTTAGGACCATAACAAGCTTACAGGACCTCATCACTTCTGCTTTGAATGTAAGAACAGGCTAATCCTCTCAACCAAATGCAGGACCACTCAAATTAAATTCCAGTTCTGGTTTTTGATCGTAATTTAAAGAATTCCATAGCATAAAATTATTGTTCCTTTCACATCTAATTATTTTCATATTCCTCTCCATTTGCTGGCTGAGAAGGCTCTCGCCACAGTGTGTGAGAAGCATGGTGCGCATTTAGTGCTTGGTTCATGCTTTACACCCGAGCACACTGTAGGAGGGAAGCAGGGTAAATATTTAACATTATCAGCTCCCTGTTCCTCCACTTCTGCCTTCAAACTGCCACCGCTCAACACAATGCCACAGTGCTGCTGTCACTGACAGAACAAGTTAAAAGTCAGCACCACTTCTGTGGTGATGTCACACTGGCAACTTACAAAAAAATGATAATTATGGATGACTGAACATGCCATGTTGGCCGGTGATGTAACGCTCCGAAAGTTATCCAGCTCAGTTGGTCACGTGATAGAGAAGCAGAGTCAGATGTTACGGTCTCCCTGTCGACTGATGGTAAATATTTTACATTGTGCTGCTTTCTCTTCCTCGATACAGTACTCTTCCCCACCTAGAGTGCTCTGGACGGCAGTGATTTCCCCTTTGCCAGCCCAGCCGTGATTAAACTCTAACGGCCTCTTATGTTGGGAAAGCTTTCAGGGGATTCTAAAAGAGAGCTGTTAATTTGAAACAATTTATCTGTCATAAATTGTTCAGCTAAATGCAACGGCTGTGAGCCTGGTGAATGATCTGTACCTTAAATGGTCAAGGAAAGCAGGGGGCAGAAAAACCCAGAGGAAAGGTCAGACTACTAAAAAAAATGACACTGTTTAATGTTTTGAAAATTGAGATGGTTCTACATAGTTTTAATGTCACGTGCACAAGTACAGTGAAGTCTTTCTTGCAAGCTCTAAACTCAATGATGCAGTGATCAATATCAATGTATAAAATAAGATGGGTGTGGATTATATAGCAGTTATATTTTGACAGTGAGTTCTTAAGTGTACAACTAAGGGGCATCTGCTCCAACCCTACAATGATCAGACTTCCACTAAGTGCTAGTTTCAGTTTTGTGACTTCTGGAAGGTCTATTCCTCTGTTCAATTCTGATATCTGTAGCTGCATACTCAGATTCAAGTTCCCTAGCTACCCTTTCTTTTTTTCTTTTTTTACAACTGATGCTTAAAATGTTGGAGTGAAATTTGAACTACTACTTTGAGCTTTCAAGTGCTAGGCATTTTCAAGCTCCAGCAAACGTTTGACTTTCATGTCGTTGAAGGGTGGGCCACAGTGGTATTCCTGCAGAGGATTTGTATTGTGTATGGGAAACGATTAGGGAATGCTTAAGGCTTTCCCCTCTCATATGTCTATTCCCCCTTCTAATTACAGTTTGTTTACCCATCTGTCTTTGGGTTTTTGTTAAGCAATTTGGTCTAGTACACAGAACAAAAATATAAATGCAACAATTTTAAAACATTTTACGGCATTACAGTTCATATAAGGAAATACATTAATTAGGCACTAACCTATGGATTTCACATGACTGGGAATATAGATATGCACCTGTTGGTCACAGAACTTTTTAAAGTAGGGCATGGATCAGAAAACCAGTGTGACCACTATTTGCCTCATGCAGTCATGCATCTTCGCATAGAGTTGATCATGCTGTTGATTGTGGAATTTGTCCCACTCCTTTAATGGCTGTGCGAAGTTGCTGGATATTGGAGGGAACTGGACACACTATCTCTCTTACACGTTGATCCAGAGCATCCCTAACATGCTTAATGGTGACATGTATTTTGAGTATGCAGGCCATGGAAGAACTGGGACATTTTCAGCTTCCAGGAATTGTCTACAGAACCTTATGACATGGGCTGTGCATTATCATGCTGAAACAGGAGGTGATGGCGGTGGATGAATGTACGATAATGTGTCACGTTATCTCTGTGCATTCAAATTGCCATTGATGAAATGTGATTGTGTTTGTTTTCTGTAGCTTATGTTGACATCAGCAAACCGCTCACCCACGCGACTCATACACTGTCAGTCACCTGCCCGGTTAAGTTTTTAAAACCGTGATTCATCTGTGAAGAGCACACTTCTCCAGCGTGCCAGTGGCCATTGAAGGTGGGCATTTTCCCACTGAAGTCGGTTACGACGGCGAACTGCAGTCAGGCTAAGACCCTGGTGAGGACGACAAGCACCAGATGAGCTTCCCTGAGACTGTGTTTTTTTTAACACCTTTATTTAACTAGGGAAGTCAGTTAAGAACACATTCTTATTTTCAATGACGGCCTAGGAACGGTGGGTAAACTGCCTTGTCAGGGGCAGAACGACAGATTTTTACCTTGTCAGCTCGGGGATTCAATCTTGCAACCTTACAGTACTAGTCCAACGCTCTAACCAGCTGCTTTACATTGTACTCCACGAGGGCCTGCCTGTTACACGAATGCAGTAAGAAGCCAAGGTAAGTTGCTAGCTAGGATTAAACTTATCTTATAAAAAAAAAATCATCATCAAATTACTAGGTAACTACACATGGTTGATGATAGTACTAGTTTATCTAGCGTGTCCTGCGTTGCATATAATCGATCGCTGCGGCTGCGCATTCGTGAAACAGGACTGTCGTTGCTCCAACGTGTACCTAACCATAAACATCAATGCCTTTCTTAAATCAATACACAGAAGTATATACAGTGGGGCAAAAAAGTATTTAGTCAGCCACCAATTGTGCAAGTTCTCACACTTAAAAAGATGAGAGAGGCCTGTAATTTTAATCATAGGTACACTTCAACTATGACAGACAAAATAAGGAAAGAAAATCCAGAAATCATATTGTAGGATTTTTTTATGATTTATTTGCAAATTATGGTGGAAAATAAGTATTTGGTCAATAACAAAAGTTTATACCCTTTGTTGGCAATGACAGAGGTCAAACGTTTTCTGTAAGTCTTCACAAGGTTTTCACACACACTTGCTGGTATTTTGGCCCATCCTCCATGCAGATCTCCTCTAGAGCAGTGATGTTTTGGGCTGTTGCTGGGCAACATGGCTTTCAACTCCCTCCAAATATTTTCTATGGGGTTGAGATCTGGAGACTGTCTAGGCCACTCCAGGACCTTGAAATGCTTCTTACGAAGCCACTCCTTCGTGCCCGGGCGGTGTGTTTGGATCATTGTCATGCTGAAAGACCCAGCCACGTTTCATCTTCAATGCCCTTGCTGATGGAAGGAGGTTTCACTCAATCTCACGATACATGGCGCCATTCATTCTGTCCTTTACACGGATCAGTCGTCCTGGTCCCTTTGCAGAAAAACAGCCCCAAAGCACGATGTTTCCACCCCATGCTTCACAGTAGTATGGTGTTCTTTGGATGCAACTCAGCATTCTTTGTCCTCCAACACGACGAGTTGAGTTTTTACCAAAAAGTTATATTTTGGTTTCATCTGACCATTACATTCTCCAATCTTCTTCTGGATCATCCAAATGCTCTCTAGCAAACTTCAGACGGGCCTGGACATGTACTGGCTTAAGCAGGGGACACGTCTGGCACACGCAGGATTTGAGTCCCTGGCGGCTTAGTGTGTTACTGATGGTAGGCTTTGTTACTTTGGTCCCAGCTCTCTGCAGGTCATTCACTAGGTCCCCCCATGTGGTTCTGGATTTTTGCTCACCGTTTATGTGATCATTTTGACCCCACTGGGTGAGATCTTGCGTGGAGCCCCAGATCGAGAGGAGATTATCAGTGGTCTTGTATGTCTTCACATTCCTATAAATTGCTCCCACAGTTGATTTTTTCAAACCAAGCTGCTTACCTATTGCAGATTCAGTCTTCCCAGCCTGGTGCAGGTCTACAATTTTGTTTCTGGTGTCCTTTGACAGTTCTTTGGTCTGGCCATAGTGGAGTTTGGAGTGTGACAGTTTGAGGTTGTGGACAGGTGTCTTTTATACTGATAACAAGTTCAAACAGGTGCCATTAATACAGGTAACGAGTGGAGGACAGAGGAGCCTCTTAAAGAAGAAGTTACAGGTCTGTGAGAGCCAGAAATCTTGCTTGTTTGTAGGTGACCAAATACTTATTTTCCACCATAATTTGTAAATAAATTCATAAAAAAATCCTACAATGTGATTTTCTGGATTTTTTAATTTCTTCTCATTTTGTCTGTCATAGTTGAAGTGTACCTATGATGAAAATTACAGGCCTCTCATCTTTTTAAGTGTGAGAACTTGCACAATTGGTGGCTGACTAAATACTTTTTTGCCCCACTGTATTTTTAAACCTGCATATTTAGCTAAAAGAAATCTAGGTTAGCAGGCAATATTAACCAGGTGAAATTGTGTCACTTCTCTTGCGTTCATTGCACGCAGAGTCAGGGTATATGCAACAGTACGAGCCTTACGAGCACAAATACGAGCCAGGAGAAATACGAGCCTTAGGTCATTAATATGGTAGAATCCGGAAACTATCATCTCGAAAACCAAATGTTTATTCATTAAGTGAAAAACGGAACCGTTCCGTATTTTATCTAACGGGTGTCAACCCTAAGTCTAAATATTGCTGTTACATTGCACAACCTTCAATGTTATGTCATAATTACGTAAAATTTTGGCAAATTAGTTCGCAACAAGCCAGGCGGCTCAAACTGTTGCATATACCCTGACTCTGCGTGCAATGAACACAAGAGAAGTGACACAATTTCCCTAGTTTAATAATGCCTGCTAACATGAATTTCTTAACTAAATATGCAGGGTTAAAACATATACTTCTGTGTATTAATTTGAAGAAAGACATTGATGTTTATGGTTAGGTACATTCGTGCAACTATTGTGCTTTTCGCAAATGCGCTTTTATTAAATCATCCCTCGTTTGGCGAGTTGGCTGTAATTGTTATGAAGAAATGGTCTTCATGCAGTTCGCAACGAGCCAGGCGGCCCAAACTGCTGCATAGACCCTGACTCTGTTGCACAATTTCCCTAGTTAAAAGAAATTCATGTTAGCAGACAATATTAACTAAATATGCAGGTTTAAAAATATATACTTGCGTATTCATTTTAAGAAAGGCATCGATGTTTATGGTTAGGTACACATTGGTGCAACGACAGTGCTTTTTTTGCGAATGCGCTTGTTAAATCACCCGTTTAGCGAAGTAGGCTGTGATTCAATGATAAATTAACAGGCACCGCATCGATTTATATGCAACGCAGGACAAGCTAGATAACTATACGTGGTTGATGATATTACTAGTTTAACTAGTGATTATGTTTTGATTGATTWAAAAAAAWAAATAAGATACGTTTAATGCTAGCTAGCACCTTACCTTGGCTCCTTGCTGCACTCGCATAACAGGTAGTCAGCCTGCCATGCAGTCTCCTCGTGGAGTGCAATGTAATCGGCCATGATTGGTGTCCAAAAATGCTGATTTTAACGATTTGTTATGACAACTTGAAATAGGCCCTAATTAATCGGTCGACCTCTACTCTGGACATGCTTTGGTAGTACCCAACTTGCCAACTACCATAAGGTCCTAATGGACTGGTACTGAGGGCTCTTGTGATTTTCGAGTGGGTTAGAGGGACATCAAACACTTATCAAAACAGTAGGCCTATCATACTTTTAAAACTCACATCAATGTGATCAATTTGAAGAAAGAAGTTTAACAGCAGGTTGGAACATTGTAAAACATGGTTGTTGATGTTGTTTGAAAGCATAACACAACGAAATGGACAGCGCTTTTTAAGGTGATTTAATTCAAAACACCCATAGATCTTATGCGTAGGCCTATTAGCCCAAACCTGTGGGATTTTTTWAAAAGATAACTGAAATTATTACCCATGGCAGGAAAAACCTAAAACAAAACTGATTTTAAGATGTATTTTGGTACATAATTGAACAAGCCTTTACTTCAACATTAATTAAATTTCAGTAATCGCCTTTGAGCGTGGACTTTATTATTATGCATACTGGATGGACTGGTTACTTTATGCTACGCTCCAAAATGTATATCCATGAGTCTGGGAGAGAACGTATAGCCTGGGCAATGCTGTTGGTTGTTTTGCAGGGAGGCTTAGTTAGCCTACATGTAGTGAATTTGTGTTTTGATTTTGAATAGCATAATAGAGGATTTATATTTTCATAATTTAATTGGGTGATGCATTACCTTCAGTTATACAAAATATTTCCACACCTTGCTTTTCCATCTCTCTTTTAGAACTTTCTCGAGCGCGCAGAAAGGCTGTCAACAGTTTAGTGAAATATGTTTCATTGCGAATACATGTTACTATCAATGTTTCCGAACAGATTTCACTTGGTTCCCAAATGTAAGCACTGGGTAGCTGCAGGAACAAGGTTGGAGAGCCCATGGCATTCAGAGTTTGGGCGGAATATCACGTGTCGGGCAGCAAGAGCATGCATCTCAAACAGTGGTTGATACGTGGAGAGAAATAAGTGTAATATTTATTTCTCAGCTGCTCAGTAAGCACATGCTCTGCTATTAACCCGACGTAGCCTAAAAAACAGACCGGCTGGGAACGCATGGCCTCCAGACAACTGCCATGTATATCCCCCCTGCCTCTGTTCCTGCCCATTTGATAATAGTCCATTCTAAATCTAAACAAATTGTACATATTCAGGAAAGAGAATAGTGTGATGGGTGAAAATATGATCACTGATGAGAGTGCAGCCTGAGGCAAGGAACAGAGCCCAAGCTTTTTCCCCCCTACTTTCTCTAATCAATAGCCTATAGTCGCACCATGCTGCTCATGTTTGGATTTTTTAAAGACGAGATTTGTATCGCCACACCTAAAGTGGCCAAGTAACTCTAAATCTAGCATATAGGACCAGTTTTTATAGATTATTATTGTTTTAATGTTCACTTATAAGCTCAAAATAGCCGCTTTTAATATGCTCACTTGCTCAGTAGGCCTAATGGGGAAAAATATCCTTTCTTTTATTCAAGCTGACAAGTTCAATTCTATTCTACCTACTATAAAATGTCACGTGACTAAAAGCATATCTTGTCAGCTAAATAAACAAGCCTATAACATAGGCCAGCTCATTCTGTTCTTCTGAAATGTTCTTCATTTACATTTTTCTTTAGACATGACTAATGGATTTACTGTGATGGTGTACATTATATGAAATAAAATGTATTCATTTWTTTTWTTTTTTTTGATGTTTCAAAGGCACGCATCAGAGGCCTGTATGTGTGGAGGCCTGAAGATTCTAAATGTGTTTGTTAATTAACGTTCACTTACTGTGAGACTGGCAGTCTTTTTCATGACAATATCCAGCTGCCAAATTTCATGACCGCCGCAGCCCCTTCTAATGTATCTGGCAACAGACCGTATATCTTGCTGCCAATATCTTGCTCATGAACTAAGAGCAAATTTTCCATCTTTGGTGTACGGTTTGGCATTTTCCGTCCACTGTCGATTTATATTCACCACTGTCACGTGTGCTCCCTCTCCGGCCTCTAGGCTGCGCGTTATGGCGCACACCTGTCACAATCGTTACGTGCACCTGCGCGTCATCAAACTCACCTGGACTCATCACCTCCTTGATTACCTTCCCTATATATGTCACTCCCTTTGGTTTCTTCCCCAAGCATTATTGTTTCAGTTTCCTGTCTGTGCGTTGTTAGTGTTTCTTGCTTTGGATTGTTTATTTTATTAAAACACTCACTCCCTGAACTTGCTTCCCCGACTCTCAGCGCATATCGTTAGAACCACAGTATGTTCACTGCGCTGATCTAGCTGCTGTAGGCTTTTATCTAGTCTTTACCTACCTATCCCTGTGGTTCTAGCTTTATTATATCTGGCCTTAGATGACAGTGCAGTCATTGGGGACCTCAAATGGACTGGGCATAAATTAATGATGTTTTCTGTCCTTCAAGAAGGTTTGATGGGAGTTTTAAGTTACTCCACAATGGCATGTTACATTATTCATTAGACTTGTCAGTCTTTCTTTGAATATCCTTGTGTGTCTTCCACCTGAGCTCATTCAAATATCATAAGTGACTTTTATGGTATCGCGACCGAACATTCTTGGATGCTCCCCATCAGCATCTTAGTCTCACAACAACCGCCACGTGATCACTTAATTTAGCTGATTCAATTATTTCCCCTTTCCTACTCTCCTATCCCATTCTATATCACTACTTGTCCACTCTGTTACTCCCCCTCTTGATTTCCCTATGGTTTTCTCCCTTGTCCTTTCGTCCCCTTCCCTGTGTTTTGTTGACCGGTGCTCCCCCAGAGGGAGGCTCTTGTTTTTCATTAAAACATTGTGCCCTTTGTGTGTTGGTCCACATCAATCACGAGCCACTGCTCCTCTAATCACCACTCTCCCAAAAACAGGGTTACTTTAAGTGGGGACTCAACCACAGGGCCATGAGCACCCAGAGGACCCAGCCCAAATGAACCAACTCAAGGGGGTCCCAGCAAAGGAATAGACAGAAAGAGGACTGTGGAGCTCACCTCATTTGCAAATGTGCAGCTTAGAGCTGACACGCCGACGAGACAATGTACAGATTTGGCATCACTGAGGCATGCTTCTACATCTAGGTGGCATGTCTGTATTGAAACTTTTTATGGCCCCTCATTGTTGAACGTTGACAAAGTACAAACATGGCAATAGATGTATTCACTATGGACCTGGCTCAGCACTTAAGTAAGTGTTGTGGAGGTGCTGCTACACCGGAAGATGGAAGTCTTAACTGACCTATTTCTGTTCTCCTGTATTCTCCACATGTACACTACCCTTAAGTTTGAGGTCGTTTAGAAATGTCCTTTAAAAAAAAWAATGTTTTTGTCTGTTTTTAAAATAACAGCAAATTGATCAGAAATACAGTGTAGACATAGTTAATGTTGTAAATGAYTATTGTAGCTGGAAATGGCTGATTTATGGAATATCTACATAGGCGTACAGAGGCCCATTATCAGCAACATCACTCCTGTGTTCCAATGGCACGTTGTTCGCTAATCTAAGTTTATACATTTAAAAAGGCTAATTAATCATTAGAAAACCCTTTTGCAATTATGTTAGCACAGCTGAACACTTGTGCTGATTTTAAAGCAGCAATAAAACTGGCCTTTAGACTAGTTGAGTATCTGGAGCATCAGCATTTGTGGGTTTGATTACAGGCGCAAAATGGCCAGAAACAAAGCACTTTCTTCTGAAACTCGTCAGTCTATTCTTGTTCTGAGAAGTGAAGGCAAGTCTAAAGAAGGCCAGTTTTTATTGCTTCTTTAATCAACACAACAGGTTTCAGCTGTGCTAACATAATTGCAGAAGTGTTTTCTAATATTCAATTAGCCTTTTTAAAATGATTGACTTGGATTAGCTAACACAACGTGCCATTGGAACACAGGAGTGACGGTTTCTGATAATGGGCCTATGTAGATATTCCATTAAACATCAGCTGTTTCCAGCTACAATAGTCATTTACAACATTAACAATGTCTACACTGTATTTCTGATCAATTTGATGTTAATGGACAAAAACATTTGCTTTCAAAAACAAGGACATTTCTAAGTGACACAACTTTTGAACATGTGGTTAAACTTTAGTGTCTGCAGAAGAGCAAGAAACGGACTCGGAGCATTTAGGCTAGTTCATAACCCATGGGCTCCACTGGGGTATTTTTGCCATGGAAAGGAGGCCAGTCAGCCAAAAAGGTTCAGGTTCAGCACCATAGAGAATGCTTTGAGACAGTTTCTCATTATAGGAGAGACTAATTGGGTTTCACAACATTTGGTGACAGTCTATCTGGTGAAGGTAGCTGTGAATAGATGCATGTGTGTCAGTTGGAGTTTGCCTAGGTTTGTTAGGCTGTGACCAAGGCCTGGAAAGTATGAAAATTAAGCGTGTGTTGTAGTGCGTCAGACAATTTGTCTAGATCACTCCTGAAGTCAAATACTAAACTTCATGCAAACTCACACATCCTGTTGTATTAAGTGGATTTGCACAATATTTKTTTGTTTTTTTTGTAAATGACATCCACACCATTTCCATTTAATCCTTACTTGAATTATCTTTTTATTCTCTTCTCAGGGGACAGGTGTTACTTGCAGGTTGCGGACAAACTGTCTCAATGACCTCTGTTTTAATGGAACGAAGAGGGTGGTTGTGTAATTTGTTACATCTTGTAGGCCTACAGTATGTAATATTGTGTTGCATTCTGCAGTCTTAATTGTTTTTGCATTGAAGAGGGTGCAGTAGTGTTTTCCTCTTGGTCCCCTCTGGATTCGGCCTCCTGTTCCAAATCTCATTCTGTTCTGCTCTAATTGTTTTAACCTCCCATTCCCCAAGGAGAGAATGCTGTTCTAATCGCAGTACTTACAGGAATATGGGATTGCTCACTGTTTGAGCGCATGAGGATCAAACCCCAAGTCCTTGTGGGAATATAGGCTAGAATCGATTTGTTCAACCCATGAAGGGATTATAATCCCAGGCGCTTTCTCCATTTATATGGGCTGATGTTAGGGCTTTTGTTTCCTGATATACTTGGTGTGGTTTTATGTATTCTACTAACAGCTGGCCAGTGGATTTCCTMTCTTTACTCAGCTTGGTCTTCATCATCCAACAACGGTGAATTGTGAGTCGTGACTCAATTTATTTTCTTTCTGTTCCATTTTCAGGATGACACTGGTGCATATCTTATAGACCGAGACCCCACATACTTTGGGCCGGTGCTGAACTACCTGAGGCATGGCAAGCTGGTGCTCAACAGGGACCTGGCTGAGGAAGGTAAGACTGGGCATGTGATATGCATATTACTGCCAAGGTGCACAGTGAAGCAGTTGGTTTCCAATGTCAGCTTTCAAGTATTCTCTGTAGCAGGCCATTCAGTATGTTGATCATTTTTGCCTGGATATATTCTAAATGTGTGTTTTTGAAGGTGTCTTGGAGGAAGCCGAATTCTACAATATCACGTCATTAATAAAGCTCCTCAAGGACAAGATCAGGGAACGTGACTGCAAAACTTTACAGGTAGGTGAACTTCTCAATTGACACATTGCGCTCTATTGATTTTGTATTCATTTATTTTAAACCCRTAGCAATTTTATTTGTCACATACACTCACATACACATGTTTTGCGGGTGTAGTGAAATGCTTGTGCACAAAAAAACAAAATACTGCAAAGTTGCTTAGGGCAGTTCTGCTTCTAGCTCCTATCTGTCAGCACCATCTTGTGATTTTATCTCTTTAGGGGTTCCTGACCTTGGCTGAGTCCACTGTTAGAGTAAATGCACCTGCTCCATCCCATGCTTCAGTATCTCTGCGTGTCTGTGTGCCTGTATTTGTGTGYGTCTCTGTGCGCCTGTCTGTCTGTGTTTCCGTTGGCTTTCAATTGCTAGCAAAAAAGAAAGCCGATGAATAAAACTGTTGCCCAAAAGGGCCGGGAGAAAATAAATCCCATTGCAAAATAATGCTTTTTATTAATTGATGGCAATACCAGTCGATGGAAATACTTTTGACCATCATGCTTATTGGTTTCTAGGTTAATTTGCATAATTTAGTGGAATTAATTTGGCCTGTGTTTTCGTGTGTGTCTTATTTATCCAACAAAACTGTCACACCCGCACAGCATACAGAGCCTATTTTGAGCAGGATTTCTCCTGCAGTGCCTCAGCTGGTTGCTTGCTGGAGTAAAACATGTGCTTTTTTTTTAAGCACTTTCATTGCGCAACAATTTAATGAAATCGTGTGTTAGACGTTTTGGTGCGTGATTAAAAAGAGCTACTGTTTTTAATTCTCAACTGGTAATTGAAGCGCGCCTCCCATTCAATTGCAGGAAGCAGCATACCATCGTGTAACCCACTACTTTACAATGTGAGTTGGGAGGCGGTGTGCATTTAAAAAAAAATACTTACACCTGAATGTTTTATTTCATATTATGAGTCATGTCTTACCTCCCGTCAAAGTAGCCTATAGGCAAAAACTTCATAGGGGGCTCATGAGTTTCAAGTTTGGGGAAGTTTACAATTTATTCTACTGTTCTGCGTGCCAGTTATGATTTTCGTGGAACAGTTTCATTTCAATAATAACGTATTCATTTCGCAAAATCATTGTCATGTAGTATTAAAATGACAAAAAGCTCAGTCAACATTGATACATTGTGATCCATTGGTGGTTAAAGAAATGAGCGCATGGAACTCAGACTATAGGCCAATTTTAAGAATGTGAAATGTCAGAATAATAGTAGAGGATGATTTATTTCAGCTTTTATTTCTTTCACCACATTCCCAGTGGGTCAGAAGTTTACATACACTCAATTAGTATTTATTAGCATTGCCTTTAAATTGTTTAACTTGGGTCAAACGTTTCGGGTAGCCTTCCACAAGCTTCCCACAATAAGTTGGGTGAATTTTGGCCCATTCCTCCTGACAGAGCTGGTGTAACTGAGTCAGGTTTGTAGGCCTCCTTGCTCACACACGCTTTTTCAGTTCTGCCTACAAATGTTCTATGGGATTGAGGTCAGGGCTTTGTGATGGCCACTCCAATACCTTGATTTTATTGGCCTAAAGCCATTTTGCCACAACTTTGGAAGTATGCTTGGGGTCATTGTCCATTTGGAAGACCCATTTGCGACCAAGCTTTAACTTCCTGACTGATGTCTTGAGATGTTGCTTCAATATATCCACATAATTTTCCTGCCGCATGATGCCATCTATTTTGTGAAATGCACCAGTCCCTCCTGCAGCAAATCACCCCCACAACATGATGCTGCCACCCCCGTGCTTCACGGTTGGGATGGTGTTCTTCGGCTTGCAAGCGTCCCGCTTTTTCCTCCAAACATAACGATGTTCATTATGGCCAAACAGTTCTTTTTTTGGGATTGATTTGCACTTTTYGCACAAGTACGTTCATCTCTAGGAGACAACACATCTCCTTCCTGAGGGGTATGATGGCTGCGTGGTCCCATGGTGTTTATACTTGCATACTATTGTTTGTACAGATGAACGTGGTACCTTCAGGCATTTGGAAATTGCTCCCAAGAATGAACCAGACTTGTGGAGGTCTACAAATGTTTTTTTGTTGAGGTTTTGGCTGATTTCTTTAGAGATTTTTTTTTTTACTTGTGTCATGCACAAAGTAGATGTCCTAACAGACTTGCCAAAACTATAGTTAACAAGAAATTTGTAGTAGTTGAAAAACAAGTTTTAATGACTCCAACCTAAGTGTATGTAAASTTCTGACTTCAAGTGTGTGTGTGTGCCAGTCAAAAGTTTGGACACACCTACTCTTTCAAGGGTTTTTCTTTATTTTTACTATTTTCTACGTTGTAGAATAGTAGTGAAGACATCAAAACTATGAAATAACACATGGAATCATGCAGTCACCAATAAAGTGTTAAACCAATCAAAATATATTTTAGATTCTTCAAAGTAGCCTCCCTTTGCTAGAATGCATTTCCATTAACCTAATTTCAATTAGGTGTGCTTTGTTAAAATAATTTTTCCTTCTTAATCAGTTGTGTTGTGACAAGGTAGTTGTGGTATACAGAAGATGGCCCTATTTGGTTAATGACCAAGTCCATATTATGGGAGGAACAGCTCAAATAAGCAAAGMGAAACGACAGTCCATCATTACTTTAAGACATGAAGGTCAGTCAATCCGGAACATTTCAAGAACTTTTAAAGTTTCTTCAAGTGCAGTCACAAAAACCATCAAGCGCTATGATGAAACTGTCTCTCTCAAGAGGACCGCCACAGGAAAGGAAGACCCAGAGTTACCTCTGCTGCAGAGGATAAGTTCATTCCAGTAACCAGCCTCAGAAGTTGCAGCCCAAATAAATGCTTCAGGGTTCAAGTAACAGACATCAACTGTTCAGAGGAGACTGCATGAATCAGGCCTTCATGGTCAAATTGCTGCAAAGAAATCACTACTAAAGAACACTAATAAGAAGAGACTTGCTTGGGCCAAGAAACATGAGCAATGGACATTAGACCGGWGGAAATATGTCCTTTTGGTCTGATTAGTCCAAATTTGCGAATAAAATAAATAAATGTTTTTTTGGTTCCAACTGCTGCGTTTTTGTAACGCAGAGTAGGTGAACGGGTTATCTCCACGTGTGGTTCCCACCGTGATGCATGGAGGTGTGGGGGTACTTTGCTGGTGACCCTGCCAGGGATTTATTTAGAATTCAAGGCACACTTTACCAGCWTCGCTACCACAGCATTCTGCAGCGATACGCCATCCCATCTGGTTTGCGCTTAGTGGGAAAATAATTTCTTTTTGAAAGTACATTGAGCCAACACACCTCCAGGCTGTGTAAGGGCTATTTGACCAAGAAGAGTGATGCAGTGCTGCATCAGATGACCTGACCTCCACAATCACCTGATCTCAAACCAATTGAGATGGTTTGGGATGAGTTGGACCGCAGAGTGAAGGAAATGTAGCCAACAAGTGCTTAGCATATGTGGGAACTCCTTCAAGACTATTGGAAAAGCATTCCAGGTGAAGCTGGTTGAGAGTGCCAAGAGTGTGCAAAGCTGTAAAGGCAAAGGGTGGTTACTTTGAAGAACACTTTTTTTTTGCTTAGTACATGATTACATGTGTTATTTCATAGTGTTGATGTCTTCACTATTATTCTAGTGGAAATAATTTTGACTGTATATATTTTTTTTTTCCCCCCCCCCCCCCCCCCCCCCATTTTTCTCTCTCGATCTTGTCTGATCGCTGCAACTCCCCAACGGGCTCAGGAGAGGCCTCTTATACACATCTAGATGTGTATAAGAGACAGCCCCAACGGGCTCAGGAGAGGCGAAGGTGGAGTCATGCGTCTGCCTACCCACACTCCTTAACAGCCACCAGCTTAACCCGGAAGCCAGCCGCACCAATGTGTCGGCGGAAACACCGTTCAGCCTGCAGGCACTCGGCACGTCAGAAGGAGTTGCTAGGGRGCGATGAGCCAAATAAAGCATCCCCGGCCAAACCCTCCCCTAACCCAGACGACGCTGGGCCAATTGTGTGCTGTCCTATGGGACTCCCAGCCACGGCCGGTTGTGGCACTGCCTGGGAATGACCCCGGGGCTGTAGTAACGAATCTAGCACTGCGATGTAGTTCCTTAGATCGCTGTGCCACTTGGGAGGCCCAGGATTTATATATATTTTTTATATATCGTTCGCAATGGATGTTAAAAACACTTTCCTACATTTCCGCGCAGCAGGCCAGGTACTTCTATGCGTGCTCAGGCACTCATGCTCCCTCAACATTATCAGGACATAGAAAGCAGACATGCTCATTGCTCACATGAACCACTCCAAACAATAGACAAATCTGGTAAATGGTTATGAACTAAACCAAAACTTGTTTCTCACAAGTGTAGCAGGTTGTGAACTCTGCAAATAATGTTTCCACTCCAAAAATGGTACATGATCCAAGGGTATACGAGTCGCCCAATGAATGTGCAAGAATTGGTGGGAGACAGCTGACCCATTCTGGAGAGAGACTCGTCTATATCTTCGCCACACACCCCTCCCCTTTTTGTCTCAACATTTTAAATTAGAATCAAGACACATCTTCACACATTTTAGATGCTTTTCACTGACAGCTGCAGCTGAATAATCAGCTAGGTCTATTGTGATTTGAAACAATCCACAGCAGTTTTTCTTTAAAAGAAGCTAGTGATCCTCGATTCCTTTGTGGCGGTCATGCTTTCTGTTGCAGTATTTTGAATGATTCTATTTCTGTGTAGACAGATGTACCTTTACTTCCCTATTGGACTCACCGCTATGCCATTTATATCCTGTTCTATTGGTTTTCATATCAACTTTATTTCATTGTCCAGAAGCCAAAGGCACAATCCTAGTCATATTAGCAACCCATTCAAGTTGTTGCATATGGAACTGATATCCGGTTGCCTGTTTAGAATGGTGTTTTCAAATCAAAATCAAATGTTATTTGTCACACGCACTGAATACAACMGGTGTAGACCTTACAGTGAAATGCTTACTGACAATGCTGTTAAGAATATACAACAACAAAAAAAGTAAGCAATAACAAATAATTAAAGAGCAGCAGTAAATAACAATAGCAGGGGGTACCGGTGTCGAGGTGCACGTTGGCAAATTTTCGAAGATGACTTTTTATTGGCTGCTTCATTACTTAAGTTGCATGTTCTGTTTCGATGCAGTAGCATTATCTAAATGTTTATTTTGTCATTTTGAGCAACATGGGTGGACGTCCTAATGGGTTATACACCCAATGCATATGGGTCGGGGTAAAGCTCTCACTCTCTCCCCAGGCTCCAGTGAAGCATGTGTACCGGGTGCTGCAGTGCCAAGAGGAGGAGCTCACCCAGATGGTGTCCACAATGTCAGACGGCTGGAAGTTTGAGCAGGTAACGCTGCCTCCCACCACAAGGAGACAAATGTTCTTTATTTGTACTTCCCTCACCCCGTAATCCTCATATCACCCAAACAATCCAATCCATTAATTTGAAATAGTCCTTTTTTTTCCTTCTGTGTCTTATATGTGATCTGGGCATCGCTCTGTGCTCTGATTGGTTGTTGCAGCTTGTCAGTATAGGTTATGGGTGGGCCCAGCAGTCAGTTTCTGCTGAATTGTGAAAGGGGAGGACTCTACTTTCCCAAACCACAGCAGAAAGGTGTGTCCCACAATGTTCTGTCCTTGGGCTGGTGACTGCATGTCTCCTATGTACCCATTCACCCTTTTGGCCTCTGTGTATCCCAGCTTTATGCACACGAGGTGGCCATTTTGAGTTGATTTTAAGATGTGTACTGTTTGTCCGACAAAGGACCCAAGTGAACACGGCACCCTTTGTGTCTGACTATCTCCTCCCCCTTCACATTTTGTTTTCTGGTAATACTCCTTGTTATTTACATGTTTGTCTTGACAATGTATTGTCTTAAGAGGACATTTTTGGGACCATGTTTAATCTTTAACACAGTGCATTCAAAGTATTCAGAACCCTGGATTTTTGTCCACATTTTGTTACGTTACAGCCTTATTCTAAAAAAAATATATTAAAAAAATCCTCAATCTACACACACTACCCCATAATGACAAAGCAAAATGTTTTTTTTTATTCATTCAAAATGGACATACCTTATTTACATAAGTATTCAAACACTTTGCTATGAGACTTGAAATTGAGCTCAGGCGAATCCTATTTCCATTGATCATCCTTGATCATCCTACAACTTGATTGGAGTCCACCTGTGGTAAATTCATCAAAACATTTCTGCAGCATTGCAGATCCCAAAGAACACTGTGGCCTCCATTATTAAATGGAAGAAGTTTGGAACCACCAAGACTTCCTAGAGCTGGCCACCCAGCCAAACTGAGCATTCGGGAGAAGGGCCTTGGTCAGGGAGGTGACCAAAAACCCGAAGGTCACTCTGACAGAGTTCCTCTGTGGAGATCGGAGGCACATTACAGCCCGCTTGGAGTTTGCCAAAAGGCCCCTAAAGACTCTCTCGGACCATGAGAAACAAGATTCTCTTGTCTGATTGGACTCTTTGGCCTACAATGCCAAAGCGTCACGTCTGGAGGAAACCTGGCKCCATCCCTACGGTGAAGCGTGGTGGTGGCAGCAGCATGCTGTGAGGATGTTTTTCAGCAGCAGGGACTGGGAGACTAGTCAGGATTGAAGTAAAGATGAGCGGAGCAAAGTACAGAGATCCTTGATGAAAACCTCTCCAGAGCCCTCAGGACCTCTGACTGGGGTGAAGGTTCACCTTTCAACAGGACAATGACCCTAAGCACACAGCCAAGACGACGCAGGAGTGGCTTTGGGACAAGTCTCTGAATGTCCTTGAGTGGCCCAGACTTGAACCCGATCGAACATCTCTGGAGAGACCTGAAAATAGCTGTGCCGCAACGCTCCCCATCCAACCTGACAGAGCTTGAGAGGATCTGCAGAGAAGAATGGGAGAAACTCCCCAAATACAGGTGTGCCAAGCTTGTAGCCTCATACCCAAGAAGACTCGACTGTAATTTCTGCTGAAGGTGCTTAAACAAAGTACTGAGTAAAGGGTCTGAATACTTATGTAAATGTGATTTTTTTCAGATTTGTTTTTTTATATATTTGCAAAAAATTCTAAACCGTTTTTTTTGTTTTGCTATTGTGTGTAGATTAAGGAGGGAAATGTAATTTTTAAACAAGGCTGCAATGTAACAATGTGGAAAAAGTCAAGGGGTCTGAATACTTTCTGAATACACTGTATGCTAGTTGAAGGAACATATTGAAGCCTGATTAGGCTATACATTGTAGTTTAAACATGGATTCTGTTAGTGGTACGTTCCAAAGCACTTCGTTTTCCAGATTCAAATTTGTCATTTTGGTCAAGCACTTAAACGCTCTTGAAAGAATTTGGACTGCAAGTGTGTGAGTGGGTAAGCACTGATTGAGTCGCCCCTGTCCCTGTGGGGAGAGGATCACTGGATCTCCCAGACAGCTGGAATGTTACTAATAGTCTTACAAGGGTCAGACGGGAAACCCCTTAAAACACATACTTGACCTAAGCTTAAGGCTCAGCAGCAGTGAGCCTAGTCGTCTGGGGATATGTAACCAATTACTCCTCATTCAGAGCCACTCAGTCCTGGGTTGTTCATTATGGCACGTTTTCCAACAATTTTTTTGGGGGAGAAGTTCAGATAGTACCGCCCAGTTTCACACCCTTTTCTGATCTTTTTCTTCAATCTGTGCTACTGAACCCGATCCTGGGCTGCCTTCAGGTTCCTAAATACTCTTGCTATGTCCACGGATCATCCACGCTAGATTGGTTGAGAAAGGTTCTTGAATCACGTTTTTTTAATTAATGTACTTAAAAAATTTAAATAAAACTTTATTTTTACTAGGCAAGTCAGTTAAGAACAAATTATTATTTACAATGACGCCAAACCCGAACGACGCTGGGCCAATTGTGTGTCGCCCTATGGGACTCCCAATCACGGCCAGTTGCAATTCCGCCTGTAGTCGAACCAGGATCTGTAATGACGCCTCTAGTACTGAGATGCAGTGCCTTAGGCTGCCGAGTGGTGCAGCGGTCTTTGGTGTATGAATGCTTATTCGAAGTTACCTCAGAAAACAAGTGATCTGCAAGTTGACTGCACTTTAAGACGTATTTGGGTTTAAGTGAGGTTGAGGTTTTGACCATATCATTGGACTTGAATGGGTATCGCGATGGGTGAGAACTGAGACTGGTTGTACTTGGTACAGTAGCTATAACATTTAGCATCAATATAGAGTAGCTTAATACTCTTGCCTCCTGTGTGAGACATCTCTTGGGAACAACACGGCTCCTGCAGAAGTGGCTAATGAGGCTGTGCATGTCGAGACATGCACACCCACAGAGTAAACTGTACTGTACACATACTGACTGGCTGAACACAAGTTAATAGCATTCGACTAAGAGGAGGAACAGTTGTTTGTCTGACATCGTCATATGTATTTTGTAGGCCGAAGTACTCCGCGTTGATTTGCATGACATCACCTCACCGTCTGCATGTTTGTTTAACAATTTGTTTTCCCTGTAAGTTTTATTTGTCCTTTAAAAAGTTAACCCTTTAAAGACCCACTCCAGCTATTTGTGAACGTTTCCTGTTGTAAAATGATATTCCAAGTATAAATACAGTACTCACTTAATATTATATAAATTAGGTGACAGGAGTTGGCAATTCAAGGAGTTGGTCTGATGGGTGCACTCTGACATTTTAGTTGTGAATTCCATACTGTAACTAGATCACCTGGCTGCACAACAGTGAGTGACTCACAATGCTCAGGTCTCTCTTCATTGGTTGCTTGTAAACAAACGCCATGTGATTGGGTACTACCAGTAAGCTTCATAATGAAAAGTTGTGACCGGTGAAATGAAGAACGCAATCTTTATCGCCTAACGTATCGCACAAGTTAACTGCAGGTATTTACTTAAATGTAGCTACAAATATTCACATTTATTATTATAAAAAAACTTAAAATAGTTTTGAAAACCATCTAGTAGCTAATTCCAAATACCCCGGTGTACGGTATATTACCGAAGCCTATAGCCAATTCACATTTTGTGTTCTGAACTGTTTCAAGCTCTGTCATGTTTTCTACCTATTATCTAATGCTTTTTATTACTGTTCAAACTCATCACATTTCTGTTATCTAAGTACACTGTAACCCACTTTCTGTCCTCATTTTGTCTCTGAAGCTAATTATTTCTGTGTGCTCTCTCTCTCTTCTCACCCCCCCAGCTGGTCAGCATTGGCTCCTCTTATAACTACGGAAACGAAGACCAATCTGAGTTCCTTTGTGTGGTCTCCAAGGAGCTGCACAACCAATCATATGGCACAAACAGTGAGCCCAGTGAGAAAGCCAAGGTGAGTGTGAACACCGGCAGTCAGTTAAGTGAGAATTCCATGACAAGCTTGTCTGAATAGTGGCTTGTTCTGGATGTCTAAATGTACCACATTTACTAACCCTGCTTCTATGGGACAGTGATAAATGGCCCTGGTTTGCTGACGTAAACGCTCATAGAGGAGTCAATTTGAAAGAAGATGGGTTTGAACTGCTGCACAGAGTAATACATTGATAAATGCGAGTTTTTGTATTTTCTGAAAAGTATAACACATTGGTCAATTAGTTAGGTTAGCGATTGAATTAGCCTTCATTGAATCAAGCAAAGTCCTTTTTCATAGCAGTTAACATTTACTTTCAACAATTTTGTGTCTAAATCAAAAGGACAGTTCTGTTTTAGTGTAAAGTTATCAGTCAGAYGACACTCAGGCCTAAGTGCATTTTTCCAGTATTACAAGATTGACGTAATGTTAGATTTGACCTTAGACCGAACCCCCCCAAAATCAAATATCCATGTTAGTAGGACCTTGAACATGGGCTTGAGGATTACTGGGACTATTAGTGGGGAAGTTCATTCTCTGAGGGCTTTTGGATCAAAGTAGCAGGCCTAGTTGTGGGAATTACTAGTCCCATCTGCAGGTCCCCATGTGTGCCCAGTCCTCCAGGGCATGCTTCACTCACTTATTTTCATCAGGCTCCTTCTAGTCCCAGATTTGGTAATTCTATTGAATTCGTGCAAATAGGCTGTGATTTTTAAGGGTGTTTTCACACAGTTTTGAGCTATAGTTCGAATCAGTTAGATTATTTGTTGTTGTATTTTTTCCATTTTGGTTCGTTTGGTTTCATATTGCCAAATGTCAAACAAACTAAAATGCCCCACCAAAGAAAACACGTGTTCATGCAAGTAATTTGTTTATTGGAGAAAAATTCTAACGTTAAATCCGTCTGACTATCAAGAAGCATAACTTACTTGTGTGTCCCCAAACTTCATATGACTTTCGCTTTGGTCTTCCAACAACATGTGGGAGAAAATGGCACAATAGCCTCTCTGAGATAAATGGGGAGGTGGGCAGGGCAGGCAGGCAGGCAATGAGAGAAGGCATATCGGCTCGATTGCAAGTGAATCTTACTTGAAGGCTATAGCTCCAGTCTTCCCTAATCTGCATCAGATGCGCCCTTAAAT
This sequence comes from Salvelinus sp. IW2-2015, assembly GCF_002910315.2. Classification (NCBI taxonomy): domain Eukaryota; kingdom Metazoa; phylum Chordata; class Actinopteri; order Salmoniformes; family Salmonidae; genus Salvelinus; species Salvelinus sp. IW2-2015. The sequence continues at coordinate 37,349,471 of NC_036857.1, forward strand.
GCAGTGCTACTTACAATGTTTCAGAAATATTAAGTTATGATGGGCTTCTGCTTGCATTTCATCAAATGCTTAGTCAAACAACCAATAAATGCTTAGTCAAACAACCAATAATCGGCCTACTGCACGCCTCTGGTTATTTTCCTCTTGTTTGGTCAAGACTGCATTCACACCTGCAGCTAACCGTACCATGGTACAAATGGAATCTGACCAAGACCGCCATTTTTGTGTGAACCATGGTGCATTGTTTAGTGCGCTCCGGATAGTGCGCACCTTTATTTAACTAGGTAGGCTAGTTGAGAACAAGTTCTCATTTGCGACCTGGCCAAGATAAAGCATAGCAATTCGACACATACAACAACACAGAGTTACACATGGAATAAACAAAACATACAGTTGAAAAAATGAAACAAAAAGTCTATATACAGTGAGTGCAAATGAGGGAGTTAAGGCAATAAATAGGCCGTGATGGCGAAGTAATTACAATATAGMAATTAAACACTGGAATGGTAGATGTGCAGAAGATGAATGTGCAAGTAGAGATACTGGGATGCAAAGGAGCAAGATAAATAAATACAGTATAGGGATGAGGTAGGTAGATGTGCTGTTTACAGATGGGCTATGTACAGGTGCAGTGATCTGTGAGCTGCTCTGACAGCTGGTGCTTAAAGCTAGTGAGGGAGATATGAGTCTCCAGCTTCAGTGATTTTTGCAGTTTGTTCCAGTTATGGGCAGCAAAGAACTGGAAGGAAAGGCGACCAAAGGGGGAATTGGCTTTGGGGGTGACCAGTGAGATATACCTGCTGGAGCGCGTGCTACGAGTGGGTGCTGCTATGGTGACCAGTGAGCCGAGATAAGGTGGGGCTTTACCTAGCAGAGACTTGTAGATAACCTGTAGCCAGTGGGTTTAGCGACTAGTATGAAGCGAGGGCCAACCAACGAGAGCGTACAGGTCGCAGTGGTGGGTAGTGTATGGGGCTTTGGTGACAAAACGGATGGCTCTGTGATAGACTACATCCAGTTTGTTGAGTAGAGTGTTGGAGGCTAGAACTGTGAGTGAACACCTTTTGAGAATCAAGTCCAAAAGGTGTAATAGTAGTCAGTAGCTAGGTTTCTATCCAATTGGTGACAGATTTTAGTGCAAGTTTTCTAAAAACTGCGTAAAAAATTGGTGCATGCGCTCTTGACCACAGTTCACTGATAAAGTGAACAGGGTAGGTTATATGATGAGGGATGGATAARAGCAATATCATTTGTAATTGGCAGCCAAACATTGATCATGTCACCAGCATTCAAATAATACCCTCCAATATTTATTAGAAAATTTGCATCAAGCTCATCACTTAACCACCATGAAGTTCATCATACCTTATTTAATCTGCATGTAAACTCTTAATGCTTTTCCATGTGGTATTGGTAGTACAACCTAACATATCATTGCGCGACTTCAAGTTTACTTATACATGGTTTATTTTATAATACCGCAATTGTCACAAACTATTTCACCGACCAAAATATTATCCCACTGTCTAGAATGTTTTGTCGACAATGGGAAATTTTATACATATCTGCTGTTTCCGTCAGCCCTGTTGTGAGTTTTTATGCATCAGGTAATTCATTTGCATGGAATGATTGGATGGAAACCTGGTTAGTGATGCATCCCCAGTCGGAGAGTCTTCATTGGACTGATGTTAGTTAGTTAGTTGGAAGGTGAATGTTTTTGTAACATTTACACAACCCCATATGTTGTGTCCCCCCCCCCCCCCAACTTTACCCTTGACATTTTCTCCCCATTCATTTTCGTTCTTGTAAAGACTTGTCTTCTTCCTGTGCCATTTGCATGCTGCATGTTGCTCAGAGTGAAGATGAAGAGACGGATTATGAAATGAATGACTCTGATTAGGGTTGAGCACTTATGACTCAACGGTGAGAGCTCAGCTCTGCTGCCCTCCTAACTCCTGCCCCTCCTTTCTTTCGACTCTTGTATTCTTACCTTTTTCTTTCCATAACTCCACCATGCGCCTTTGCCCTGGTGCTTGTAACCCTGGTGCTTGTAACCCTGGTCCATGAGAGGATTGTGTCTGGGATTTTGGTCCTGTCAGGCTTTCAGTCACTTCGTCTTTAAAATCAAATGTTATTTTGTCACCTGCTCTGAATACAACAGGTGTAGACCTTACAGTGAAATGTTTACTTACAAGCCCTTAACCAACAATGCAGTTTTAAGAAAATACCAACAAAAAAAGAATTGCAAATATTTAAAGAGCAGTAGTAAATGACAATAGCGGGGCTATATACAGGGGGTACAGAGTCAATGTGTGGGGGCACTGGTGTCGAGGTAATATGTACATGTAGGTAGAGCTATTAAAGTGACTATGCATAGATAATAACAGAGTAGAAGTGGGCGGGGGGCAATGCAAATAGTCTGGGTAGCCATTTCATTAGCTGTTCAGGAGTCTTATGGCTTGGGGGTAGAAGCTGTTTAGAAGCCTCTTGGACCTAGACTTGGCACTCCGGTACCGCTTGCTGTGCGGTAGCAGAGAGAACAGTCTATGACTAGGGTGGTTGGAGTCTTTGACAATTTTTAGGGCCTTCCTCTGACATCGTCTGGTTCAACACACTCTTTAGGACCAAGGTTGACTACACCTGTCAAGCTTTTCATTTAGCATGTGCAAATACACTGATCATACCGAACATTAGGAAAACCTTCGTAATATTGAGTTACAGCCCTTTTTGCCATCAGAACAGCCTCAATTCGTCGGGGCATTGACTCTACAAGGTGTCTAAAGCGTTCCACAGGGATGCTGGCCCATGTTGACTCCAATGCTTCCCACAGTTGTGTCAAGTTGGCTGGATGTCCTTTGGGTGGTGGACTATTCTTGAGAGACACGGGAAACTGTTGAGTGTGGAAAAACCCAGCAGCGTTGCAGTTCTTGACACAAACCGGTGCGCCTGGCACATACTACTATACCCCGTTCAAAGGCACTTAAATCTTTTGTCTTGCCCATCACCCTCTGTATGGCACACAATCCGTCTCCAGGCTTAAAAATCCTTCTTTAACTTGTCTACTCCCCTTCAACTACTTTGATTTGAAGTGGATTCAACAAGTGACATAAATAAGGGATCATAGCTTTCACCTGGTCAGTCATGGAAAGAGCAGGTGTCCTTAATGTTTTGTACACTCAGTGTATTTGCTTTATATTGCTGGCATGGATGGTGTGGTTAGCTTAGAAAACCCTGAAACATATCCTTTCCCTCTACTCCTGTGTGTGTGTGTGACCCATTCGCAGATACCAGACTTAAAGATCACATTAATTACTTCTAACATACTGTATGCCCGTCATATTTAGCGATGAGCCTGCTGTAGTATATTTTCTTATTTACAGTTAGGTAATTGCAGGAATATGTTTTTACATTTTATTTTAACATTTAACTGATTTTTTATTCCTTTTGCATTTGCAGATTCTTCAGGAGAGGGGATCCCGAATGTGACGGATCAGTATTACAAGCTCCAGGTATAACGATGCAAACATATCATTGACGAGGAAGACCCTTTCACTCAACAGAGAAGACATTAGTCGAGAGGGACTTACATTTTGTTTGTTTTTACTCCATTTTATATTTTATTATGTAAATAAGTCTGTTTACAGACTTTGTGTGCCTGTACAGTTAAACTGGATTTTTTTGAATTAGTGACAAGTTGTTTTCCAACAAATTATGAATTATAATCATTTAAATATTTTATGCTATAAAACATGGTCATACACGGCCAATGATTCACTCAGGGGCTACTTTTGAGTTTTTCTTACACCTTCTAACTCAAGGGAATCTTAAGGGATCATGATGGTCTATCTATATTATCAAGTTTAAACCTGTACTGTCAGTAGATTAAAATATTTTTTAGAGGGAAATTAATTTAGGTTTCAAACAAGTTTAATACTTCCTTAACTGGTTTATCCTCTATTTTTACAGGGTACATTTAGTTTAATAAAGTCTTTATTTGGGGGTAAGATATTTTAGGGAAAGGTTGGGGTTTGCTAATATTTTTTGGGATGGTAACGGTGAAGGAATATCTTTTAATATCCTTAGGTTTTTTGATGTACATAATCTAAAAATTCCAATATTCATATTTAACTCGAACTGCACGTTTTGTACACTGTATAGTTAAACACAACTACAAATGTACGTTGTTGTACTGGATATTACAAGCTAGAAAGTCTTGACAATTAAATTATGTTGACTTGAGTTTTGAGATGTTTGTACAGAGGTCTCTGCATATTAAGATTTGTAAATCAGGATTTCAGTTGTTGATGCTCAATATCTGTTTTAGTTAGAACACACCTGGAACGTCTTTTTGATATCCAATAAGAGGAAATATACCTTGGCTCAGACGTTGACTGTTAAGTTGTACAAAGATGCGTTTGTCTTGCAAGGCTACACATTCTTTGAGGCATTTTGTATTGTGTAGACTTCATACAGCGTTTCAAGCTCTACAATAGGAGGAACACTGTGCCCAATGCTTTCCTTATCCTGCAACACTGTTAAGGGGAAATACTGCATTTCAGGACTTTTTTTACATTTATTTTTAATATATACAGTGAGTTGTTTCTGGCCTGAGATGTGGCATTGCTCTGTTCGATATTTCATTCACTTCTAACTTTTGATAGTGTTGCCTTTTCCCATGCAGTGACGACCAAATACAATGTCTTATGTGCAGCTTACACATTCACTTTCAGTGTCGGGATAAAACAACTACATTTCTGGCTGCAGRCACACTTTGTGCAGCAGGACACAGACATAACTCCTTTCACACACACCCACATTCTTTTCACGTAATCATTTTATATAATTAAAGGTTATTGGATGGATGCATGTTTTTTTTTTTTTTTTTATACACACAAGGGCTTATAAAGTGGAAATTATTAAATCTGCAAAGAAGTTCAATCAAATAAGAGCGGGTGTTTTGCCGGCGCTAGGCTATGTTTACATTTGCTATAGTATTCTGACGCCTTCCAGAGATCTTGCACACCCTCACATACCTTAACAGATACTGACTTGTTTTGACTGGAGCAAAGAAAACAAGCACTCCCCACTCCAGATAAATTTTAAACGCATGTTAATAGTTATATGTTTACATATCATATACATTTCAAAGTGGTTTGCTACCACTTCAATGTTAAAGTGCAAGTAATCTCTTGAGGACAGACTATGTAAATTTAAATGGTACTGCCCAAATTGTGAGATTTTTAATTTGGGACTTTTTTTTTTTGTGATAGTGATTATCAGTGGAATGGTGACTAGCTCAGGCAGCTCGATGACACTAGTTTTGGTCTAATGAGGTTTGTTGCAGTGAGATTATTTTTAGGTTTAGTTTGCTTGGTTCCATCTTAACCTTAGCAGTCTGTGTACTTTAGTCTGACCTGTATAAGCTGGCTGCACTACTTCCTCAGCAGCATCCTGCTTCTCACTGCTAGACTACATGCCATGGAGAAATAACAATTATTTTGTCCACCAAAGTATCCAGTCAAGTTCCCAGTATATTATGAGTCAGCTGGTTACTTCATCACAGAACACTGCAATGCATGATTGAAGACGGTCACATTTAGACCTATTATTCCAGAGTAGATGGAATTTATTTATTCCTTTATCAGAATGATGATGATGCTGTTGATATCAAAGATTATCATGCTGTCATCACTACATCAGTCACTTCTGACTAATACCATGTTTTTATGCAATGTTTAAAATAACTAATGTTACTGGGATAGATTTATGGTCTTGCATAGGATAAGTCCAATAAAATGGTTTGTCTTTCACATTTGGTATTTGTGTGTATTTTAATGCAATTTGTAGCAGCGCACTCAGGATATTTTTTTGTAAGATTGTCTGAATTACACATCAGCAGACATCAATACTTCAATMAAATTATCAATTGTAACTTAAAGCTACACAGTTGAATATGAGATGAGGCATAAAAAAGACACGTCCAAAAACTTGAGGAAAGTATGACACTCACTAGTGACAAAAGTGCAAGCTCTCTTAAATGGAGAAAGAAACAAGTTAACATACAAACTTCATAGCACCCTGTGTGGTAGACTAAACATAAAACAAAATGTTCTCTCGAATCCATTGTTTATCAAGCGTCAATGTATGGAACTGATAAACGTAAACAAATAGCGCCCTCTGGTGTTTTTCTTTTTTAAATGCTCGTACTGCACCTTTAAATCTTTAGTGGTCTACGAAATTGCCGGTTTGAGTTTATTATTGMATTTTTGGGACTAAGTCTAAAATTATCCAATTGATATGCACATATTGCATAACTTAAATGATCGGACATAGTAATAAGGCCATCTTCATCAGCTGTCACTTACGAATGCAAATTGTGCCCAAATCAATGCAGATCACATGAACGTTGTACCCAAATCAATGCAGACCACATTATGAACGTTGTACCACTTAATTGTCAGTTATTTCAATTAACACAAACTAAAAACGTGATTATGGTACATCGATCCCTGCAGAACCCCCACTTCATTGATTCAGGCGGTTGGGAGATTGCCTATGTTACTGGTCCTGTTATTTAGCTTGGGCAGGAACGGGTGTTTTTTCAGGAGGGAAACTTCACCGGGCTTTATCCCGATTTAAACACGACTAATTCATCCAGTTAAAAAAATACGAGTCATTATAGCCATATTGAAAGGTAAGAGAATGTCGCTCGTGCCCTTACAATTTTGTATTTATGTAATACGAGGTTATATAATCTGCCAGAGTTTGCGCCATTTTCGTTAGTTGGTTGATGCGTAAATGTGCGCCAGTTTGGGAAGCCCTCGGTCCTTTGTCCTGCTCAGTCATGGGTGGTGTTATTGCACATTTGTGAGTTTCCGTTTTAAACTAAAGAAAGCGGACAAACAKAGCAACTCCTATTTATGGGCTTCAGATGATGAGAACGAGTCTCGTTGCCACAACAAGATGCGAAAAAACGACAAGTGCTCAAGCAGACTCAGTTCGCCAACCGCGCTCCACATATGGCCAGGGTAGTCGCACATGTTGTTGGCCAGTTTCTGACCTGGAATTTGCACCATGAGTAATTTATTTCGTACGTAATTTGTATCGTCGCTGGCATTACTACCAGCTAACGTGCAGTCAGCTAACGAGCAGACAGCGGACCAGATATTTTGCGCAAAAATGTTGGGAGTTTCTGGCGCAGATTAACAGCCCGGTGTTATGATGATTGCTGTGTGCTCAGTCCATGACAATATCATAGTGTCAAACCCAAAAGTGGCAAATTATCAGGAAAATCGCGTCAATTTGGCTGGATTCTGTGCAATAATTAAGTCTACTGGCTACCTGGCTGGCTCATTTTCCTGTTGAACTCATCTTCTCGAATCCGTAGGACATAAAGCAATACAGAGGTTAGATGGATATCGAGTTTGAGACATGCCATGTAGTATTTTAATATACGGTTTTCATATTAATTCAAAATCCCTGTTCTTTTTGTAAGCTTTCTCAAAAAATCTCTGAAATGTCAACGGAGAAATGAGTGTATACCAAGCTTTTTATTTTCAAAGCCTTTACATTTTAATTCAGCTCGTGTCATGCTAATTTAGCTTTTTGCGATCCGTGAAAACAACTTTTGAAGACAATGACCACAAAATGTAAAATTATCAAAAGTTATGAGAAACCTGCACCGATATGTCAACAGAGTTAGGTGCTTATGGTATTAGGTTACGAAATAACACTTTTTGGATATAATGTTGATATGTTAGAGACCACTGAACGTTTCAGAACATGAAAAATCATATTTGTCTTGGTAAAATGTATTTTTAATAACATAAGGAAGTTATATTTCATCACCATAGCGCGTTTTCACCCACCAGGCAGAGTTGGTGGACACCCTACATTTTGGATACATAACCTACAGTACACACCATGACCTTTCTAGGGAAGTCAACATGGTAGATTTGTAAGTCGCTCTRGAAAAGAGCGTCTGCTAAATGACTTAAATGTAAATGTAGATAAAATTAATAGAAGTTGCTATCTATGAATGTAAAACTCCAGTTTTTGAGGGCCACTGTTTATACATGTTTTTGTCTTTTGACTAATATAGGCTAGACTTTGTAAACCAGGTATTTACCCTTGTGTACAGGATCAAATAAAATGGTGGTGTTGATGGTGCAGCTGTAGAACTTTGAGGATCTGGGCACCCATGTCAAATCTTGTTCAGTCTCCTAAGGGAGGAAGGGTGTTGTCGTGCCTTCTTCACGACTGTCTTGGTGTGTTTGGCCCATGATAGTTTGTTGGTGATGTGAACACCAAGGAACTTGAAACTCTCAACCCGCTCCACTACAGCCTTGTGAATGGGGCCGTATTCGGCCCTCCTTTTCCTGTAGTCCACGATCAGCTCTGTTGTCTTGCTCACGTTAGAGGAGAGTTTGTTGTCCTGGCACCACACTGCCAGGTCTCTGACCTCCCTATAGGCTGTCTTGTCAGTGATCAGGCCTCCTATTGTGTCGTCAGCAAAGTTAATGGCGTTGGAGTCGTGCTTGGCCACGCAGTCGTGGCTGAACAGGGAGTACAGAAGTACACACCTCTGAGGGCCCCCCGTGTTCAGGATCAACATGGAAGATGCGTTGTTGCCTACCCTTAGCACCTAGAGGCAGCCCGTCAGGAAGTCCAGGATCCAGTTGCAGAGGGAGGTGTTTAGTCCCAGGGTCCTTAGCTTAGTGATGAGCTTTGTGGGCACTATGGTGTTGAACACTGCTGTAGGCAATGAACAGCATTCTCACATAGGTGACACATTCTCGACCGCGTCATCGGTGGATCTGTTGGGGCGTCATGCGAATTGGAGTGGGTCTAGGGTTTCCGGGATGATGGTGTTGATGTGAGCCATGACCAGCCTTTCAAAGCACTTCATGGCTACTGACGTGAGTGCTACGGGGCAGTAGTAATTTAGACAGGTTACCTTTGCTTTCTTGGGCACAGGTACTATGGTGTTCTGCTTGAAACATGTAGGTATTACAGACTCGGTCAGGGAGAGGTTGAAAATGTCAGTGAATACACTTGCCAGTTGGTCCGCGCATGTTCTGAGTACACGTCCTGGTAATCCGTCTGGCCCAGCGGTCTTGTAAATGTTTAAAGGTCTTACTCACATTGGCTATGGAGAGCGTGATCACACAGTCGTCCCGAACAGCTGGTGCTCTCATGCATGCGTCAGTGTTACTTGCCTCGAAGCAAGCATGAAGGGCATTTAGCTCGTCTGGTAGGTTCACATTACTGGGCAGCTCGTGGCTGAGTTCCTCTTTGTAGTTCGTAATAGTTTTCAAGCCCTGCCACATCAAAGTGTCAGAGCCGGTGTAGTAGGATTCAATCTTAGTCCTGTATTGCTGCTTTGCTTGTTTGATAGTTCATCTGAGGGCATAGCGGGATTTCTGATAAGCGTCCGGAATAGCTGCAGCTTGAAAGCTGCAGATCTAGCCTTAGCTCGGTGCGGATGTTGCCTGTAATCCATGGCTTCTGGTTGGGATATGTACGTACGGTCACTGGGGACGACGTCGTTGATGCACTTATTGATGAAGCCGATGACTTRGGTGGTATACTCCTCAATGCCATTGCATGAATCCCAGAACATATTCCAGTCTGTGCTAGCAAAACAGTCCTGTAGCATCTGCGTCATCTGACCACTTCCCTATTGAGCGAGTCACTGGTACTTCCTGCTTTAGTTTTTGCTTGTTAGCAGGAATCAGGAGGATATAATTATTTGTATGTGTCTCTGTGTGTGGAGTGAAGGTTGTCTAGGGCTTTTTTCCCCCTCTGGTTGCACATGTGACGTTGGTAGAAATTAGGTCAAATGGATTTGCCTGCATTAAAGTCTCCGGCCACTAGGAGTTCTGCTTCTAGATGAGCATTTTCTTGTCTGCTTATGGCTTTATGCTGGCACTAAGACCGCACTCAACGAGCAGCATCCGTTTTTGGTGGTAAATAGACGGCTACAAAAAATATAGACAGTGTGGTCTATAGTTTATCATGAGGTACTCTACCTCAGGTGAGCAATATTAGACATAGCTTACCAGCTGTTATTGACAAATGGACACACCCCCGCCCCTCATCTTACCAGACGTGGTTGTTCTGTCCTGCCGATGCAAGGAAAACCCAGCCAAATGTATATTATCTGTGTCGTCGTTCATCCACGACTCGGTGAAACATAAGATATTACAGTTTTTAATGTTCCTTTGGTAGGATAGTCTTGAACGGACATCATCCATTTTTTCCCCCGTGGTTGCACGTTGGCCAATAGAACGGATGGTAAAGGCGGGTTACCCACTCGACGAAGAATTCTAACAAGGCACCCCGATCTCCGCCCCCTGTATTTCCATCTTTTCTTCACACGAACAACGGGGATTTTGGCCTGGTCTCGGAGAAGCAGTATATCCTTCGCGTCGGACTAATTAAAGAAAAAATCTTCATCCAGTTCAAGGTGAGTAATCGCTGATCTGATATCCAGAAGCTGTGCTAACATAATTGCAAAAGGGTTTTCTAATGATCAATTAGCCTTTTTAAAATTATAAACTTGGATTAGCTAACACAATGTGCCATTGAAACACAGGAGTGATGGTTGATGATAATGGGCCTCTACGCCTATGTAGATATTCCATAAATCAGCCATTTCCAGCTACAATAGTCATTTACAACATTAACAATGTCTACACTGTATTTCTGATCAATTTGATGTTATTTTAATGGACTTTTTTTTTTTTTTTTGCTTTTCTTTAGATAACAAGTACATTTCTAAGTGACCCCAAACTTTTGAACAGTAGTGTGCGTGCAGGCATACGTTTTCTTGCCACTGTATGGTGAACCCTTTTGAATTACCTGGATTTCTGTATAAATTGGTCATCAAATTTGATCTGATCTTCATCTAAGTCACAACAATAGACGAACATAGCGTGCTTAAACTAATATCACACATTATTGTATTTTTCCTGTCTGTATTGAATACATCATTTAAAYATTCAGTGTAGGTTGGAAAAAGTATGTGAACCCCTAGGCTAATGGCTTTTCCAAAAGCTAATTGCAGTCAGGAGTCAGCTAACCTGGAGTCCAATCAATGAGACGAGATTGGAGATGTTGGTTAGAGCTGCCTTGCCCTATAAAAAACAGTTAGTTTGCTATTCACAAGAAACATTGCCTGATGTGAACCATGCCTCAAACAAAAGAGATCTCAGAAGACCTAAGATTAAGAATTGTTGACTTGCATAAAGCTGGAAAGGGTTACAAARGTATCTCTAAAAGCCATGATTTTCATCAGTCCACGGTAAGAAAAATTGTCTATAAATGGAGAAAGTTCAGCACTGWTGCTACTYTCCCTATGAGTGGCTGTCCTGCAAAGAGTGACTGCAAGAGCACAGCGCAGAATGCTCAATGAGGTTAAGAAGAATCCTAGTGTCAGCTAAAGACTTACAGAAAGCTCTGGAACATGCTAACATCTCTGTTGAAGAGTCTACAATAGGTAAAACACAAAACAAGAATGGTGTTCATGGAGGACACCACGGAAGAAGCCATTGCTTTCCAAAAAAAACATTGCTACACATCTGAAGTTTGCAAAAGTGCATCTGGATGTTCCACAGCGCTCCTGCCAAAATATTCTGTGGACAGATGAAACTACAGTTGAGTTCTTTGGATGGGACACAACACCGTGTGGAGGAAAAAAAGGCACAGCACACCAACATCAACAATTCATCCCAACTGTAAAGTATGGTGGAGGGAGCATCATGGTTTGGGGCTGCTTTGCTTCCTCAGTGTCTGGACAGCTTGCTATCATCGTTGGAAAAATGAATTCCCAAGTTTATCAAGACATTTTGCAGGAGAATGTTAGACTATCTGTCCTCCAATTGAAGCTCAACAGTTGGGTGATGCAGCAGGGCAATGGCCCAAAAGACAGAAGTAAATCAACAACCGAATGGCTTCAATAGAAAAAAAATACGCCTTCTGGAGTGGCCCAGTCAGAGTCCTGACCTCAACCCAATTTGAGATGCTGTTGCATGACCTCAAGAGCAGGTCACACCAGACATCCCAAGAATATTGCTGAACTGAAACAGTTTTGTGAAGAGGAACGGTCCAAAATTTCTCCTGACTGTTGTGCAGGTCTGATCCGCAACTACAGAAAATGTTTGGTTGAGGTTATTGCTGCCAAGGGAGGGTTAACCAGTTATTAAATCCAAGGGATCCCATAAATTCAGCAAAAAAAGAAATGTCYCTTTTTCAGGACCCTGTCTTTCAAAGATATTCGTAAAAATCCCAATAACTTCACAGATCTTCATTGTAAAGGGTTCAAACACTGTTTCCCGTGCTTGTTCAATGAACCATAAACAATTAATGAACATGCACCTGTGGAACGGTCATTAAGACACTAACAGCTAACAGACGGTAGGCAATTATGGGCACAGTTATGAAAACTTAGTAGAAAGGCCTCTTTAGTGTCCTGACTCTGAAAAACACCAAAAGAAAGATGACCAGGATCCCTGCTCATCTGCRTAAACATGTCTTAGGCATGCTGCAAGGAGGCATGAGGACTGCAGATGTGGCCAGGGCAATAAATTGCAATGTCCGTACTGTGAGACGCCTAAGACAGCGCTACAAGGCGACAGGACGGACAGCTGATCGTCCTCGCAGTGGCAGACCACGTGTGACAACACCTGCACAGGATCGGTACATCCGAACATCACACCTGTGGGACAGTTGCAGGATGACAACAACAACTGCCAGAGTTACACCAGGAACGCACAATCCCTCCATCAGTGCTCAGACTGTCCGCAATAGGCTGAGAGGCTGGACTGAGGGCTTGTAGGCCTGTTGTAAAACAGGTCCTCACCAGACATCACCGGCAACAACGTCGCCTATGGGCACAAACCCACCATCGCTGGACCAGACAAGACTGGCAATAAGTGCTCGCGGTTTTGTCTCACCAGGGGTGATGGTCGGATTCGCGTTTATCGTCGAGGGAATGAGCGTTACACCGAGGCCTGTACTCTGGAGCGGGATCGATTTGGAGGTGGAGGGTCCGTCATGGTCTGGGGCTGTGTATCACAGCATCATCGGACTGAGCTTGTTGTCATTGCAGGCAATCTCAACGCTGTGCGTTACAGGGAAAACATCCTCCTCCCTCATGTGGTACCCTTCCTGCGGGYTCATCCTGACATGACCCTCCAGCATGACAATGCCACCAGCCATACTGCTCGTTCTGTGCATGATTTCCTGCAAGACAGGAATGTCAGTGTTCTGTCATGGCCATTGAAGAGCCCGGATCTCAATCCCATTGAGCACGTCTGGGACCTGTCGGATCGGAGGGTGAGGGCTAGGGCCATTCCCCCCAGAAATGTCCGGGAACTTGCAGGTGCCTTGGTGGAAGAGTGGGGTAACATCTCACAGCAAGAACTGGCAAATCTGRTGCAGTCCATGAGGAGGAGATGCACTGCAGTACCTAATGCAGCTGGTGGCCACACCAGGTACTGGCCACACCAGGTACTGACTGCTACTTTTGATTTTGACCCCCCCCTTTGTTCAGGGACACATTATTCCATTTCTGTTAGTCACATGTCTGTGGAACTTGTTCAGTTTGTCTCAGTTGTTGAATCTTGTTATGTTCATACAAATATTTACACATGTTAAGGTTGTTTGAAAATAAATGCAGTTGACAGTGAGGACGTTTCTTTTTTTTGCTGAGTTTACATTTCCCACCCTGGACTGTAAATGTTTACACGGTGTGTTCAATAAAGACATGTTTACAAGACATGTTTAAGACACGTTTGTTATTGGTTTAAGCAGACTGTTTGTCTATTGTTGTGACCTCGATGAAGATCAGATCAAATTTTATGACCAATTTATGCAGAAATCCAGGTATTTCCAAAGGGTTCACATACTTTTTCTTGCCCCTGTTTCTTGCCCCACACACACACACAGTAGGTATTCAACTCTCTTGGGATATTTTTTATTTTGTTTCATTAAAATATATTTAACTGAGTTGTATTTTTATTTATCGTTGATCTAGACAAAACTACTCCATTATGTCAAAGTGAAAAGAGTTCTATAAATGTTGACAAAWTCATAAAAATAAACTATAATATAGTTTCATAAGTATTCACGCCCATTGTTAAGGCAAGCCTAAATTAGTTTAGGAGTATTTAGCAGAAGTCACTTAAGATAGATGGACTCACTCTGTGAAATKATATGGGTTGAGATGATTTTTGAATGACTAACCCTTTATTTGTCCCTGTGGATTTCTTCACATTTAGTTACAAWGTGGGATTACAATTGTAATTTTTTTGGTCAACAATCTACACAAAATACTTTGACAAAGTGGAAGTAAAATTTGACTTAAATCATTTTTTTATAGTTGTATTGACTCAGGGAGCGGAATACTAATGCATGTTAGAAACAACTTTGGGTAAGTGCAATGTTTGCCTTCTTTTTCCCCCCCTTAATTATTCAAGCTCTGTTGGGGTACATTGCTAGATGCCAATTTTCAAGTCTTGCCATAGATTTTCAAGCAGATTTAAGTCAACTTTAACTTGGCTGCTCAGGAACATTCACTGTCTTCTTGGTACGCAACTCAATGTACATTTTGGCCTTGTGTTGTAGGTTATGTCCTGCTGAAATGTGCATTTCCTCTCCCAGTCTCTGGTGTAAAGCAGGCTTTCGTCTAGGATTTTGCCTATGCGTAGCTCATCCCGTTTTATTTTTATCCTGAAACTCCCCAGTCTTTGCCTTTTGTCAAGCATACCCTGATGCAGTAACCACCATGCTTAAAAAGGAGGCAGTTAGTGTTGTTGGATTTGACCCAACCATGAGTAAGGCTTTGCATTTAGGCCGAAAGGTGTATTACTTTAACATTGGAGTATTTTATGTAGATTGTTGAAAAAATGTAAAAATAAATCCATTTTAATCTAACTTTTGTAACACATTCAAATGTGAATAAATCCGAGAGGTCTGAATACTTTTGTAAGGTCTCTGTCAAGTGTTGAATATTAAGCACAGATTCGATTACAAAGACCAGAGCTTTTCGAAAGCTTTAAAGATGGGCAGTGATTGGTAGGTGGTTAACGATAACAAATCAGACAATGAATATATCTCTCTCTCAAGTTAATAATTATGTTGTGGATGATGTATTAAACCACCCAGAAACGTAATACTGGGGRAAAAAACACTTTTTGTCCTAAATGCCTTATGTTTGGGCCAAACACATCCAGGGTTTCTGTTAGGACAATGTGGGGCAGGACATTTGACCGGCAACATTTCATTTCATTGGCTCATTCATCCCCCCTCCTCTCCCCTGTAACTATTCCCCAGGTCGTTGCTGCAAATGAGAACGTGTTCTCAGTCAACTTACCTGGTAAAATAACGGTAAAATAAATAAATAAATAAATTTACTGGATCCATATGCATTGGGGAATGACTGAGATCGCATTTAGAATATGGTAATTCATATTAACAGAACATGCAAGTTGAGGATGCAACAATGTGCGGTCCTTCTTACTTTGAACTTTTAGAATAACTTTCCATTTACTTTTCCTCAGCCAACCACACGAGTAACAAACAGCAAAATCACTAGCCTATGTCAATCTACTGTAGTAGAATAGTTTAGGCTACCTATTCTATTGATCAGCTTGTCGAAAAATAAATAGCCTATTCCAAACACTCTGGGACAGTTGTGGGATGATGAGTCCCAAATTCATACAATCAGTAGGCCTAGGCTACATGAAACTAAACGGTTTACAAGCAAATTAGTCTGATGCAACAGATCAAAAATATTTAGCTTAATGTAGCTAAACATTATAAGCACTGCAATGTGCACATGGGAGTAGACTACACACGAATGTTTATTCCATAATGCAATTAGCGGGAAAATACCGTTGGCAAAAGGGGACTGCACATGCGTTTCATGTGACCGATGAAAATATCTGTCAGAAATATAGGAAGAGAGATCTAATAGGCTACTTTGAAGCAAGGTAAGACATGCCTCGTTTATTGAAATGTTTTTTTTTTAAGTATATGATTTCAAAAGTCTGCCTTGTGTTGCCATTAGATGCAGCATTCAAAACAACTCAGGAAATCTCAGACTTCTTCAGTGCATTCAAGACAACTCGGGAACTGGGGGGGGGGGACTTGCTCCGACTGGGGGGGAAATGGTTTTGAACGAACGGTCATCCAACTCAAACCCCAACTTTCGGACCTAAAGATTACTGATGTCATGATTTGACCCAGTTGTCTTAAACACCAAGATTCTGCAGCTCTTGCGCTGTCTGACAGATTTTTCACTCAAAGATGCATAATGAATATACTGTACACACGTGCCAATTTAATTCCACAGAATTATGCAAATGAACCCATAGACGAGGATCATCAACTAGATTCACCCGCGGGCCGTTTTTATATATAATATTTATTTACATTCTTGAGCCGATGGTCGGGGGGGCTGAAACATAATTGCGCAATAAGACCCGAGGGCGTGTGGTATATATTCAGAGGTGGAAACTGCCGGGAATATATGGGAATTAATGGGAATACAGTTCAAGTTGGAAGTTTACAGACACCTTAGTCAAATACATTTAAACTCAGTTTTTCACAATTTCTGACATTTCATCCTAAAAATTTAAAAAAAAATCCCTGTCTTAGGTCAGTTAGGATCACCACTTTATTTTAAGAATGTGAAATGTCAGCATAATAGTAGACAATTATTTCAGCTTTTATTTCTTTCATCACATTCCCAGTGGGTCAGAAGGTTACATACACTCAATTAGTATTCGGTAGCGTTGCCTTTAAATTGCTTAACTTGGGTCAAACGTTTCGGGGAGCCTTCCACAAGCTTCCAACAATAAGTTGGGTGAATTTTGGCCCGTTCCTTCTSACAGAGCTGGTGTAACTGAGTCAGGTTTGTAGGCCTCCTTGCTCGCACACTCTTTTTCAGTTCTGCCTACAAATCTTCTATGGGATTGATGGCCACTCCAATACCTTGACTTTGTTGTCTTTAAGCCATTTTGCCACAACTTTGGAAGTATGCTTGGGGTCATTGTCCATTTGGAAGACCCATTTGTGACCAAGCTTTAACTTCCTGGCTGATGTCTTGAGATGTGGCTTCAATATATTCACATAATTTTCCTACCTCATGAKGCCATCTATTTTGTGAAGTGCACCAGTCCCTCCTGCAGCAAAGCACCCCCACAACATGATGCTGCCATTCCCATGCTTCACGGTTGGGATGGTGTTCTTCGGCTTGCAAGCMTCCCCCTTTTTCCTACAAACATAACGATAGTCATTATGGCTAAACAGTTCTATCTTACTTTCATCAGACCAGAGGACATTTCTCCAAAAAGTACAATCTTTGTCCCAATGTGCAGTTGCAAACCGTAGTCTGGCTTTTTTATGGAGGTTTTGGAGCAGTGGTTTCTTCCTTGCTGAGCGGCCTTTCAGGTGATGTTGATATAGGACATGTTTTACTATGGATATAGTTCGTTTTTGTACCGGTTTCCTCCAGCATCTTCACAAGGTCCTTTGCTGTTGTTCTRRGATTGATTTGCACTTTTYGCACCAAAATACGTTCATCTCTAGGGGACAGAACATGTCTCCTTCCTGAGCGGTATGACGGCTGCGTGGTCCCATGGTGTTTATACTTGCGTAATATTGTTTGTACAGATGAACGTGGTACCTTCAGGCGTTTGGAAATTGCTCCCAAGGATGAACCAGACTTGTGGAGGTCTACAATTGTTTTCATGAGGTCTTGGCTGATTTCTTTTCATTTTCCCATGATGTCAAGCAAAGAGGCACTGAGTTTGAAGGTAGGCCTTGAAATACATCCACAGGTTACACCTCCAATTGACTCAAATGATGTCAATTAGCCTATCAGAAGCTTCTAAAGGCATTACATAATTTTCTATAATTTTCCAGGCTGTTTAAAGGCACAGTCAACTTAGTGTATGTAAACGTCTGACCCACTGGAATTGTGATTAAGTGAAACAATCTGTCTGTAAACAATTTTAAGAAAAATTACTTGTCATGCACAAAGTAGATGTCCTAACCGACTTGCCAAAACTATAGTTTGTTAACAAGAAATTTTGTGGAGTGGTTGAAATAATGAGTTTTAATGACTCCAACCTAAGTGTATGTACATTTCTGACTTCAACAGTATATGGGAATTAATGGAAATATATGAATATTAATACCATTTAAATGTAGATGTTTTTTGCATTGGATATATTTACAATATCATATRGAGACAAAAACATAAACCTTTTACCTTATCATAAGTAGACATAATTGCAAATGATTAAATCAATAGGAAGAAAAAAACGATTTGGCTACGAATTGAACTTTAATTRAATGAGTTGACTCTTCACATGGGATGATTTGACTGAACAACAAAAAGGAATGATCCCCAATGATCCATCGCATCTCCTAAAAACATTTTCAACTTACATCTGTGAAATGATAGTCTACAAACTAAAGCTTTGGTTGTCTTCCTCTCAGGCTTCCRTGTCTTCTCCCTGGACCTCCTYAATGTCCACCTCTTGAACATCAGACTCTGAGGCCTCATCTTCACTGTCACTTTTCAACCTTGTTGAGGATGGCTCGTTGTCAGGCTCAAAAAGTCTCAAATTTGCCCAGATGGCCACCAATTTTTCAACCCTTGTATTGGTCAGCCTGGTGTGTTCTCAAACAAGGACCAGTTGCRCTCTGAGGKGGCTGATGTTGGTGGGATTTGGAGGATGATGGAGGCAACAGCGGAATGAGCCTCAGATCCACAAAGTCCCTTCCACCAGGTGGCTGATGAGCTATGTTGGCACGACTGCCCATATTGCATCTCCATCCCAAAGCCCTTGCTTGAAAGTGTACTTTGCCAGACTGCCAAGAACCTTACCCTCATCCAGGCCAAGGTGGCGAGACACAATAGTGATGACACCATAGGCCTTGTTGATCTCTGTATGGGCTTCAGGCAGACGTCGTCATTCTTTTTGAGGTATTTCAGAACTGCAGTTTTCTCAGTTTGGCGCAACAGTGAAGTGGGCAGGGCAGTATGGATTTCTCCTCTTGTATCTGCAAGCAGAGTTTGAACATCAGACAAGATGGCATTATCTCCCTCAATCCATGCAATGGCTACTGCTATAGGTTTCTGGCTGCTTACCACTCTCCCAAAATACATCATCCAGGAGGATCCTCTTGATGGGGCTGTCCATATCGGCAGACTGTGATATGGCCATTTCTTGGAGAGACTCGTTCCCCTCCAGGAGACTCAAACATGACGACAACACCACCACAACGGGTGTTGCTGGGCAGCTTCAATGTGTTGCTCTTCTTCTCACTTTGCTTGGTGAGGTAGATTACTGCTATAACTTGATGACCCTTCACATACCTAACCATTTCCTTGGCTCTCTTGTAGAGTTTATCCATTGTTTTCAGTGCCACGTCCTTGAGGAGCAGATTCAATGCATGAGCAGCACAGCCAATTGGTGTGATGTGAGGGTTAGATTCCTCCACTTTTGACCAAGCAGCCATCATGTTCGCAGCATTGTCTGTCATCAGTACAAATACCTTCTGTGGTCCAAGGTCATTGACTGCCTTCAGCTCATCTGCAATGTAGACTGGTGTGTCTGATGTCCCTTGTGTCTGTGCTCTTGTAGAATACTGGTTAAGGGGTGGAGATGATGTAGTTAATTATTCCTTGCCCAGGAACATTTGACCACCCATCAGAGATGATTGCAATACAGTCTGCTTTCTCAATGATTTGCTTGACCTTCACTTGAACTCTGCATCCAGCAAATGAGTAGATGTCTGGTTAGAGGGGTGTATGCTGGGCGAAGAATATTCAGAAATCTCTTCCAATACACATTGCCTGTGAGCATCATCGTTGAACCAGTTGCATACACAGCTCGAGCAAGACATTCATCAATATTTCTCTGACTAAGTTCCTCCATTGAGTCAAAAAAACTTCTGATTYCAGGAGGACTATGAGCTGTTGCTATCGATAAGGTGTCTGATACATTTGTTTCACCTTGAATAGAAGTAGAGGGACTTTTGTCAGAGGTTGCTTGTTGAGAACGCAATGCACTTGGCCAGATRATTCTGCACCTCTGTTGCTTTCTTCACATGTGATTTGGCACAGTATTTGCAAATGTACACAGCTTTTCCTTCTACATTAGCT
This sequence comes from Salvelinus sp. IW2-2015, assembly GCF_002910315.2. Classification (NCBI taxonomy): domain Eukaryota; kingdom Metazoa; phylum Chordata; class Actinopteri; order Salmoniformes; family Salmonidae; genus Salvelinus; species Salvelinus sp. IW2-2015. Next base: position 37,369,653 of record NC_036857.1, read on the forward strand.
GCAGTGAAATGTCTCCACACATCAGATAGTGGCCGTGGCATTTTCCTGTAAAGATTAGGAAAAAATGAGTAAAAAAACAACATACAATTCCATGTACCGATAAATAGTTAAGCAGTTAGATTAAACAACTCCTTTGTATGATACATGTTTTCAAATGAAACATGTATGGAAACAGGTGAATTTACACTCCTCAGTTCGGAGACTCAAGCAAGCTAAAACCCACATGGTAGAAAAAACTAACTAGCAGAAATTGTTAACAAATTAGAAATGATTTAAACACACTTTGCTGTAGGCTACTATTTACTAATTAACAAAAAATGATGTATGTCATATAAAATATATTCACCCCACCCAGTATTGTAATCAAAACTTACCAGAAAGCATGAAGCCCTTGGCTCAGACAGTGTGGGCTCAATAGCATCTCATTAGTGTGTAAGATCTTGAGAATCTGCTGTACATGTGATGGAAGAATGCACTGTGTATGCAGGTTGCAAATCCATTGAATTGGGGATAGTTTAACCAAAATATGCCACGACCTAGAATGTCCTTATGTGCATCCCACAAAAAAGGTTCACTGTTATAAGCTAACTTCTTTTAAATGAATTTGAGGAATTTTCCTTAATTCCCGGGCTTAACATGCCATGGAAAATTTCAGAAAAAAATCTGGAAAGTTTCAGGAAAGTTTCCGACCCTTTGCAACTCTATTGGCCATATATCACAAACCTCTGAGGTACCTTATTGTTATTATAATCGGAATTAGTGCAGTCAATTCATGTTTTGTCATACCTGTGGTATATACGGTCTGATATACCATGGCTGTCAGCCAATCATCATTCAGGGCTCGAACCACCCAGTTTATAATTACAAACAATTTATAGACTGCAAAACGCCAAGCAGATATTTTTGACTAAAACATAATCATTTCAAACTTTGCTTACATTTGTATGCGATCACGTCTCTCTCTGTGTGGGAATGGTTGGGAATAAAAGCTAACATTACCAAGAACACAGTGAATGTTCCTGAAACGTGCTTGAACAATTTTGAAAAGAATGATGAGCAAATATTGCACAATTCAGGTGTGCAAAGCTCTTAAGGTGTTCGCATGCTTCCCAGCCGAAACAGTTCGGAAGAGTTTGTGCATATATTATGACTACATTTTGATGTTTTTGTTCAAACACGTTTAACATCTTAGTTAATGTCAAATTAGGCGACTAAGATCTCGGCAAAAACGTCAATTAATGACAGATTTCTTGAGTTATCTTAGTAATTTTTTATAAAAAAATGTTGTTAGCGTATACTGGCTATGGCGTCTCAAAGTGGACAAACAGTACAATTGGCGCTTTTTCCCCCCCCCCCGAAGGTCTTAAGGGAGTATAAAAGCACATTTGTTCGGTTCTCGGCTAGGCTCCATCCGAACTGAAGCATGCTGTCCCCTTTAGACTTATCCATGAACTGACAGCTGTAATCGCTGCCAAAGGTGYTTCTAACATGTATTGACTCAGGGTGAATACTTATCTTATCTGTTTGTTTTTTTATCTTTAAAACATTTAAAGTTTTCTTCCACTTTGGCATTGGAGTATTTTGTGTAGGTTGACAAAATGATACATTTAACCTAATTTCTTAGATTTAGTATTTACATGTCTTTGAAAGCACACTTGTTTGTTACTTCTGCTGTTTCAGGAGCCCACCAGTCATGTCTGGCATTGCATTGAGCCGGCTTGCTCAGGAGCGCAAAGCGTGGCGGAAAGACCACCCATTCGTGAGTATTTATGCCAGTCAAGCATCACATTTTCAGTGTGTAGTTCTGGACCAGGGGTGTCGAACATACAGCCCACATCCAGCACGCAAAGGGGGTCCAATCCGGTCCACAGGTGTGGTTTGAGTAAAAAAAATATATACATATCCACTGAGTGTATAAAACATTAAGACCACCTTCCTAATATTGTGTTTCACCCCCTTTGCCCTCAGAACAGCTTCAATTAGTCGGGACTGGAATCTGCAAGGTGTCAACCATGCCCATGTTGACTCCAATGCTTTCCACAGTTGTCAAGTTAGCTGGATGTCCTTTGGGTGGTGGACCATTTTTGATGCACACGGGAAACTGTTGAGCGTGGAAAAACCCAGCAGCATTGCCGTTCTTGACACAAACYGGTGCGCATGGCACCTACGACCATACCTCGTTCAAAGGCACTTAAATATGTTGTCTTGCCCATTCACCCTCTGAATGGCACACATACACAACCCATGTCTCAAACCCTTTAACCTGTCTCTGCCCCTTCATCTAAACTGTTTGAAATGGATTTAGCAAGTGACATCAATTAGGGATCATAGCTTTCACCTGGTCAGTATGTCATGGAAAAAGCAGGTGTTCCTAATGTTTTTTTTTACACTCTGTGTGTATACATGCATGCATACATACATAAACAGTGCATTCGGAAGTATTCAGACACCTTGACTTTTTCCACATTTTGTCACATTACAGCCTTATTCTAAAATTCATTAAATAAATAAAAAAATCCTCCTCAATCTACACACAATACCCCATAATGACAAAGTAGAGGGGGGGGGTGTATCTTACGAGTGACTTATTAGCTTGGTATAACTCTGAAGTGCTTACATACATAAACAGTGTAACCACGAGCACAACCGTTCCTTGATTTTAACTGGCGGCTTTATTCTGTAGATTTAGTCAGAATTATCACCTTCCGTGAGAACTATAAAGTAAATGAAAATACAGTTAAGCTTAAGCTCAGGTCCATCCTGTTTCCATTGATCATCCTCGATGTTTCTACAACTTGATTGTCCACCTGTGGGWAATGAGGTTGATTGGACATGATTTGGAAAGGCACACATCTTTCTAGATAAGGTCCCACAGTTGACAGTGCATGTCAGAGCAAAAACCAAGCCATGAGGTTGAATGAATTATCCAAAGASCTCCGAGACAGGATTGTGTTGAGGCACAGATCTGGGGAAGGGTACCAAAACATTTCTACAGCATTGAAGGTCCCCAAGAACACAGTGGCCTCAATCATTCTTAAATGGAAGGCGTTTGGAACCACCAAGACTTCCTAGAGCTGGCTGCCCGTCCAAACTGAGCAATCGGGGAAGAAGGGCCTTGGTCTGGGACGTGATCAAGAACCCGATGGTCACTCTGACTGAGCTCCAGAATTCAACTGTGGAGATGGGAGAACCTTCCAGAAAGACAACCACCTCACAGCACTCAGCACCAGACGGAAGCCACTCCTCACATGACAGCCCGCTTGGAGTTTGCCAAAAGGCACCTAAAGACTCTCAGACCAGTCGAAACAAGATTCTCTGGTCTGATGAAACCAAGCTAGAACTCTTTTGCCTGAAGGCCAAGCATCACATCTGGAGGAAACCTGGCACCATCAGTGAAGCGTGGTGGTGGGATCATCGTGCTGTGGGGATGTTTTTCTGCAGCAGGGACTGGGAGACTAGTCAGGATCAAGGGAAAGATGAACGGTGCAAAGTACAGAGATCCGTGATGAAAAACTGCTCCAGAATGCTCAGGACCAGACTTGGGCGAAGGTTCACCTTCCAACAGGACAACGATCCTACGCACACAACCAAGACAAAGTAGGAGTGGCTTCGGGACAAGTCTCTGAATGTCCTTGAGTGGCCCAGCCAGAGCCTGAACTTGAACCCAATCGAACATCTCTGGAGAGACCTGAAATAGCTGTGCAGCGACATCCAACCTGACAGAGCTTGAGAGGATCTGCAGAAAAGAATGGGAGAAACTCCCCAAATAGAGGTGTGCCAAGCTTATAGCGTCATACCCAAGAAGACTTGAGGCTGTAATTGCTGCCAAAGGTGAGTAAATTGTCTGAATACTTATGTAAATGTGATATTTCAGTTCTATTTATATTTTGCTAAAAAAACAAACCTGTTTTTCATATTTCAGTTCTATTTATATTTTGCTAAAAATTTTGTGTGTAGATCTGGGGGGAGCTATTTAATCAATTTTAGAAGAAGAATGTAACTAGGGATTYACAATGTATCGGTGATCATATCGTAATCGGACGATATTAGCTAAAAATGCCAGCATCGGCCCGATGTCTAGTTTAACGCCGATGTGCAAAACCGATGTCAAAGCTGACGTGCATACCTATATAACGTTTGCAGATGATGCCACGAAAAATACAGCGCTACACAGAACAAAAGCAGAAAAACACTAAGCGCACTTCCAACTAAACATGTTCAAGTTGAGCAATCATTTGAAAGAGTAAGACATTTTCAGCAAGACAACTCAAAGGCGAAATCCATTAATGCCAAGGTAATGGAATTCATTGCCCTTAACAATCAATCATTCTCTGTCGTGGACGATGTTGGCTTTCGCCGACTGGTCAAGCACTAGTACACACTACCAATTAGGCGCTATTTTTCAGATGTTGCCCTACCGGAGTTACACAGTATTGTTGAAATGCACATCCATGAGTTACTTGCTATGGGCGTCACTGCTATTAGCTTCACGGCTGACATTTGGGCCAGCAATGTCAGCCCCATCAGCTTGCTGAATCTGACAGTACAGTTGGTCGATGAGGATTTCGTACTGAGGAAAGCATGCTCAAGAATGTGCTGGTTCTCATACCGCTGCTGCCATTTTCAATGGCATTTGAGAACATGTTTGAAACTTGGAAACATGAACACATTCCTAGCGCCATTCGAACATCTGACTCGAGAAATAAGCTAATCAACTGCGTCTGCAGTAGACGTGATACCCCCTGTCATGGCATTGAAACGCCTGTTCAACAAAACCCCACGGCCTGTGTCTGCAGTTAACTTACAAAGTACTCGAGGCTGTGAACAAGCGATTCAGTGGCATTCTCTCTTTACTGTGTCGCCACCATGCTAGGTACAAGGACCGCTACTTCGGTGCAGACAAACAGGATTTACGTGAAATGTTACAGACACAGCTGGAMAAGATGGAAATGGACACAGTGACAGTGCGCACCGAAGAAGAGGCCACGGACAGACAAAGCTGAAACTTCACAACTTGACATGTATGTTGAAATACTGGTTGAGAATGAAACGACTGAACAACGAAACAGAACAGCAAGTAAGCGGCTGTTCTGTATTGAGTGGTTAACTTCTTATGGCTTGGGGGCAGTATTTCGACGTCTGGATGAGAAGCGTGCCCAAAGTAAACTGCYTGTTACTCAGGCCCAGAAGCTAGGATATGCATATAATTGGTAGATGTGGATAGAAAACACTCTAGTTTCCAAAACTGTTCAAATAATGTCTGTGATTATAACAGAACTGATATGGCAGGCGAAAACCTGAGGAAAATCCATCCAGGAAGTGGGATTTTTTTTGATGTGGGTATTTTCAATTGAATGCCTATACAGTATCTAATGGGTTAGGACCCAGATTGCAGTTCCTATGGCTTCCACTAGATGTCAACAGTCTTTAGACCATTGTTTCAGGCTTGCTTTCTGAAAAATGAAGAAGAATGAGACCTTTTTGTCAGTGGACTGAGGAAGAATGCAGAGCTGGTTTGCGCGCATGACCGATTGCGCACCCTTCKTTGTTTTTCCTTTCTATTGAATATGCTATTGTCCAGTTGAAATATTATCGATTATTTAGACAATTGACAACCTGAGGATTAATTMTAAACATCGTTTGACATGTTTCGATGAACTTTACCGGTACTATTAGGATGTATTCGTCTGCATGGTTTGACCGCCTTGGAGCCAGTGGATTACTGAACAAAACGCGCCAACAAAACTGAGTTTTTGGGATATAAAGAGGGACTTTATCGAACATAACAAACATTTATTGTGTTGCTGGGACTCTTGTGACTGCAACCATATGAAGATCTTCAAAGGTAAGTGATTAATTTTATCGCTATTTCTGACTTTTGTAATTCCTTTACTTGGTTGTAAAATGTTTGTATGCTTTTGTAAGCGGGGCACTGTCCTCAGATAATCGCATGGTATGCTTTCGCCGTAAAGCCTTTCTGAAATCTGACAAAGCGGCTGGATTAACAAGAAGTTAATCTTTAAGCCGATGTATAACGCTTGTATTTTTTATGAATGTTTATGACAATTTCTGTATTTTTAAGCAATTTCACCGGATGTTGTCGAGGTGGGTCGCTAGCGGAACGCCTGCGCCAGAAAGGTTAACCAAGAAACAGGTCCTCCTATAGGCTTAATTTCGAGTTATTTATGCAATTGTAGTTGTGATAAAAACATTGGGCTATATGTTTAGATTTATTTGTATTTTCTTTACCCCCTTTTTCTCCCCAATTTCGTGATTACGACATTGTGTTTTCGCTGCAACTCCCCAACGGGCTCGGAACACGAGAGTGGAGTCATGCGTCCTCCGAAACATGACCCGCCAAACCGCGCTTCTTAACACCTGCTTGCTCAACCCGGAAGCCAGCTTCACCAATGTGTCGGAGGAAACACTGTTCAACTGACGACCAAAGTCAGCTTACAGGCACCTGGTCCCCCACAAGGAGTTGCTAGAGCGTGATGAGCCAATTTAAGCCTCCCCGGCCAACCCTCCCCTAACCCGGACAATGCTGAGCCAATTGTGCGCCACCCTATGGGACTCTCGGTCACGGTCGGTATCAAACCCCAGGCTATAGGGATGCTGCAACACTGCAATGCAGTGCTTTAGACTGCTGTGCCACTCGGGAGGCACTTTTTAAAAATATTTTTTATCATAAAATAAATAAATTTTAAGGCTGCATGATGCGACTAATGATTTGAAAAAAGTTGCATGAAAGGCATGAGCTCTGCTTTGTTTCTTGTGCAGGCTGCACACACTTCATCAGTATCTCATTCACATTTTGACAAGCACTTGATAATATTCTCACCAGGCCTCTAATTTTTTGTGGCCAAAGGGTTACCATGACTAAACGGTGACGTGGAATGACTCGTGACCGGCGGTGTGGCGAGTAATATAGTCGCCGAAACAGCCCTATGTCCAACCGGCCTCGCAACCGCAGACCACGTGTATGGCGTCGTGTGGGTGAGCAGTTTGCTGACGTCAACGTTGTAAACAGAGTGCCCCGTGGTGGAGTTATGGAATGGGCAGGCATAAGCTACGGACAACGAACACAATTGCGTCTTATTGATGGCCTTTTGAATGCTCAGAGATACTGTGACGAGATCCTGAGGCCCATTGTTGTGGCATTTATCCACTGCCATCACCTCATGTTTCAGCATTTTACTGATTGATGGACCTCTTTCTCAGGGCTTTGTGGCTGTGCCGACGAAAAACCCAGATGGAACGATGAACTTGATGAACTGGGAATGTGCTATTCCTGGGAAGAAGGGGGTAAGTACAGCCAATTCTCTACACATGCAGTTAAAAATAGTCATTGTTTATAGCACTCCATATGTGCATAGTTGGTAGTAGATCATTGAGAGGAAATGTTTTGCACCTGCATTATGTAGTAGTTTCATACACCAACACTRAAAAGTGGATATCTTGTATGAAACCAAAGATTGCTAGGATGGGTCATGGCTCATCCTTGACCCTAACATAGTTTGCAAGCGTTTGTGATCCATTATTAAATAATAATTTATTCTTAACCGACTTGCCTAGTTAAATAAAAGTTAAATTAAAATTTAAAAAAAAAAAAATAAACGCTTATGACTCATCCCCAGACCCCATGGGAAGGAGGCTTGTTCAAACTGCGGATGCTGTTCAAGGATGACTATCCTTCCTCGCCCCCAAAGTGTAAGTTCTTTTTTTATTTTATTTTTTTTCTCGGAATTTCAGGTTAAATTGGTGATCACAAAGGTAGGAAGGATGTGTTGGAACAGGACTTAGAACTTCTCATGACCTCTTTTCCCCATAATGATTTCCTCTTGTTTTTCCCCCCCAATTTGTTAGGTAAATTTGAGCCTCCACTCTTCCATCCTAACGTATATCCGTCAGGCACAGTATGCCTATCCATTCTAGAGGAAGACAAGGACTGGCGACCAGCCATCACCATCAAGCAGGTTAGGAAATCCTGGTGATTGACTTAGCCATTTGGTGCCCATAGTTTGTATGCCCAACTAACGTGATCTTTATGTATTGTCATATCTTACAGATCCTATTAGGAATACAGGAACTCTTAAATGAGCCCAATATCCAGGATCCAGCCCAAGCAGAGGCATACACAATTTACTGGTGAGTCCTGCTAGTATCAAATCAAATTTTTATTTGTCACATGTGCCGAATACAACAGGTGTAGACCTTACAGTGAAATGCTTACTTACAAGCCCTAACCAACAATGTAGTTTTTTTTTTTAAATACCTCCAAAAATAATAAGAAATAAAAGTAACAATTAATTAAAGCGCAGCATTAAAATCGAGGGAATTTCTTCCAGTTTGCAGTCTTGTTTTTGGATAGGGATATGGTGGATGTAATACTATATTTCGATCATTCAGTTGTTTTACTAAACCCCTCTTTTTTTCCAGCCAAAACAGAGTAGAATATGAAAAAAGAGTTCGAGCACAGGCCAAAAAATTCTCCCCTTCATAAGGGTGAAGATAGTCCGGCTTCGGCAGAAGGAATGGATCAAACGTGGATCACCGCCCTTGTTTCTCTATGAATGTGCCCCTCTCACATCAGGACTCGCTTATAAGGACTTCTATTTAAAACTCTTGACAGGCATTCTGTGCCATCTTCTACTCTGACCTACCCCCCCTTTTTTTAACTGCTGGGCTGGTGTGTGGCGGGTGCTAGGAGGAAATGGGTGCCGTAGCACCCCGGCCGCTTCCTTTTAGCTGTATTACTTGTCTTATGATGCGAGGGACACGGCAAAGTACCGGTTTCACCATCAACTCAAAAATAACCCGATCTTCATCCTCTTTAGAGGAAGAGAACGTCTTGGTTGTCTTTAGTTTTTTTGTTGTWTTTTTTTCTCTCAAAGATGGTCTATTCCTTAAACCCCTCCCCTCTCATATTTCCATGATTTTAATTATGTAAAATGTGCTAATTTCTTAGTTGTCAGTCTTTCAACTGCTGTATAATGAATGGCACTTTTATACTGTCATCTCACAATTGTCTCTAGTTTGCTCTGTCTGATTCTCTTATGCAGGTTGTCTATTCAGCATGCTGTAATATAAGATAATCTGCTGTCTTTTTGTTATTTGGAGTGTTTGCTTTGAAAAAAGAAAATGGCCACATTGACTCGCAAGGCAAATAGGCTTACGTCTGTATCAGTCTTTATGTTTATATGGTGCTTTGTTCATGTATGTTTTAGAGTAAATAAACTGTTTCTATAAAGCCATTGTTACTGTCTCGAGCAGTAAAACTAGTGGTTAACAAATGTTGGCATAGAAATGTTATAATAGCTATAGCTGACACCCCCATGAAACTCTATTTAAGACACTTTCTATATACCATATTTTGTACAAATAGTATATTAAAACATGTTTGTTTGCACATCATGATACAGAGTAAGACCGCACGCTTTATCAACTGGCAAGACATTTGAGTTCCATCTTATTGAGAGTGAAGAAGAAAAACAATGGTCATAATAAAGAATATTTGCCCCTTATTTACAAAAAAAACTAACATTTTAAAACCAATTTAAGGATATTATTCCATATGAGTAAGAAGTAATAACTTTCTGTAGATGAAGCGCAAATGCGGATTATTTACAATACGTTTTCCAGCCTCATATGTTAGAATGGAAGTCGGGCACAATATGCCTATCCATTCTAGGGGACAACAATTCTAAATCTGTTTTCACTTTGTCATTTTGGGGTGTTGTGTGTGGATTGAGGAAATTGTTTTATTTTAATACATTTTAGAATAAGGCTGTAACGTAACAAGTGTGGAAAAAGTCAAGGTCTGAATACTTTCCGACTGCACTGTATACATGATCCAGGATGGCCCCAAAGACGACCTGTCTAACCCAGCATCTGATGCACTTGTCTTGGGAATTTCTTATGCCTCGTTTCTGGGGCACTGCTCCTGGCTTACAGATGGCCCACCGGAGAGTGTGTCTGAGGCAGTGTCTAGACTTGACAGTTCATGCAAGCTTTTGCATTCTGATCATGGAATTACGGACACGTCATGAAAATACACCTACATTTTAAATGTCTACCATGTGACGTGCGACTTCTGCTATCAAACTGTGAAGATCGCATTGAAACGACCGGTCTAGACACACAAGTCGCATTGTGGTTGGATTGTGTTCAGATCTGGCTGATAACTTCAGGAGGTGGTCATTGTGTGCGGATTGTTCCTTAAGACAATTAAGGCAAGGGCCGTTTGTCATCTCCCGCGTTGGGTAGTGGTCGCTGTCGGCGGTTCTGAAACGCATCAGTGCGCTGTTGAACCGGCACCTTTTCCTAGACCATGTTGCTATGTGCCTAATAGCAAAGTTAACCAGCAAATTGGTGTTGAGAACAAGATGACAAACGGCCCTTGCCTTAATTGTCTTAAGAAAAGTGAGGAGAGGGGAAACCCCAACTTAATTAGGTCTATAATCAATAGCCTAACTATTAACTGTGCCTGGCTTTATAAATCATCTCTGTATGTATGTACAGTTGAAGTCGGAAGTTTACATACAACTTAGCCAAATACATTTTAACTCAGTTTTTCACAATTCCTGACATTTCATCCTAGTAATAATTCCCTGTTTTAGGTCAGTTAGGATCACCACTTTATTTAAAAAATGTGAAATGTCAGAATAATAGTTGAGAGAATGATTGATTGATTTTTCAGCTTTTATTTCTTACATTCCCAGTGGGTCAGAAGTTTACATACACTCAATTAGTATTTGGTAGCATTGCCTTTAAATTGCTTAACTTGGGTCAAACGTTTCAGGTAGCCTTCCACAAGCTTCCCACAATAAGTTGGGTGAATTTTGGCCCATTCCTCCTGACAGAGCTGGTGTAACTGAGTCAGGTTTGTAGGCCTCCTTGCTCACACACGCTTTTTCAGTTCTGCCTACAAATGTTCTATGGGCTTGAGGTCAAGGCTTTGTGATGGCCACTCTAATACCTTGACTTTATTGGCCTAAAGCCATTTTGCCACAACTTTGGAAGTATGCTTGGGGTCATTGTCCATTTGGAAGACCCATTTGCGACCAAGCTTTAACTTCCTGACTGATGTCTTGAGATGTTGCTTCTATATATCCACAGAATTTCCCCCCCTCATGAGGCCATCTATTTTGTGAAGTACACCAGTCCCTCCTGCAGCAAAGCACCCCCACAACATGATGCTGCCACCCCCGTGCTTCATGGTGGGAATGGTGTTCTTCGGCTTGCAAGCATCCCCCTTTTTCCTCCAAACATAACGATGGTCATTATGGCCAAACCGTTCTTTTTTTTGTTGCATCAGACCAGAGGACATTTCTCCAAAAAGTACGATCTTTGTCCCCAAGTGCAGTTGTAAACCGTAGTCTGGCCTTTTTATGGAGGTTTTGGAGCAGTGGCTTCTTCCTTGCTGTGCGGCCTTTCAGGTTTTGTCGATATAGGGCTCGTTTTACTGTGGATATAGATACCTTTGTACCTGTTTCCACCAGCATCTTCACAAGGTCCTTTGCTGTTGTTCTGAGATTGATTTGCACTTTTTGCACCAAAATACGTTCATCTCTAGGAGACAGAACGTGTCTCCTTCCTGAGCAGTATGATGGCTGCGTGGTCCCATGGTATTTATACTTGCTTTCTATTGTTTGTACAGATGAACATGGTACCTTCAGGCGTTTGGAAATTGCTCCCAAATATGAACCAGACTTGTGGAGGTCTACAATTTTTTTTCCTGAGGTCTTGGCTGATTTCTTTTGATTTTCCTATGATGTCAAGCAAAGAGGCACTGAGTTTGAAGGTAGGCCTTGAAATACATCCACAGGTACACCTCCAATTGACTCAAATTATGTCAATTAGCCTATCAGAACCTTTTAAAACGTCATTTTCTGGAATTTTCCAAGCTGTTTAAAGGCACAGTCAACTTAGTGTATGTACACTTCTGACCCACTGGAATTGTGGTACAGTGAATTATAAGTGAAATAATCCTTCTGTAAACAATTGTTGGAAAAAGTACTTCTGTCATGCACAAAGTAGATGTCCTAACCGACTTGCCAAAACTATAGTTTGTTAACAAGAAATGTGTGGAGTAGTTGAAAAACGAGTTTTAATGAGTTCAACCTAAGTGTATGTAAACTTCCGACTTCAACTGTATATACAGTCATTGGTCTAGACTTGGCTTCGGATAGTATACAAGCGCTACGGGAGTTGTCTATTTCTCCAAAGTGAGAGACCAAACGGGTAATAGAAATAACTTAAAGCTACCTAATGTAACCCCGGTTCTATGACCTTACCAGTCAGATCTCACCGGGTTACCCTTCAAGATGTGCGTACTTAGAAGTGACGTACTTAGAAGTGAAGTTGGGAGCGGACAACATCCCCTTATATAGGAAGTGGATAGGTCCGATATTGGCCGTTGCTCCTGTCTGTCTACAACAGACGTTGTGTGATTGGGTCTTCCTGGACTCTGCCCCTAACGGGACGTCTCCCCAAAGTGAGAGACCTTTCATGTCACCAAAGAACTGTGATTACATTAGGTAACCTTAATTTTCCACAGTCCAAGAATTACATGATCTCTTCTACCTCACACAGTAGATGTTGTCACTAAAGATAAGGTCATCCAAACTAACCGTACAATTGGAATGTAGCACACATAAGATGGCACAAAATGTTGTGTTCATTGGAAATTCTGCAACTGAGGGGACAAGGAACATTGGGCTCAAATGTTTCTGGTCAAGTTCCTAATGTCTTGACCAAACCATACCTTGTTGTATGGCTTCAGTCCTCCCATGAACCTCCGATGCCCATTCACTCCACTGGCCTTGAAAGGGATGTTTGTTGGGGATGGACCTCACTTTTACTGTGTCTTGCTCAAAATTGTAATTGTTCACCGAGATGTTAGTTGAGTGGAGAGCCTCGACAAACTGTGGAGGAAAAAGGTTTGAGGAAATAGATTTATTCACTGGCTTTATTTTTAAAACAATTTTAGCATGATTTGAGTGTCTTACCTTGCCTTGGTGGCCACTTATGTAGAACAAGTTGGTTCAGAAGATTGTTAGGTAAATATTTGTCATAGCATCTAATCCAGGTGATGCAGTATTGACTTGACATCCTGTTGACAGTGAGATTTAATGGTTTATTGGGTTTGACTGGGGAGAGAAATACACTTTTGGTGTCAAAGATCCGGCATGGAATTGATGTCCTCAAAAATAAAAGCTTCCTGTTACACTTTACTTCACAGTGCCCTTGTTACTTTGTAATGATTGCTGTAATTACAGTGTACAAAGWATTGTAATTACTTATTATTTTTGCTGTAATTACAATACTAGTTCCACAGTGGGCATTGTAAAGTAACCAAGCTTTTGAACCAACCACTTCAACAAGTAGCTATGCTGTCAATTGCAGTTGGTAGAGCTTGCAGCGCCAGGGTTGAGGGTTCGATTCCTACAGGGGACCAGTACGGAAATGTATACACTCACTACTGTAAGTTGCTCTCGATAAGAGTGTCTGCTAAATGACTAAGATGTAAAAATGTTTATCAAAAGATGTTTGCATATGGGTAGGCCTATCAGTCACATTTGTATTGTAATACTGCAATAAGCACTTTACAATGCTTTACTGGCATGTATTTCTCATCCAGCAACGTGATGCTTATATGTCCATTATTTCTGTTGTGATAGGGAGTGATCTTAAATCCTGATGTGTCAAAAAAAATAATTCTGGAACCACATCAGGATGTGATATGTCCAATGAACAGGCGTAATAGCCATCTGTTATCCTCAGCACACACATACTAAACACTGTAATGAATAGAAGTGAGCAGGGGGGGAAAATAAGCAGGAATCAATATAAAGCTCTGAAATAGATTGTACACATGGCCTCGATATGTACTGTGTACTAACACAGTGATTCTCAACCTGGGGTATATGGGAAGACTCATAAGAACATACACCTACTGGTAAAATCCACATGAGGGGTTACTTAGGCGGTACTAGAGGCAGAGCAAATGTGGTAGGGGGTAGATTCGGAGTACAGTAACCAAAAAAGGTTGAGAACCACTTTACAATATTTTTTGAATGTACACAAATTTCAGCAATATGAAATGGTGGGGGTCTCACCCGTCAAATCCTGCCCAGTAAATGGTGGTCTCAAAGCCCAGTCAATAAGAGAACTAGTCTGTATGAGCCACYTCTGGCAGGATGCTCAGGGAACAGTTATTGATGAGCAGAGGGGTATCCTACGAAGCAGATTTGAGGAGTTAGCGAGGTAACTTTGGTCCAACTCTAAGTTCAACTTGGGATAACCGGTCATACGAAAATGGCTCACCTTTTAACCAGGTACATTTCTATGGCAACGAATTCTTCGGAACTAACCTCCTCTGGGGCAGGCTCACTCACTTTTGTATATATAATGTATAGTATAATGTATGTGGACACCCCCTTCAAATTAGTGGATTCGGCTATTTCAACCACACCTGTTGATGACAATTGTATAAAATTGAGCACACAGCCATGCAATCTATATAGACAAACATTAGCAGTAGAATGGCCTTACTGAAGAGCTCAGTGACTTTCAACATGGCACCGTAATATGATGCCACCTTTCCAACAAGTCAGTAAGTCAAATTTCTGCCCTGCTTGAGCTGCCCCGGTCAACTTCGACCAGGGCAGAAATTTGGAAACGTCTAGGAGCAACAACGGCTCAGCCGCAAAGTGGTAGGCCACACAAGCTCACAGAATGGTACTGCCGGGGGCTGAMGCGCATAAAAATCATCTGTCCTCGGTTGCAACACTCACTACAGAGTTCCAAACTGCCTCTGGAACCAACATCAGCACAATAACTGTTTGTCAGAAGCTTCATGAAATGGGTTTCCATGGCCGAGCAGCCGCCCACAAGCCTAAGTTCACCATGCGCAATGCCAAGCGTCGGCTGGAGTGAAGTAAAGCTTCCCGCCATTGGACTCTGGAGCATTGGAAATGCCCCAATGCATAGTCCCAACTGTAAAGTTTGGTAGAGGAGGAATAATGGTCTGTGGCTGTTTTTCATGGTTTGGGCTAGGCCCCTTAGTTCCAGTGAAGGGAAATCTTAACGCTACAACATACAATGAAATTCTAGACGATTCTGTGCTTCCAACTTTGTGACAGTTTGGGCAAGGCCCTTTCCTGACAATGCACCTGTGCACAAAGCCATGACATCATTTTCTGGAATTTTCCAAGCTGTTTAAAGGCAGTCAACTTAGTATAAGTAAACTAATGACCCACTGGAATTGTGATACAGTGAATTATAAGTGAAATAATCTGTCTGTTAACAATTGTTGAAAAAATTACTTGTCATGCACAAAGTAGATGTCCTAACCAATTTGCCAAAACTATAGTTTGTTAACAAGAAATTTGTGGAGTGGTTGAAAAACGAGTTTTAATGACTCCAACCTAAGTGTATGTAAACTTCCGACTTCAACTGTATGTAATCCTGTACGAGCGTATGTGCCGAATACATTACGATGTTACAGGTGTCAAGCTTATGGGCATGTGGCAGCAGTGTGTAGGAGGGAGGGTCCAAGGTGTGAGAAGTGTGCAGAAGGGGAGGAGTAGTGAGAGTGGTAGAGATATACCAGTACAGTGGGATAAGCCAAAAAAGTTATATAAAGTTCAGTAAGACTGGATTTATAGCAGTGGTTATCAACTGTACGGCAGGAATGGAACGGAAGTCGCAGAAAATTTAGGTTGTGGTGGCAGCTGCAGAGAGGTATTTGGGTGTGCCAGACTTGACATCAGAAGAGTTACAGGGTGTGTTAAGTGGTGATGTCCCATCCTTTCAGGATGATGACATGAGGAAGGAAAAAATACATTTAATTAGTGGAGTAGGGTGGTGTTTATTTTATTTTGAAATTAGTGATTGTAGTGTTAGATGGTAGGGTATATATTACATTTTATCTAGCAAGCAAAGTGTAAGGGAGTTGTACTCCAGTTAGTAGGTTGCGGTAATGCAACAAATTGGATGCCAACCGCTGTTAAACCTCATAGAAGAAGAAGAAGAAGTACACTTACCGTGCTATACAGGAAATAGCTACTGTCGTCATCTCCGGTTAGTGGTAATGTTGTACGAGGTCTCTTTCTGAAAGGTTTGTCATATTTCTTAGTGATCGTGAAATAAAAACGTGAATTAATTAATACTACCTTATATATGATTGCATTCGAAACTGATTCGAGGAAATACGCCGTATTATACTCCCAGCCATTGTACTCACAGTTGCTAATCTGCTAGCATTCTTTACAGCCAGCATTAGCCTGTTAGCTAGATAGATTCTTGCAAAAGCTATACTAGGTAGTAAAATATAGCTAAGACGCAACTACCGCTATTTAGGTAGCTAATGTACATGCATACACATGCCAAGTTTTTGATGGCCACTTTGCAAGTTTAGGTGCACATAATTCTAACATCGGAAACTGGATAGCTTGCAAGTTAGCTAGCGGGACATTCTGGCCTTAATTGAATTGACATTTACAAATCTAAATTTATTGGCCAACAATTGTAAGAAACAAACACAAATTATTTGTAGTTAGATACCAGATAGTCGTTAGCTTCAGTAACATTAGCGAAATTTAACTTCAAGAGTTGGTGACACAATGACAAAACCCTCGTGTTGTTGACAAGGGGAGATAATCAGTCTTGTCATCAACGCTAAATGTCTATTGCTAAATGTCTCTTTCGCCATCACAGAGTACATAGTCAGCTGATGAATTATGTTGAAACGAAATGTACAGTTTATCAGCTTTGTGTCCTAAAACAGCTGTCACACTTAGGTTGCATAAGCAGCAATGATGTCTGGCACCGGGGGAGGGAAGCGAGTCTCAGGTGGGGACAGCCCCCCTGGTCCACCTGAGAAAAAGAGTAAAAAAGAGGAGAAGACCACCACCACTCTCATTGAGCCAATACGCATTGGGGGAGTGTCCTCTACGGTGAGTCACTATTTTTTTGCCTCCACGTCTTTTCTATAATGAAGTATATTAACCCTCCTACATGGTTATCATCTTCATTATCATGTATTTCACATCTGCAGGAGGAAATGGACATGAAAGTGATCCAGTTTAAGAATAAGAAGCTGAGTGAGCGTCTGGAGCAGAGGCAGACCATGGAGGATGAGCTGCGAGAGAAGATCGAGAAGCTGGAAAAGCGACAAGCCACTGATGATACCACACTGCTCATTGTTAATCGTTACTGGTCCCAGGTACGTACATTCCACAATCGTTTGCTGCCTTGAAGGATCATAGACATACAGTACCAGTCAAAAGTTTGGACACACCTACTCATTCAAGGGTTATTTAAAAATATATATAATAGTGAAGACTTTAAAACTGAAGTAACACATATGGAATCATGTAGTTACCAAAAAAGTGTTAAACAAATCAAAATAGATTCTAGATTCTTCAAAGTAGCCACCCTTTGCTTTGATGACAGCTTTGCACACTCTTGGCAGTCTCTCAACCAGCTTCACCTGGAATGCTTTTCCAACAGTTTTGATGGAGTTCCCGCATATGCTGAGCAGTTGTTGGCTGCTTTTCCTTCACTGTGCGGACTAACTCATCCCAAACCATCTCAATTGGGTTTAGGTCGAGTGATTGGAGGCCATGTCATCTGATGCAGCACTTCATCACTCTCCTTCTTGGTCAAATAGCCCTTACACAGTCTGGAGGTGTGTTGGGTCATTGTCCTGTGGAAAAACAAATGATAGTCCCACTGCCCAAACCAGATGGGATGGCGTATCGCTGCAGAATGCTGTGGTAGCCATGCTGGTTAAGTGTGCCTTGAATTCTAAATAAATCACCAACAGTGTCACCGGCAAAGCACCATCACACCTCCTTCTCCATGCTTCACGGTGGGAACTGCACATACGGAGATCATCCATTCACCTACTCTGCATCTCACAAAGACACGGCGGTTGGAACCAAAAATCTCAAATTTGGACTCATCAGACCAAAGGACAGATTTCCATCGGTCTAATGTCCATTGCTCGTGGTTCTTGGCCCAAGCAAGTCTCTTCTTATTATTGGTGAACTTTAGTAGTGGTTTCTTTGCAGCAATTCGACCATGGAGGCCTGATTCATGCAGTCTCCTCTGAACACTTGATGTTGAGATGTCTGTTACTTGAACTCTGTGAAACATTTATTTTGGCTGCAATTTCTGAGGCTAACTCTAATGAACTTAGAAGTAACTCTGGATCTTCATTCCTAGCGCTTGATGGTTTTTGCGACGGCATTTGAAGAAACTTTCAGTTCTTGAAATCTTCTGGATTGACTGACCTTCATGTGTTAAAGTAATGATGGACTTTCATTTCGCTTTGCTTATTTGAGCTGTTCTTGCCATAATATGGACTTGGTATTTTACCAAGTAGGGTTATCTTCTGTATACCACCCCTACCTTGTCACAACACAACTGATTGGCTCAAACGCATTAAGAAGGAAAGAAATTCAACAAATGTACTTTTAACAAGGCACAACAGTTAATTGAAATGCATTCCAGGTGACTAACTCATGAAGCTGGTTGACAGAATGCCAAGAGTGTGCAAAGCTGTCATCAAGGCAAAGGGTGGCTACTTTGAAGAATCTAAAATACATTTTGATTTGTTTAACACTTTTTTGGTTACTACATGATTCCATATGTGTTACTTCAGTTTTGATGTCTTCACTGTTATAAAAAAAAAAAAAAAAATTACCCTTTGAATGAGTAGGTGTGTCCAAACCTTTGACTTGTACTGTATGCTTAACCTAAAATTTAACCCCCACACATACTGAATTACTCTTTCTTTAACTTCCAGTTGGAAGAAAATGTTCACATCCTGCGCCTACGCATTGACCCCACGGTGGTCCCGGCAACGCCTACTATGCCGGTCTCTGCCCCWACCCCAATAGAAGAGGATGGTATGATGATCCCACCACCCCCTCCTCCAGCACCAGAACACGAGGAGCAACAGCCTCCCCCACCTGATGTTATGGAGAAAGCTCCTGAACCACAGCAGGACTCGACAACAGGTAAAGATGATCCCTGCTCTCTCGCTCGCTCAACCTAGCCACTGATCCGCAGTAGTGATACCTCCAAGTCCATTGCTTTGCCACCTGTAATAACTGATGTGAGGTATGGAAACGTAACAAAGCAGTACACCTTTCTAGCACTTATGCCACATTTTATATTTTCAACCACATCCTAAGTCCTCCTGTCCATTTTTACTTATCACCATGGTCTGTAGCACCGCCGCCCACTACTTCCCTCAGTGAGAGTGCCAAGGCCTTCCTCTCCATTCTGGACAACAGCAGTGAGGAGGAGCTCAGCCTGCAGCTGCAGGACAGGATGCAGTTTAGCAAAGAGGCCGCTGCTTGCATGGTCTGCGTCTTCGACAGGTTGCACAGCCGCATCGACGGCCTATGCACCCAGATCCAGTCCGCGGGTAACTATTCAGACTCACTAGGGACAATAGTTTATTTCACTTTGTTGTTGTGGAAGCATTTGGGTTCTAAATGTGGCATAAACATGTAGAGGAGTTCCCTACTGTGACATTCACAGTTGAGTAACCCTAGTAACTGTGTTGTCTTTGTCAGTGTGTGAGGACGACGGCCAGGAAGAGCTGCTCCGTCTGAATCGCACTCTGCTGGAGGAGAATAGCAGACTGCAAGACCTGGCCTCCTCCCTGCAGGGCAGACACCACAAGATGTCTATGGAGGTACTTTGCCTCATCCTATAATGTAKTGTGTGTGGGTGGGTGTGTGTGGGTGGATTGTGAATGCCCACATCTCCACGGTGTGTTCTCAGGCTTTTGTATCCTCAATATGAAGGTCTGCCATTTCTCATCGGTGGTAATACATGGCGATTGTGTAAACTCATCCAGTCAATTTCTTAATCAAACGTTCTCTCATCTGTACTTCTCTTGTTCAGTACAATGAGCTTGTGGATAAGGTGACGAGCTCGGAGACCAAGGTGTCTGAGATGGAGACTGCTGTGGAGGATCTGCAGTGGGACATCGAGAAGCTCCGTAAGAGGGAACAGAAGCTCAACAAGCATCTCGCTGAAGCACTTGAGCAGGTTTGTTTCATTTGTGTGCGTGGGTGGGTGTGTATACTCTATGTGTGTGTGTGTATAGTCCTGTGCCTCATCATTGCTGACGTCACTCTCCATTATGCATCTATGTCCAGCGATAAGGCATCAGAGCATGCCAGCCATTGAATCACAGCTGTGTGTGTTTACCTATGTCCTGCTGTATGTACATGGGTAAAATCATGTTTTGATATTGTACAGTCTAAATGAAGACTGTAACCACATCTATATTACTATTGTAATATTTCTGGGTTAGTGTCTGTACTAATGTACGGGCCAAGTTCGCTAAACACCTCTTATGATTGTTCTGTCCAGTTGAACTCGGGTTACTACACCACTGGCAGCTCAGGGGGGCTACCCGGAGGCCAGATAACTCTCAATATACAGAAGGTGAGTGCAGACTTGTCACTTCTTTTTTTTGTTTTTTGTTTTCGTATTCCTGAGCTTCCCTTCAGTCTTGTTTTGATACATTGTTGTATTCCAACCCAGTCATATGGAGTTAAATTGGTGCCAAAAGTGATAATAATTTAACTTCATACTGTCATTAATATGTCTGTTAGTTTGAGAGCCTGAATGCAGAGTTGGAGCAAAACCAGGAGCTGGCCAACAATCGCATGGCGGAACTGGAGAAACTACAGCAGGAGCTCCAAGAGGCTGTGAGGGAGAGTGAGAAGCTCAAGGTGCAGAAGTCGTCTCCTCTGAGAGGATACAAGACTAAACTCACTGCAATACTCTTGTCTGCTTAACAAAGGATATGCTGACTATTTAGACAGTCTTGATGAGTCAGGTGTCAAGTCAAGGAAGACAATAATTGTCGAATGTATAAACACAACTTGTGTTTGTCATTATGATCATTGAATCTATGCTCTGTATGTAATATCAATGAATGTATTTACTTTTCTGTTTACTCTATCCCAAATTGATTGCATTTATATAGTTTTTCACCAGGTCCCGAAGCCTCTTACAGTGTATGAGGGGGGGGGGGGATAACTCACTCACTTAACTCCTTTTCAGTTGGACCTGAAAAATATTCCAGAGGAGGTGGTGAAGGAGACCGCGGACTACAAGTGCCTGCAGTCCCAGTTCTCACTGCTTTACAACGAGTCTCTCGGGGTGAAGACCCAGCTGGACGAGGCCCGGGCCCTGCTCCTCACCGCCAAGAACGCCCACCTCAGACAGATAGAGCATATGGAGGTCAGAAGCACTAATTTAGCAGATAAGTTTTACTTGCAGTTTTACTTGCAGTCATTGTGAACTTTTACCTCCCTTAGTTCAATGCACTGGTTGTTGCTTTGGATAAGATAAACGGACAAATGACTTAAGTGTAGGAGGGAGCCACTGATTTAAAATCAGAATTTCAGCGTATCAGACCTGTTTTTTTATATGCTTTAACTGTGCTTGATTGAGCCTGTCTGGGGTACCAGATGGATGGGGTTTGMACTTTTGGGACGATTCCATTGGTTCCATTGTGCTTGATTGAGCTTGCCTGGCACATCTAAAGTATTTGATAGAGAACTAATACTACTTGAACCCAGGTCTGGCACGTATGTCATGAATACAAAAGGAATATATGTGGTTGGAAAGGTAATGTCGTGGCAACCGTGAAMGTGGATTACGTCACAATCTATAAAAAATGGCCAACACTAGTAGTCATGAGGTCAGAGATTGGTGTGATGTCGCTGTTTGACAGCCGTCAACAAAAGTTGCTGTTGTTCGTCATCTTTTCAGAGTGACGAGCTGTCACTACAGAAGAAGCTCCGCACTGAGGTCATCCAGCTGGAAGACACGCTGGCCCAGGTGCGCAAGGAGTATGAAATGCTGCGTATCGAGTTTGAGCAGAACCTGGCGGCCAATGAGCAAGCAGGTAACGTATCATAATCTCCACAACACCTCCCACGCCCTAGGCTTGTTTCTATCACTAAAGGTTTCTCATAAAAAAGCTCGTTTTTCTGTGAAGTTTGAATGAACGATTGTCAGTGATCTTATGTGCTTAGTAATATATGCATGTCTTGTTTATTTAAAAAATGTTCTGTAACCAAGGATGTTGACTGTGTTTGGGAGGAATGTATCCTATCCTGTTATCACTATCCATATTGCTCACAAGTTTACGYCACCAACAATAGTTGGACAAAACACTGCGACAGCGCTGACTGAAACGCATGGTCATTATCTTATCGACACCTCTGTCCYGTTTGATCTTTCCCTTAGGCCCAATCAACAGAGAGATGCGACACCTCATCAGCAGCCTCCAGAACCACAACCACCAGCTGAAAGGTGACGTGCAGCGCTACAAGCGGAAGCTCAGAGAAACACAGATGGAGATTAACAAGGTAGGCAGCTGATCCTGCACGTGAGACCAATAGACTTTCTTCTGCTCCCTAAGAATATTTAATCAATATGCGTAGTTCATAGATAGAGCCATAGGACCTGACCAGGTCATAAACTCTGGACCMTTATTATAGGTTAACTACAGCCTGGAGTTTGCCCTGGTGAGGTGGTTAGGTCATGGTTCAACAAAACTTGAGATGCACAATATTTGGTTAATAATTAAGGATAAACATGACACTTGAATCATGATATTTGGTACGACAATGTGATAAATGCGATCGGTTTCCCAAAACCATTTTCTATCCCTGTCCCTTTGTCAGTTGCGGTGCCAGAGTGGTGACACTGGGCTTCTGTCGTTGGAGGAGCCGGTGAGCGACAGCCTGGAGGTRAAGAAAGAAGAGGACGAAGACCAAGAAGAGGAGGAGGAGAGGAGGAGGGAGCTGGAGAGACAGCGGTCCCGGGAGAGGGAGAGGGAGGCCGAGAGGGAGCGAGAGAGGGAGCGAGAAAGGGAGCGACAGCGCAGCGAAGAGTTGAAGAGAAAAGATTCGGACACTCTGAAGATGCTGAGGGCGGAACTTAAGTATGTTTAGTTTTTGGTCACAGAACACACAACTCATATTTTATATCGAATTAAGGGTACTGTCATATAGTAGAGGACTTAACTCATTGTTTTATTCTGGAGTTAGGTAGTGCTAACTCTTCTACTGTTCATTCTCCTCTCCCCTCAGGAAAGCCCAGGAGTCTCAGAAGGAGATGAAGCTACTTTTGGACATGTATAAATCAGCTCCCAAAGAGCAGCGAGACAAAGTGCAGCTTATGGCAGCAGAGCGCAAGTCTAAAGCCGAGGTTTGCTCTTTGACTTCTTCAAATTCCAACCTGAACTGTAGGTTATCATTCAAAGTCAATTCATGAGGTGGTTAGTGTTATCTGAATCTAACCCCCACTACAAGCTGAAGTAGTGTCTCAGTCCGTGTGTTATACCTAAATCCACCCTCTGTGTCCCAGGTGGATGAGTTGCGGGTGCGGGTTCGAGAGCTGGAGGAGAGGGAGAGGAAGGAGAGCAAGAAGCTGGCTGATGAGGACGCTCTCAGGAAGATACGCGTGGCAGAGGAGACGATCGATCACCTACAGAAGAAGCTCACGGCCACCAAACAGGTACTGTATTTCCACTACACATTCAAACCTTTTGCAGAGGTGCTGAATATGTTCAATATCACAATTGCGGTGGGTTTGCCTTGGCTTTGCCATTTCTTTGTTTCTTTTGACCGGGGATTTCAATGGAATAAGTGAGGTATTGCACTTAGAGGACGGGGTTTCAAATTGGTAGGGTTATGTTTCTCTTGTCCATAAAAATACTAATCAGTGGCCTCCCGAGTGGCACAGTAGTCGTGCTAGATGCGTCACTACAGATCCGGGTTTGATCCCGGGCTGTGTTGCAGCCGGCCGCGATCGGGAGACCCATGAGGCAGCGCGCAATTGTCCCAGCGTTGTCCGGGTTAGGGGAGGGTTTAGCTGGCTGGGATGTCCGTTTCCCATCGTGCTCTAGCGACACCTTGTGGGCGGCCTGGCGCATGCACGCTGACTTCGGTCGCAGCTGTACAGTGTTTCCTCCAACACATTGGTGCGGCTGGCTTCTGGGTTAATTAAGCAGTGTGTCAAGAAGCAGTGCGGCTTGGCGGGGTTGTGCTCTCGACCTTCGCCTCTGACTCTGTACGAGAGTTGCAGCGATGGGACAAGACTGTAACTACCAATTCGATATCATGAAAAAGGTGTAAAAAGTAATAAAACAAACTCAGCAAAAAAAAGAAACGTCCTCTCACTGTGAACTGAATTTATTTTCAGCAAACTTAACATGTGTAAGTATTTGCATGAACCTAACATGAACAAGTTCCACAGACATGTGACTAACAGAATTGGAATAATGTGTCCCTGAACAAAGGGGGGGTCAAAATCAAAAGTAACAGTCAGTATCTGGTGTGGCCACCAGCTGCATTAAGTACTGCAGTGCATCTCCTCATGGACTGCACCAGATTTGCCAGTTCTTGCTGTGAGATGATACCCCACTCTTCCACCAAGGCACCTGCAAGTTTCAGGACATTTCTGGGGGGAATGGCCCTAGCCCTCACCCTCCGATCCAACAGGTCTCAGACGTGCTCAATGGGATTGAGATCCGGGCTCTTCGCTGGCCATGGCGGAACACTGACATTCCTGCCTTGCAGGAAATCGCGCACAGAACGAGCAGTATGGCTGGTGGCATTGTCATGCTCGAGGGTCATGTCAGGATGAGCCTGCAGGAAGGGTACCACTTGAGGGAGGAGGATGTCTTCCCTGTAACGCACAGCGTTGCGATTGCCTGCAATGACAACAAGCTCAGTCCGATGATGCTGTGACACAGTTCGATGGGCAAATGGCATAGCCTAAGGATAATAGGCCTATTCATTTTTAGCCTAAGCCAATGTTCATTCAAGTGTTATAAAGAATGTTATAGGCTAAATAGTATTTTTATCTGATTGTTCGTTTTTATATAAATGCACAAATTAAGTTATTGAAAACACAGAATTATCATTCATTTGTTTTTCGTTCCAGCTTTCTGAATGTGCTGCTGCGGGAGCTTATGCCCAATTACCTGTTGAGCAATTCAATGACATGAATAAACACTGACAATATTATATGTATTAGTTTAACTTGTGAAAGTAATGTTTAGTGCAACTTGTATTGACAGTAGCCTATGGTATCAGCCTATATTATTGGCTGTTTGGTTCGCAAGAAGGGATTTTCCAACAGCACAATTTATTTTGCCTTAGGTTTCTGGTTTACTTGACCAATCTTGCTATTGTTTGTTCTCATTATTACTTTACTGTTTTTATTGAGGCTAATCGCAAACAACTTTCTGAGATGGAACTCCGTTAGGCCACTAGGTTAATTCAATGGTTGAGAGTGGGTTATGTCGAGGCCAACAAGTCACATTCGAATCGAATGAGGATTGTGGAGAAAGGGGAAATCAAGATTTTAAAACAATAAGCCAGACAACTAATTGTTAGCTGCAAAAGGCCCATGATCATCCGACATTGGAGAGGGGGAAAAACATGTTAGGACCTGTCTGACATTTTGTGCTGCTTTGGTGCTATCCGCTGTTTCTACATTGTTCTCTTGCATTATGTTAATAGTCTACCATATATAACTACCATATATGTATTAAGCTATGACAAATGGGGAATAGGCCATTTGGTATGTCGTCTTGCTGTTGTGTCCTGCCAGACTCCGGAGGTGCAGTAAAAATTTAAATATACTAAACCATCGTTTGTGACATCACAATGTCATCACCATCGACGATGGCTGTCAAACATTGTCAATAGACAATACAGTCGTAAAATTGTCCTACCCTATATCTCAACGCAATGCTGTTCAGATGAAGCGTCAAAGTGAAGTCCGTTGATACATATTACACTGAACAAAAATATAAACGCAACATGTAAAGTGTTGGTCCCATGTTTCATGAGCTGAAATAAAAGATGCTAGAAGTTTTCCATACACACAAAAARCTTAGTGAGCACCATGTCTCCTTTGCCAAGATAATCCATCCACCTGACAGGTGTGTGAAATCAAGAAGCATGATTATTACATAGGTGCACCTTGTGCTGGTAGACAAGAAAAGGCCACTCTAAAATGTGCAGTTTGGTCACACAATGCCGCAGATGTCTCAAGTTTTGAGGGAGCATGCAATTGGCATGCTGACTACAGGAATGTCTACCAGAGCTGTTGCCAGAGAATTGAATGTTCATTTCTCTAACATAAGCCGGCTCCAACGTCGTTTTAGAGAATTTGGCAGTACGTCCAACCGGCAGACCATGTGTAACCACACCAGCCCAGATTTGTGCAGGAATTCTTCGGTTGTGGAAACCCACAGATTCATCAGCTGTCCGGGTGGCTGGTCTCAGATGATCCCGCAGGTGAGGAAGCCGGATGTGGAGGTCCTGGTCCAGGGTTTTTAGCTGACTGCAGTTCGGAGATGTAACCGACTTCAGTGGGCAAATGCTCACCTTCGATGGCCACTGGCACGCTGGAGAAGTGTGCTCTTCACTGATTTCACCGGGCAGACGTGAGGGCGAACTTGTGGGCGAGCGGTTTGCTGATGTCAATGTTGTTAACAGAGGGCCCCATGGTGGCAGTGTGGTTATTATATGGGCGGGCATAAGCTACAGACAATGAACACAATTGCATTTTATCTATAGCAATTTGAATGCACAAGATCCTGAGGCCCATTGTCATGCGATTGATCTGCTGCCGCCATCACTTCATGTTTCGGCACGATAATGCATGGCTCCATGTTGCAGGGTGTTGTACACAATTCCTGGAAGTTGAAAATGTCCCATCTCTTCCATGGCCTGCATACTCACCAGACATGTCACCAGTTGAACATGTTTGGGATGCTCTGGATCGACGTGTACGACAGCGTGTTCCAGTTCCCGCCAATGTTCAGCAACTTCGCACAACTATTCAAGAGGAGTGGGACAACATTCCACAGGCCACAATCAACAGCCTGATCAACTCTATGCGAAGGACATGTGTTGCGCTGCATGAGGTGGTCATGCCAGATACTGACTGGTTTTCTGATCCATGCCCCTACCTCTTTTTTAAGGCATCTGTGACCTACAGATGCATATCTGTTTTCCCAGTCATGTGAAATCCATAGATTAGGGCATAATGAATGTATTTCAATTGACTGATTTCCTTATATGAACTTTAACTCAGTAAAAATTTTGAAATGGTTGCATGTTGCGTTTTTATATTGTTCAGTGTAGTTAAAATGACATTGTGTGAGATACGTTCAGGTACATTGCAAGATACAGTGCAGTCGGAAAGTACTCAGGCCCCTTGACTTTGASAAATTTTGCTACATTAGTCATATTCTAAAATTGTAATAAAATGTCATTTATCCTCAATCTACACACAATACCCCATAATGACAAAGCAAAAACAGGTTTTTAGAAATGTTTGCAAATGTATTAAAAGAAAAAAACAGATACCATATTTACATAAGTATTCAGAACCTTTGCGATGAGACTCGAAATTGAGCTCAGGTGCATCCTGTTTCCATTGATCATCCTTGATCTTTCTACAACTTTATTGGAGTCCACCTGAGGTAAATTCAATTGATTGGATATGATTTGTAAAGACACACACCTGTCTATATAACGTCCAACAGTTGACAGTGCATGTCAGAGCAAAAACCAAGCCATGAGGTCGAAGGAATTTTCCAAAGAGCTCCGAGATAGGATCATGTCGAGGCACAGWTCTGGGAAAGGGTACCAAAAACATTCTGCAGCATTGAAGGTCCCCATCATTCTTAAATGGAAGAAGTTTGGAACCACCAAGATGCTTTGGCCGCCCGGCCAAACTGAGCAATCTGGGGAGAAGGGCCTTGGTCAGGGAGGTGACCTAAGGACCCGATAGTCACTCTGACAGAGCTCCAGAGTTCCTCTGTGGAGATGGAAGAACCTTCCAGAAGTACAACCATCTCTGCAGCACTTCACCAGTTCACCTTCCAACAAGACAATGACCCTAAAGCATACAGCCAAGACAATGCAGCAGTGGCTTCGGGACAAATCTCAATGCCCTCGAGTGGTCCAGCCAGAGCCCGGATTAGAACCCGATCGAACATCTCTGGAGAGACCTGAAAATAGCTGTGCAGCGGACTCTAACCATCCAACCTTGACAGGATCTGCAGAGAAAAATGGGAGAAACTCCCCAAATACAGGTGTGCCAAGCTTGTAGGGTCATACCCAAGAACACTTGAGGCTGTAATCTCTGCTAAAGGTGCTTCAATAAAGTACTGATTAAAGGGTCTGAACAACTATGTAATTGTGATATTAGTAAGACTAATGGAGCCAGAGGAGATGGCTGCTGTTTTACGGGCTCCTAACCAATTGTGATTGTGTGTTTTGCGTTATTTGTAACTTATTTTGTACATAATGTTTCTACCACCATCTCTTATGACCAAAAAAGAGCTACTGGATATCAGAACAGCAATCACTCCCCTCTTACTGGACAAAGATTATTTTCTTTAACGAGTCGGACGCAAAGGATTTTCTTCAGACACCTGACAAGGACCAAATCCCTAGCATTCGCATGAATAAGAGATAGCGATATTGGGGACGTAGGTCGGTGTGCTTTGTAAGAATCCGACGGCGAGTGGGTAACCCGCCTCCACCTTCCGTACTATTAGCCAACGTGCAATCATTGGATAATAAACTGGATGAACTACGATGAAGACTATCCTAGCAACGGGACGTTAACTGTAGTATCTTATGTTTTACCGAGTCGTGGCTGAACGACTACATGGATAACATACAACTGGCTGTGTTTTCCGTGCATCGGCAAGATAGAACAGCTGCCTCCGGTAAGACGAGGGGTGACTGACTGTGTCTATTTGTCAACAACAGCTGGTGCACAAAATCTAATATTAAGGAAGTCTCAAGGTTTTGCTCGCCTGAGGTAGAGTATCTCATGATAACCCATAGACCACACTATTTACCAAAAATAGGTTATCTATATTTTTCATAGCTGTCAATTTACCACCACAAACCAATGCTGGCACTAAGACCGCACTCAACGAGCTGTATAAGGCCATAAGCAAACAAGAAAATGCTCAGCCAGAGGCGGTGCTCCTAGTGGCCGGGGACTTTAATGGGGCGGCAGGTAGCCTAGTGGTTAGAGCGTTGGGCCAGTAATTGAAAGGTCGAATCCCCGAGCTGACATGGTAAAAAGTCTGTCGTTCTGCCCCTGAACAAGGCAGTTATCCCACTGTTCCTTGGCCATCATTATAAATAATAATATGTTCTTAACTGATTTGCCTAGTTAAATAAAAAATTATTCAAGGGAACTTTAATCTGTTTTACCTCATTTCTACCAGCATGTTATACGTGCAACCAGAGGGGGAAAAAAACTCTAGACCACCTTTACTCCACGCACAGAAGCGTGCAAAGCTTTCCCTCGCCCTCAAATTGGCAAATCTGACCATAACTCTATCCTCCTGATTCCTGCTTACAAGCAAGAACTAAAGCAGGAAGTACCAGTGACTCGCTCAATAGGGAAGTGGTCAGATGATGCAGATGCTAAGCTACAGGACTTTTTGCTAGCACAAACTGGAAAATGTTCCGGGATTCTTCCGATGGCATTGAGGAGTACACCACATCAGTCACTGGCTTCATCCATACTGAGCTAACGGGTAGGGCTGCCGCTTTCAAGGAGCAAGACTCTAACCCGGACGCTTATAAGAAATCCCGCTTTGCTCTCCGACGAACCATCAAACAGGCAAAGCGTCAATACAGGACTAAGATCGAATCGTACTACACCGGCTCCGACACACATCTGGATGTTGCAGGGCTTGCAAACTATTACCGATTACAAAGGGAAGCACAGCCACGAGCTGCCCAGTGACACGAGCCTACCAGACAAGCTCAATTACCTCTATGCGCGCTTCGAGGCAAGCAACACTGAATGCATGAGAGCACCAGCTGTTCCGTACTACTGTGTGATCACGCTCTCCGCAGCCGATGTGAGTAAGACCTTTTAAACAGGTCAACATTCACAAGGCCGCAGGCCCAGAAGGATTACCAGGAAGTGTACTCAGGACATGCGCTGACCAACTGGCAGGTGTCTTCACTGACATTTTCAACCTCTCCCTGACCAAGTCTGTAATTACCTACATGTTTCAAGCAGACCACCATAGTCCCTGTGCCCAAGAAAGCAAAGGTAACCTGCCTAAATGACTACTGCCCTGTAGCACTCACGTCGGTAGCCATGAAGTGCTTTCAAAGGCTGGTCATGGCTCACTTCAACACCATCATCCCGGAAACCCTAGACCCACTCCAATTCGCATAATTCCCCAACAGATCCACAGATGACGCAATCGCTATTGCACTCCACACTGCCCTTTCCCACCTGGACAAAAGGAACACATCGTGAGAATACTATTCATTGACTACAGCTCAGTGTTCAACACTATAGTGCCCTCAAAGCTCATCACTAAGTTAAGGACCCTGGGACTTAACACCTTCCTCTGCAACTGGATCTGGATCCTGGAATTCCTGATGGACCAACCCCCCCCCCAGCTGGTAAGGGTAGGTAACAACAAATCTGCCACGCTGATCCTCAACATGGGGGCCCCTCAGGGGTGCGTGCTCACCCCTCCTCCTGTACTCCCTGTTTGCCCATGACTGCATGGCCAAGCACGACTCCAAAACCATCATTACGTTTGCAGACGGCACAACAGTGATCACCGACAACGATGAGACAGCCTACAGGGAGGTCAGAGACCTGGCAGTGTGGTGCCAGGATAACAACCGCTCCCTCAACGTGAAGTAGGGCCGAGCACGCCCCCATTGTCATCGACAGGGCTGTAGTGGTGCAGGTTCAGAGCTTCAATTTCCTTGGTGTCCACCAACAAACTATCATGGTCCAAACACACCAAGACAGTCGTGAAGAGGGCACAACAATGCCTATTCCCTTTCACTAGACTTTGCAACAAATTCTAAAAAACAGTTTTTGCTTTGTCATTATGGGTTATTGTATGTAGATTGAGGGTAGAAACTATTTAATCCATTATAGAATAAGGCTGTAACGTAACAAAATGTGGAACAAGTCAAGGGGTCTGAATATGTTCCCGAATGCACTGTAAATAACACTGATCTAATGTGTTTTCATCTGGCATATTGTAACAGGTGTCTGTCTGTCTCTCTCTCTTAACTACTCTGGGATATGTGGGACGCTAACGTCCCACTTGGCCAAAAGCCAGTAAAAATGCAGAGCGCCAAATTCAAATAAATTACTATAAAAATCTAACTTTCATTAAATCACACATGAAAGATACCAAATTAAAGCTACACTGGTTGTGAATCCAGCCAACATGTCAGAATTCAAATAGGCTTTTCGGCAAAAGCAAACGATGCTATTATCTGAGGATAGCAACAGAGTAAACAAAGAGAGAAGCATATTTCAACCCTGGAGGCGCGACACAAAATGCAAAAATAAAAATATAATTCATGCCTTTGACGAGCTTCTGTGTTGGCACTCCAATATGTCCCATAAACATCACAAATGGTCCTTTTGTTCGATTAATTCCGTCGATATATATCCAAAATGTCCATTTATTTGGCGCGTTTGATCCAGAAAAACACCGGTTCCAACTTGTGCAACGTCACTACAAAATATCTCAAAAGTTACCTGTAAACTTTGCCAAAACATTTCAAACTACTTTTGTAATACAACTAGGTATTTTTTAACGTAAATAATCGATAATATTGAAGATGGATGATCTGTGTTCAATACAGGATTAAAACAAACTGTAGCTAGCTTTCTGGTCACGCGCCTCTAACTAACAGTACACTTCCAGTGACCCTCGTTCAAGATGGCCGTACTTCTTCATTACACAAAGGAAAAAACCTCAACCAATTTCTAAAGACTGACATCCAGTGGAAGCGGTAGGAACTGCAAGAAGGTCAATTAGAAATCTGTATTCCCAATGAAAACCCATTGAAAAAAATCTGAATGGTTTGTCCTCGGGGTTTCGCCTGCTAAATAAGTTCTGTTATACTCACAGACATGATTCAAACAGTTTTAGAAACTTCAGAGTGTTCTATCCAAATCTACTAATACTATGCATATCTCATCTTCTGGCCTCAATGAAATGAAACTACATAACTAACAGTTACATAAAAAAACAAATGCCAACTATTTCAACCTCCCACCCCCCTGTGCCTCTCCATTGTGTCCAGGAGGAGGAGGCCCTACTGAGCGAGATGGATGTGACAGGTCAGGCCTTTGAAGACATGCAGGAGCAGAACAGCCGGCTGATGCAGCAGCTGAGAGAGAAGGATGACGCCAACTTCAAGCTGATGTCGGAACGCATCAAGTCCAACCAGATCTACAAGCTGCTGAGGGAGGAGAAGGAGGAGCTGGCCGACCAGGTGTTAACCTTCAAGACCCAGGTGAGAGGGACTGTGGAGGATGGAATCGCTTCGTGTGTTTATTTCCAGGGCAACTTGCAAAGCGGATTTAAAACCGGTGCACAACTTATTTGGCAAGGGAAACCTTTTTTTTAAACGAAAACCTTGGCCTCAAAAATATCTTGGGCCACATTGGCTATTGAAATGAAATAAAATAAAAAATAAAATACACACTTCACAGTAGTCCGGATAATACTTGTGTTTCTGAGCCAATGAGGAAGAGGTCTGATTGGTTCCCTTTGTCTGTCACAGGTGGAAGCTCAGCTATTGGTTGTACAGAAGCTGGAGGAGAAGGAGGGCATCCTCCAGAGCTCACTGGCCACTCTGGAGAAAGAGTTAGGAGTCCGCACACAAGCACTAGAACTAAACAAGAGGAAGGTAGGAAAACAATACCTCTACTACTACTACTACTAAGATACACTGCTCAAAAAAATAAAGGGAACACTTAAACAACACAATGTAACTCCAAGTCAATCACACTTCTATGAAATCAAACTGTCCACTTAGGAAGCAACACTGATTGACAATAAATTTCACATGCTGTGCACATGCAGTGCACCTCCTTGCACAAAGGCGGAGGTAGCGGTCCTGCTGCTGGGTTGTTGCACTCCTACGGCCTCCTCCACGTCTCCTGATGTACTGGCCTGTCTCCTGGTAGCGCCTCCATGCTCTGGACACTACGCTGGACAGACACAGCAAACCTTTTTGCCACAGCTCGCATTGATGTGCCATCCTGGATGAACTGCACTACCTGAGCCACTTGTGTGGGTTGCAGACTCCGTCTCATGCTACCACTAGAGTGAGAGCACCGCCAGCATTCAAAAGTGACCAAAACATCAGCCAGGAAGCATAGGAACTGAGAAGTTGTCTGTGGTCACCACCTGCAGAATCACTCCTTTTTTGGGGGTGTCTTGCTAATTGCCTATAATTTCCACCTTTTGTCTATTCCATTTGCACAACAGCATGTGAAATTTATTGTCAATCAGTGTTGCTTCCTAAGTGGACAGTTTGATTTCACAGAAGTGTGATTGACTTGGAGTTACATTGTGTTGTTTAAGTGTTCCCTTTATTTTTTTGAGCAGTGTACTTTTAAACTCTTCTTCTTCCACAGTTACCTTACCAATACTACTGCTTTTACTATTTATGCTGTAATACCATGGTTACTGAGGTCAATACGAGCAATTGTATTGCTGGTCACWCTTCTTGTAACGTTCTGTTGGGAGTATCTCTGAGTGTTTCTTGCCCCTCCATGTCCCCAGGCGGTGGAGGCAGCCCAGCTGGCTGAAGACCTGAAGGTGCAGCTGGAACACACCCAGTCCAAGCTGAGAGAGATCCAGGTTTCTGTGTCTGAGAACCGCACCGCCAGAGAGAGGGAGTTGGGCAACCTCAAAAGAGCACAGGTACGCACAACTACTGACAAGTCTGTCCTTTCTAGATATTTGTCCTTTATTTAACCAGTCCCATTGAGATGAGCATATATTTTTCGAGGGAGCCCTGATATGTTAATTTGTCAAACCCCTAAAAGTCTTCAGCGAATACAGTGGGAGAGAAAATTAGAGCGTGTGAATGGTAACAGTAGGTTTAATATGGTCGTGAAGAGGGCACGACAACGACTATTCCCCCTCAGAAGACAGAAGATTTGGCGTGGGTTCTCATCCTCAAAAAGTTATACAGCTGCACCATCGAGAGCATCCTGACTGGTTGCACTACAAAGCCTGGTATGGCACTACAGAGGGTAGTGCGTACGGCCCAGTACATCACTGGGGCCAAGCTTCCTGCCATCCAAGACCTCTATACCAGGCCGTGTCAGAGAAAGGCCCTAACAATTGACAGACTCCAGCCACCCTAGTCATAGACTGTTCTCTCTGCTAGCGGCACTAAGTCTAGGTCCAAAAGGCTTTATAACAGCCTCTACCCCCAAGCCATAAGACTGCTGAACAACTAATAATATGGCCACCTGGACTATTTGCATTGACCCCCCCCCCCTTTTTTTTTTTACGCTGCTGCTACTCCTATGTACATATTACATCAATTACCTTGACTAAACTGTACCCCCGCACATTGTCTTGGCACTCCCTGTATATAGCCGCGTTATTGTTATTTTATTGTTACTCCTTAATTTTTTTCCTTTAGTTTATTTAGTCAATATTTTCTCAACTCTTATTTCTTACAACTCCATTCTAGTTTAAGGGCTTGTAGTAAGCAATTTGGCAAATGTGACATAACATTTGATTTGACTACTAAAGTATTTGACTGTCCAACTTATAGGAGGACCTGTCCAGGCTACGACGAAAGCTGGAGAAACAGAAGAAAGTGGAGGTGTACACTGATGCTGATGAGATCCTGCAGGAGGAGATTAACCAGTACAAGGTGAAACAAGAGACTTTACGTATCTTGATGGGATAGCCTTGCTTTTGTTTTATCAAATGCATGAGATGGTTCACATATTGTCTATTGTGGTACATCTTCTATCCAAATTGACCCTGTATTTTCTCTCATCCGCCCCCCTTTTCAGGCGAAGCTGCGTTGTCCGTGCTGCAACACCCGCGACAAGGAGACGGTGCTCACCAAGTGCTTCCACGTGTTCTGCTACGAGTGTCTGAAGACGCGCTACGACACCCGACAGAGGAAGTGCCCCAAATGTAACTGTGCCTTCGGGGCCAACGACTTCCACCGCATCTACATCACCTAACTCTGTTACACGGAGAGGAGAAAAAGAAGACAACGGTGAACAGAGCCTAAAGGAGAGGGAGAAAAAAAATGGTGTGGTTGGAGAGGTGTCTGGAGAGTTTCGTTTTTTTTCCTCGGTTTTAACGCTCCTTTTGGAAAAACTTTCTTAAATTGCATCATTGCCGGTTGGTGCTAGTGACCAAACAGAGGGTTGTGATTGATTGCGATGTACGGTAGGTAGTAATAAGAGCAGATGTGCTCATGCTCCCATACCAAGGTATTACTACTTCTGTTTATCTGGCCAATCTTAGTTTGTCAGGTCTTGCCCATGTGGAATTCTTAACATTTAACTGAGCCCATTTTTAAACTGTTATTCACCTTGTAAAAGTGTACTGGGAAGTTGTCGTGGTGCTGTATGATTTGCAGACAGACTTATTCAGAATCATCCTTCAGAATACCTGTATGTGCTTGTTTTTGGATATTCAAAGAAAAGACGACCATTCTCAAGAACTGAGATTCCTTTACTGGACACGTATCTAGTTCCGTTGCTATGTTGAGTTCTGTACATTACGACTCCATTCAGTTGAAATTGAGTTTCTTTCATTATCGTAACAATCACGTTATGCACCTGTGCCGAGATTTCACCGGATAATACGATTGTCAATACCTAGGAATCATTCGACTTAAAGTTGGCAGTTTAGTTTGACTTTGCCTGTGGCTAGCAGATCAAGCGCCTCAGTCACACGCAACATCTGCAGGTTTTAGTGCCTCATTACTGATGACATTTCAGTGGAAGAGTCAGGTCACGAGTGTCATTCTAAGTGGGCCGTCCCATCCAGCTCTTTCAAGACAACTTAAAGATTACTGGAACATTAAAGGAACTATATGTAATATTTTGCATTGTAATTTCAGAAAATGTCCTGAATATATCTACAGTAATAGTGGAATGATAGTTTCACTATATTCTTTCCCCAAAACATTTTTTGGGGCCCACACAAAATTCCAGTCTAATAGTGCAGACTTCTTGACTGGGCCATCAAAGGGCAAGAGTCAAACATGTAGGAATCACTCAGCTCCAGTCAATTGGACAACGAGATTTGCTGGCCCCAGTCAATTTGACAACTAGAGACGGTCTGTTGTTGAATTGTCACATATAGTACCTTTTACAGTCTCAACATATGTTACAACCATATTCTGCCTTAATGGAATCTCTGAACCCCCTTTTCCTCAGTTCTGATGATGCTAGCCATTTAATGAGAGCTTGGTGATGTGTTTGACGTTAGCACGTGTGAGAACCAAAATCATAACTGGCCTCAAAAAACCACAGTGAGACTCTTGTGATCTAAAGTCAATGGCAAAAAAAACACCATGCATCTGTTCAAAATAAGACTTCTAGAATGTTTTGATGTAATGTTTGAGTTTTGTGACTCAGGATATTTGGATTGGTATTAATAAGTGGATAGTGTGGGCTCTGTGTTATGAACATGTCATAGACAAAGAAGCAGTTCTCATTCAGAACATAGTGATCATTTTGTATTTCAGAGTGTAGATTTTGTGAGTTTTCCTAGTAAAAACATACACTTGCACCTCATGAGTTGACTGTTGAATACATTT
The DNA here is from genome assembly GCF_002910315.2 of Salvelinus sp. IW2-2015. NCBI lineage: Eukaryota > Metazoa > Chordata > Actinopteri > Salmoniformes > Salmonidae > Salvelinus > Salvelinus sp. IW2-2015. The sequence goes on from NC_036857.1 coordinate 37,406,360, forward strand.
ACTCATCATGGGGTTTTCTGACCTGGGAGTTGAACAATGGGGAAAAATGTGATCTTGCTAAAACAAAGAGATGTGAGTGGTAATAACCGGCTTTTAGTAATAAATTTTTTTTTTAAACAGTAAGGCCGATAAATAAAATTTGTGCAGGCAAATTGTCCAGAAGGGGAAAAGATCCCATTGCAAAATAATGCTTTTTAGCCTATTCATTGATGGAAATACATTCGACTGGTCATGCTTATYGGTATATGGGTTAATTTGCATAATTTTGTGTAATTAAATTGGTAATGTATCTTATTTATAACATGCGCACAGCATACAAGGCCTATGGGCGGAAAATCTGCCAGTCTGCGCTTTATAATCCCAATAATTGCACAACAATTCTAAATGCAATTGTGTGTTAATTGTTGTGGCCATGATTAAAATGAGCCAATATTTATTTTTTTCTCAACTGATAATTGAAGCGCACTTTCCATTTAAATGCATTGGCAATGGAAGGCAGGCTTGAGCTTCAAAGTAGCCTTGGCAAAATCTTACCATATCCGTGGAGGCAATTATTTTATAAAGATTCCGTATGCCATTGAAATAAGTATTTCTCTCGTGTTTTTTTGGTTTTCAACTTTCTTCAATTGTCTGGTAGCCAAATGCACTTTCGCGCTTATCCTTCTGCCTTGTGCACATTGCTGCGCTAATAATGTTGAGGAATAATAGTTTCAGAACATTTTAAGCTAAATGTTCTGATCTGTTGCATCAGATTCATAATGTTTTTAGGCCTACTGGTTGTATGAATCTGGGATCTATCGTCCCACAACTGTCCAAGAGTCTGTTTGGGCAATTGCCTTCTTGACAAGCTGACCAATAGAATAGGTCAACTTTGACATACAGTTCATTCGGGAAGTATTCAGACTCCTTGACTTTTTACACGTTTTGTTACAGCCTCTAAAATTGATTAAATTGTTTATTTTCCTCATCAATCTACACAATACCCCATAATGACAAAGCAAAATCAGTATTTTTTTTATTTTTTTTGCACATTTCATAAATATATCACATTTACAGTTGAAGTCGGAAGTTTACATACACCTTAGCCAAATACATTTAAACTCAGTTTTTCACAATTCCTGACATTTAATCCAAGTACAAATTCCCTGTTTTAGGTCAGTTAGGATCAGCACTTTATTTTAAGAATGTGAAATGTCAGAATAATAGTAGAGAGAATGATTTATTTCAGCTTTTATTTCTTATATCACATTTCCAGTGGGTCAGAAGTTTACATACTCAATTAGTATTTGGTAGCATTGCCTTTTAAATTGCTTAACTTGGGTTAAACATTTCGGGTAGCCTTCCACAAGCTTCCTACAATAAGTTGGATGAATTTTGGCCCATTCCTCCTGACAGAGCTGGTGTAACTGAGTCAGGTTTGTAGGTCTCCTTGCTCACACACGCTTTTTCAGTTCTGCCTACAAATTTTCTATGGGATTGAGGTCAGGGCTTTGTGATGGCCACTTCAATACCTTGACTTTGTTGCCATTTTGCCACAACTTTGGAAGTATGCCCAGGGTCATTGTCCATTTGGAAGACCCATTTGCGACCAAGATTTAACTTCCTGACTGATGTCTTGATGTTGCTTCAATTGATTGGACATTTTCCTTCCTCATGAGGCCATCTATTTTGTGAAGTGCACCAGTCCCTCCTGCAGCAAAGCACCCCCACAACATGATGCTGCCACCTCCATGCTTCACGGTTGGGATGGTGTTCTTCGGCTTGCAAGCCTCCCCCTTTTTCCTCCAAACATAACACTGGTCATTATGGCCAAACAGTTCTATTTTCGTTTCATCAGACCAGAGGACAGTTCTCCAAAAAGTACCATCTTTGTCCCCATGTGCAGTTGCAAACCGTAGTCTGCCTTTTTTATGGCAGTTTTGGAGAAGTGGCTTCTTCCTTGCTGAGCGGCCTTTCAGTTTATGTCGATATTGGACTCGTTTTACTGTGGATATAGATACTTTTGTACCTGTTTCCTCCAGCATCTTCACAAGGTCCTTTGCTGCTGTTCTGGGATTCATTTGCACTTTTCGCACAAAAGTATGTTCATCTCTAGGAGACAGAACGCATCTCCTTCCTGAACGGTATGATGGCTGCGTGGTCCTATGGTGTTTAAACTTGCCAACTATTGTTTGTACAGATGAACGTGGTACCTTCAGGCTTTTGGAAATTGCTCCCAAGGATGAACCAGACTTGTGGTCTACAATTATTTTTCTGAGGTCTTGGCTGATTTCTTTTGATTTTCCCGTGATGTCAAGCAAAGAGGCACTGAGTTTGAAGGTAGGCCTTGAAATACATCCACAGGTACACCTCCAATTGACTCAAATGATGTCAATTAGCCTATCAGAAGCTTCTAAAGTCATGACAACATTTTCTGGAATTTTCCAAGCTGTTATCGCAGTCAACTTAGTGTATGTAAACTTCTGACCCACTGGAATTGTGATACAGTGAAATAATCTGTCTGTAAACAATTGTTGGAAAAATTACTTGTCATGCACAAAGTAGATGTCCTAACCGACTTGCCAAAACTATACTGTACATAATTTTTCAGACCCTTTACTCAGTACTTTGTTGAAGCACCTTTGGCAGCCATTACAGCCTTGAGTCTTCTTGGGTATGCCGGTACAAGCTTGGCACACCTGTATTCTCTGCAGTTCCTCTCAAGCTTTGTCAGGTTGGATGGGGAGCGTTGCTGCACAGCTATTTTCAGGTCTCTCCAGACATGTTCGATCGGGTTCGTCCAGGCTCTGGCTGGGCCACTCAAGGACATTCAGAGACTTGTCCCAAAGCCACTTCTGCGCAGTTGTGATTGGGCTTAGGGTTGTTGTCCTGTTGAAAGGGGAACCTTCTGCCCTAGTCTGAGGTCTTGAGCACTCTGGAGCAGGTTTTCATCAAGGATCTCTCTGTACTTTGCTCCGTTCATCTTTCCCTCGATCCTGACTAGTCTCCCAGTCCCTGCCGCTGAAAAACATCCCCACAGCATGATGCTGCCACTATGCTTCACCGTAGGGATGGTCCCAGGTTTCTTCCAGACATGACCCTTGGCATTCAGGCCAAAGAGTTCAATCTTCGTTTCATCAGACCAGAGAATCTTGTTTCTCATGGTCTGAGTCTTTAGGTGCCTTTTGGCAAACTCAAAGCAGGCTTTCAAGTGCCTTTTACTGAGGAGTAGCTTCCGTCTGGCTATTCTACCATAAAGGCCTGATTGGTGGAGTGCTGGTTGTGCTTCTGGAAGGTTCTCCCATCTCCACAAAGGAACTCTAGAGCTCTGTCAGAGTGACCATAGGGCTCTTGGACACCTCCCTGACCAAGGCCCTTCTCCCCCGATTGCTCAGTTTGGCCGGACGGCCAGCTCTAGGARGAGTCTTGGTGGTTAAATTAATTACGTAACAATTAACTCATTAGCAATCTTGGGGCACCATGGGAAAGTTTGTTTAATGAGTTACTATTTCCCGAATTAACTCAATATCAGAATATATCGTTATTAGTCATCCATTCATTATTATTGTTACGAATCCCTTTGGCCCGACAATCTAGGGGGGATGGTAATGGGACCTGTAACACAACTCACGCAAATTATAACAGTGACAAAGTAACAGTGAAAACGAAATAACACAGACAACTTAATTACCGTCAAACACTCAGGGTTCATTTCTAAACACACGGTAAAGGGGGGCAGGAAAAAGGGGCTGAGCTGGACCCAAGGAAAGAAATAATAAGTATTCAAAAATACCCCTAAGTTAGCTGTTGGTGAAGTACACTAGTCTAACTAACCAAAAATACAGTGGGTGGTCCGCCCAGTTCTAACTAGTGTTTTTAACAAAGTTTACCTACGGGTAGTGTATGCCCATGGGCGAACTGTCTGGTTACCCCCTTTTCCCACCATCAAACAAACACTCAAACACCATAACCAAAAACAATACTCACAGGTGGGGACAAAGTGACATGTAGATGCAAAACCACACAATGGATCTACAGACATATGGCATTTACAGAGAGATTGAGCTGTAGAGAACACAACTGACAGGGTTTTTAAACCAAGGGAAAAAAGGGACTGTGATTGGGTAGGAGAAAAGGAGCAGGTGTCTTCCGATTAGTGACTGATTGATGACTGATTGGGGAATGATGATTGTCACCTGTGAGTAGGGGAGAAGGAGAACAAAAATACACACAGGATACACACAGAATACTTGTATCCGTAACAATTATTACCTCATCGGTTTCATTCTGAATGTCGCTGAATTAAAATCTGCACAAACCCTAGTCTACATGACTCAAGCCAATTTGTATATTGCTATATATTTACTAACTAGATAATCACACAGAATTACTGTGTGCTGCACACTCTTGGCATTCTCTCAACCAGCTTCATGAAGTAGTCACCTGGAATGCATTTCAATTAACAGGTGTGACTTGTTAATTTGTGGGATTTCTTTCCTTTATGCGTTTAAGCCAATCAGTTGTGTTGTGACAAGGTAGGGGTGGTATACAGAAGATAGCACTATTTGGTAAAAGACCAAGTCCATATTATGGCAAGAACAACTCAAATAAGCAAGGAGATACGACAGTCCATCATTACTTTAAAACATGAAGGTCCGTCAATACGGAATATTTCAAGAACTTTGAAAGTTTCAAGTGCAGTCGCAAAAACCATCAAGYGCAATGATGAAACTGGCTCTCATGAGGACCGCCACAGGAAAGGAAGATCCAGAGTTACCTCTGCTGCAGAGAATAAGTTCATTAGAGTTACCAGCCTCAGAAATTGCAGCCTAAATAAATGCTTCAGAGTTCAATTAACAGTCATCTCAACATCAACTGTTGAGGAGACTGCGTAAATCAGACCTTCATGGTCGAATTGCTGCAAAAAAAACACTACTAAAGGACACCAATAAGAAGAGACTTGCTTGGGCCAAGAAACACAAGCAATGGACCTTAGACCGGTGGAGATCTGTCCTTTGGGCTGATGAGTCCAAATTTGAAATTTTTGGATCCAACCGCCGTGTCTTTGTGAGACGCAGAGTAGGTGAACAGATTATCTCTGCATGTGTGGTTCCCACCGTGAAGCATGGAGGAGGAGGTGTGATGGTGTGGGGGTGCTTTGCTGGTAACACTGTTGGTGATTGATTTAGAATTCAAGAACACTTAACCAGCATGGCTACCACAGCATTCTGCAGCGATACACCATCCCATCTGGTTTGGGCTTAGTGGGACTGTCATTTGTTTTTCAACAGGACAATGACCCAACACACCTCCAGACTGTGTAAGGGCTATTTGACAAAGGAGAGTGATTGAGTGCTGCATCAGATGACCTGGCCTCCACAATCATCCAACCTCAACCCAATTGAGATGATGTGTGATGAGTTGGACCGCAGAGTGAAGGAAAAGCAGCCAACAAGTGTTCGGCCTATGTGGGAACTCCTTCAAGACTATTGGAAAAKGATTCCTGGTGAAGCTTGTTGAGAGAATGCCAAGAGTGTGCAAAACTGTCAAGGCAAAGGGTGGCTACTTTGAAGAATCTAAAATATATTTTTGTTTTTTGGTTACCACATGATTCCATATGTGTTATTTCATAGTATTGATGTCTAATTTAAACATGAAGAAAATAGTCAAATTTAAATTTAAAAAAAGACTTGAATATGTCTGCAAATGTAAGTCTGCAAATGCGATGATGCATGGCATGCTTTATTATAAAGATACATGTTTATGGTGAAAATGTACTTACCCAAACTTGAAACTCACACGCTGCCTATATATATGCTAGTGATGTTGCTGTTCATTACTGGTCTTGTTGGCTGAGGAGAAGTAAATGTGGACAGTAATTCTAACATCTTCAAATTGCGCAATAAGGACACGTCATTGCATCCTTGATTTACATGTTCTGTTAAGATTAATTACCACTATCTAAATGTGATTTCTGTCATTCTGAGTACCGTGATGGACGCCCTAATCTGGTTACGCACCCAATGCATATGGGTCCGGTAAATTAAGATGCTGCAGGGCAAGTGTCCAGTGCCACATTTTCATTATGGAAACCCTGATAGGAAGGGTTTGTTTGTGTTTTTACTGATGTTGCTACTTAATGAGAATGGCGACAAGCCCCTTTGACACAAAAAAACGTGATATCGAACACTGCAACAGTTGCACAATCTAATCATGTAAACCAAGATAATTATTATTTTCTCTAATATGTCATCTCTGTAGTGTTTCTTAGAAAAGTACAACTTTGCATCACAAAAGTTCCTCTTTTGAGGTTTTACACAACCCTAAACGTATTCAAACCTAGTTTTAAGTGCTTTTCTCCACTGCTTGATCCAGACGTATGCAATATACTTTTTTTGGCAGTGCTCAGTGAATGACGTATACAACAGGCGTGGTAATAACAATGAGAACACTAATAATTCAGACTATACACCGTTTTCACTCCAAATTGGATACAGAACATATCAGAAAGTGTGCGGTAATGGTATTTAGCGCTGCTGGTTCAAAATACACATTGTGGATGATCCATTGACATTTCTCTCTACAACATTTCAGTTTCGTTTATTGTAGTATCATAAAGTTTCCTGCCTRTCCGGACCGCTGTGCTTCATGCGCAATAGACTGAGAATTTGAGTACAGTACATAGGAAATGACTCATAGGAGTTCAACTGTTAGCGTGGGTGTGTACTCTATTAAAACAAGGCTCAGACTACTCCGGATGACTCAGTGCGAGGCTAGCTTTCAATGGTGAAAACCAACACGGGCTGTTCTTCAGATGAACTTTCGGGAATTGCGTTTATACAAGAACGATGGCTTCATACGTTCTCTGTGCGCTTTGTGGACTGATCATTGCGACTATAGTGAAACTAAACGGAGTGAATGGGCAAAGTAAGTCAAATATTTTTTCTTAAACTTTTATGGATGTGCTAAAATGTAATTGTACAAAGTTCGTTACGTTGACATGTCTATGTAAGTGCAAGTAAAAAAGACTTGTAAAGAAATGTTTTCTTTGAAATGCGAAAACTTTATTTTCTCTCACTTTTAATCGCATGGGAATTCGTGTTTTATTTAAGAGCATGGAATCATCGCATGGCCTCTCAAATTGAGTCTGATAAAGGGGTTGCTTATCGAGTTTTCTACCAGCTGCCTTCTCACCGGTTCCGCATTATAATCACCTTATTTCACTCCATCCATGCCAATGGGTGAGGACAGACCTAATTGAATGGTGTAGCCTACTTGTAGTTGACAACAGAAAATAAATATTATACTGTAACTTCTTTACTTTCTTAAGGATGTATAAATGATCAGCATAATGTAGTGACTTTGAACTTGAGAAAAAAAATTCTCCCATTCCCAGCACATTAAGAATTCCTTTATTTTCTAGGGTGGCTCTCAGTAATGAGTGGGGCTTATGACAACTTTATTATTTATTGCATGCATGTGAGACTTGTTTAAGCATTGACCAGACCAGGTCAACAATGTAGAAAATGCTGAAATAGGCTTGCCCTTGAGCATGACTCTGTTCCATTATATTACACAAGAGTCACTGGATGAAGGCGTCTTCTGATCCCCGAAGCTCAATCTGAACATAAACAAGTGTCGCTTGCGGTACACCGGGTTTGGTAGCATAAGGACCTTATCTTTCATATCAGCGATAAATCATTTTCCAAAAAAACTAAACGTAACATTTATACACACCTTGTTAGTGGTCCCCACGGCCATATCTCCATATTACAGCGATTGTTTACGGAAGACATGAGGCGACCAACTGTACTAAGTATCTAGCATGCTCTGAACACCTGAACGTAAGCGTAACATGGGAAGTGTAGTTGCGTCGGATGGAGGCCCCGTATTGAGTTGTGCAAAACTGCTACAGTAAGTGTGTTTTATTTGAAGGATTCTTTCTCGCTGATGAAATATAAGGGCCATATGTTTCGAAAGCCGTATCGCAAGCGATGATTATACACGTTTCGAAACTATAAAACACAGCTTCGCCATTCTGGTTGAGAACTGTAGGGAGAAGGCAGAATGCCGTCTAGAGTTTTCCGAGATTTAGCTTGCACCCTCGACCCACGGGTGAATTGGAATTGTGCAGGTGGTGGGGCTGACACTATAGGCTACCAGTGTTGATTTCCTATGATTATTTATTAAATATAAATCTAGTTACCCTCCCCCCTCTTTTCAAGTGACACCTTTATCATGCAGAATATGAAGGCCTAACGGCTAGCACACGTCGATTCTAACATCAGCAGTCCAGGAAGACAGACGAAGATGAGAATCCCTTGGAAAAATAAAACACTTTCTGATAACATGCATCATCTGCTATCTTCACAAATAGTATCTTACCATGGAAACCCAGACTGACTGTTTGATACTGTAGATTTAATGCAAGTGCTGACTTGTCTCCAATTTCCTGCACTCTTATCTCACACCTTTGTCTTACATCATTGTGTCACTCAGTACTGACCTTTTGGTATCGTTTCACTGAGTTACAAAGCAGCTGATGCTAAAATGCAACTAAAATAAGAATCCTGTAAGTATGACTGAACAACACTACACCAATCATAGCCTACATTACACCCATGATTAAAGTAATGTGGAATGGTGAGATAATGGTGCAGGTCATGAAAAATTATGCATCCTTCCAACTGTTTGCCGTGTATGTTGAAAATGTTCAACATTTTCTCAATTAAGTACATTGCCCATGTGGTAACATGCTGAATTACAAAGTAACAAACGACATTGTCAACACATGATTACACTGGATAGATAGACCTTTAACCCTTGTGTGACCTTTGACCTCAAGAAAGAGCAAACTATAGTCTTGATCTTATTTAACTCTTATCTTTACTTGACGTCAAAGTGATCTATTAACTCTGTAAAGTAACAGGTTTTTCATGACATTATTTACAAGTTTGTTTAGCGTTGTGATCACATTTAATTTACCATCATGCTTTATTTTTGACTGAGTTTAATTAACATTGCAGACCTTTTCCTTCAATACTTCATCACCTTACATATATTTATTAAAATGTGCCTTGTCTACACTATTTACACAGTCCATTCAGAAAGTATTTAGAYCCCTTGACTTTTTCTACTTTGTTACAGCAGTATTCTAAAATAGTTTTTTTTTTATTCCCCTCATCAATCTACACACACTTCCCCATAATGACAAAGCAAAAACAGGTTTTTAGACATTTTTGCAAATGTATWAAAAAAAAGCGGAAATATAGCATTTACATAACTATTCAGACCCTTTACTCAGTACTTTGTTGAAGCAGCTTTGGCAATGATTACAGCTCGAGTCTTTTTGGGTATGATGTTACAAGCTTGGCACACCTGTATTTGGGGAGTTTCTCCCATTCTTCTCTGCAGATCCTCTCAAGCTCTGTCTGGTTGGATGGGGAGTGTCGCTGCACAGCTATTTTCAGGTCTCCAGAGATGTTTGATGGGGTTCAAGTCCGGGCTCTGGCTGGGCCACTCAAGGACATTGAGACTTGTCCCGAAGCCACTCCTGCGTTGTCTTTGCTGTGTGCTTAGGCTCATTATCCTGTTGGAATGGGAACCTTCGCCCCAGTCTTAGGTCCTGAGAGCTCTGGAGCAGGTTTTCATCAAGGATCTCTCTGTACTTTGCTCCATTCATCTTTCCCTCGATCCTGACTAGTCTCCCAGTCCCTGCCGCTGAAAAACATCCCCACAGCCTGATGCTGCCACCACCATGCTTCACCGTAGGGATGGTGCCAGGTTTCCTCCAGACGTGACGCTTAGCATTCATCTTTTATTTTTAATTTAAATGTTAAAAAATAAAAATAATAATCTGTCGGCCCTAGCTCCGAACTYAGGCCCTGTGTGTAGTTAACCGAACCTCTCTGCAAATTCATCTCCATTTTACCTGTTGTTGTTGTCTTAGCTGATTAGCTGTTGTTGTCTTAGCTAGCTCTCCCAATCAACACCTGTGATTGCTTAATGCCTCGCTTTATGTCTCTCTCAAATGTCAATATGCCTTGTATAGTTATCATTGGAGCCCCTAGTCCCACTCTACATGCCTCAGATTCCTCCTTTGTCCCACCCCCCACACATGCGGTGACCTCACCCAGTATAACCAGCACGTCCAGAGATGCAAACTCTCTTACTCAGCGCCTGGGCTTACCTCCACTGTACCCGCACCCCACCATACCCCTGCCTGCACATTATGCCCTCAATCTTTTCTACCACGCCAAGAAATCTGCTCCTTTTATTCTCTGTCCACAACACACTAGACGACCAGTTTTGATAGCCTTTAGCCGTACCCTCATCCTACTCCTCCTCTGTTCCTCGGGTGATGTTGAGGTTAACCCAGGCCCTGCGTGTCCCCAGGCACTCTCATTTGTTGACTTCAGTAATCGAAAAAGCTTTGGTCTCATGCATGTTAACATCAGAAGCCTCCTCCCTAAGTTTGTTTTACTCACTGCTTTAGCACACTCCGCCAACCCTGATGTCCTTGCCGTGTCTGAATCCTGGCTTAGGAAGGCCACCAAAAATTCTGAGATTTCCATACCCAACTACAACATTTTCCGTCACGATAGAACTGCCAAAGGGTAGGAGTTGCATTATACTGCAGAGGTAGCTTGCAAAGTTCTGTCATACTTTCCAGGTCTATGTCCAAACAGTTCGAGCTTCTAATTTTACAAACGTATCTCTCCAGAAATAAGTCTCTCTCTGTTGCCGCCTGTTATAGAACCCCCTCAGCTCCCAGCTGTGCCCTGGACACCATATGTGAATTTATCACCCCTCATCTATCTTCAGAGTTTGTTCTGTTAGGTCACCTAAACTGGGATATGCTTAACACCCCGGCAGTCCTACAATCTAAGCTAGATGCCCTCAATCTCAGACAAATCATCAAGGAACCCACCAGGTACAACCCTAAATCTGTAAACATGGGCACCCTCATAGATATTACCCTGACCAACTTGCCCTCCAAATACACCTCTGCTGTTTTCAATCAGGATCTCAGCGATCACTGCCTCATTGCCTGCATCCGCTATGGGTCCGTGGTCAAACGACCACGCTTTATCACTGTCAAACGCTCCCTAAAACACTTCTGCGAGCAGGCCTTTCTAATCGACCTGGCCCGGGTATCCTGGAAGGATATTGACCTCATCCCGTCAGTCGAGGATGCCTGGTCATTCTTTAAAATTAACTTCCTCACCATCTTAAATAAGCATGCCCCTTTCAAAAAATGTAGATCTAAGAACCGATATAGCCCTTGGTTCACTCCAGACCCGACTGCCCTTGACCAGCACAAAAACATCCTGTGGCGGACTGCAATAGCATCGAATAGTCCATGCGATATGCAACTGTTCAGGGAAGTCAGGAACCAATACACGCAGTCAGTCAGGAAAGCTAGCTTCTTCAAACAGAAATGTGCATCCTGTAGCTCTAACTCCAAAAAGTTTTGGGACACTGTAAAGTCCATGGAGAACAAGAGCACCTCCTCCCAGCTGCCCACTGCACTGAGTCTAGGTAACACTGTCACCACCGATAAATCCATGATAATCAAACATTTCAATAAGCATCTCTCTACGGCTGGCCACGCTTTCCTCCTGGCTACCCCAGCCCCGGCCAACAGCTCCCCCCCCCCCGCAGCTACTTGCCTGAGCCTCCCCAGCTTCTCCTTCACCCAAATCCAGATTGCAGATGTTCTGAAAGAGCTGCAAAACCTGGACCCGTACAAATCAGCTGGGCTAGACAATCTGGACCCTCTCTTTCTAAAACTATCCGCCGCCATTGTTGCAACCTCTATTACCAATCTGTTCAACCTCTCTTTCGTATCGTCCGAGATCCCTAAAGATTGGAAAGCGGCCGCGGTCATCCCCCTCTTCAAAGGGGGTGACACTCTAGACCCAAATTGTTATAGACCTATATCCATCCTGCCCTGCCTCTCTAAAGTCTTTAAAAGCCAAGTTAATAAACAGATCACTGACCATTTCGAATCCCGCCGTACCTTCGCTCTGCAATCCGGTTTCCAAGCTGGTCACGGGTGCACCTCAGCCACGCTCAAGGTACTAAACGATATCATAACCGCCATCGATAAAAGACAGTACTGTGCAGCCATCTTCATCGACCTGGCCAAGGCTTTCGACTCTGTCAATCACCGTATTCTTAACGGCAGACTCAATAGCCTTGGTTTCTCAAATGACTGCATCGCCTGGTTCACCAACCACTTCGCAGATAGAGTTCAGTGTTTCAAATCGGAGGTCCTGTTGTCCGGACCTCTGGCAGTCTCTATGGGGGTACCACAGGGTTCAATTCTCGGGCCGACTCTTTTCTCTGTATATATCAATGATGTCGCTCTTGCTGCGGGTGATTCCCTGATCCACCTCTATGCAGACGACACCATTCTGWATACATCTGGCCCTACTTTGGACACTGTGTTAACTAACCTCAAAACTAGCTTCAATGCCATACAACACTCCTTCCGTGGCCTCCAACTGCTCTTAAACGCAAGTAAAACTAAATGCATGCTTTTCAACTGTTCGCTACCGCACCCGCCCGCCCGACTAACATCACTACCCTGGACGGTTCTGTCCTAGAATATGTGGACAACTACAAACACCTAGGTGTCTGGCTAGACTGTAAACTCTCCTTCCACACTCATATTAAACATCTCCAATCCAAAATCAAATCTAGAATCGGCTTTCTATTTCGCAACAAAGCCTCCTTCACTCATGCTGCCAAACATACCCTCGTAAAACTGACTATCCTGCCGATCCTTGACTTCGGCGATGTCGTCTACAAAATAGCTTCCAAATCTCTACTCAGCAAACTGGATGCAGTCTATCACAGTGACATCCGTTTTGTCACCAAAGCCCCTTATATCACCCACCACTGCGACCTATATGCTCTAGTCGGCTGGCCCTCGCTACATATTCGTCGCCAGACCCACTGGCTCCAGGTCATCTAAGTCTATGCTAGGTAAAGCTCTGCCTTATCTCAGCTCACTGGTCACGAAAACAACACCCACCCGTAGCACGTGCTCCAACAGGTATATCTCACTGGTCATCCCCAAAGCCAACACCTCGTTTGGCTGCCTTTCCTTCCAGTTCTCTGCTGCCAATGAATGGAACGAATTGCAAAAATTGCTGAAGCTGGAGACTTATATTTCCCTCACTAACTTTAAACATCAGCTATCTGAGCAGCTAACCGATCGCTGCAGCTGTACATAGTTCATCTGTAAATAGCCCACCCAATCTACCTACCTCATCCCCATGTTGTTTTTATTTACTTTTCTGCTCTTTTGCACACCAGTATCTCTACTTGCACATCATCTGCTCATTTATCACTCCAGTGTTAATCTGCTAAATTGTAATTAATTCGCTACTATGGCCTATTTATTGCCTACCTCCTCACGCCATTTGCGCACACTGTATATAGACTTTCTTTTTTTTCTATTGTGTTATTGACTACGCTTGTTTATTCCATGTGTAACTCTGTGTTGTTGTTTGTGTAGCAATGCTTTGCTTTATCTTGGCCAGGTTGCAGTTGTAAATGAGAACTTGTTCTCAACTAGCCTACCTGGTTAAATAGAGGGAAAATWAAAAAAAAAGACCAAAGAGTCCAATCTTGGTTTCATCAGACCAGAGAATCTTGTTTCTCACGGTCTGAGAGTCTGTAGGTGCCTTTTGGCAAACTCCAAGCGGCTGTTGTCATGTGCCTTTTTTACTGAGGACCACTCTACCATAAAGGCCTGATTGGTAGAGTGCTGAAGAGATGGTTGTCCTTATGGAAGGTTCTACCAGCTCCACAGAGGAACTCTGGAGCTCTGTCAGAGTGCCATCAGGTTCTTGGTCACCTCCCTGACCAAGGCCCTCTCCCCCGACTGCTCAGTTTGGCCGGGCGGACAGTTCTAGGAAGAATCTTGGTGGTTCCAAACTTATTCTATTTAAGAATGATGGAGGCCACTGTGTTCTTGGGGCCCTTCAATGCTACAGACATTTTTTGGTACCCTTCACCAGATCTGTGCCTCGATACAATCCCGTTTTGGAGCTCTACGGAAAATTCYTTCTACCTCATGGTTTGGTTTTTGTTCTGACTTGCACTGTCAACTGTGGGACGTTATATTGACAGGTGTGTGCCTTTTCAAATCATGTCCAAACAATTGAATTTAACACAGGTGGACTCCAATAAAGTTGTAGAAACATCTCAAGGATGATCAATGGAAACAGGATGCACCTGAGCTCAATATCGAGTCTCATAGCAAAGGGTCTAAATACTTATGGTATTTCAGTTTTTTTTATATATTTGCAAACATTTCTAAACCTGTTTTTGCTTTGTCATTATGGGATATTGTGTAGATTTAATGAGGAAACCTTTTTTTATTTAATCAATTTTAGAATAAGGCTGTAACGTAACAATGTGGAAAAAGTCAAGGGGTCTGAATACTTTCTGAATGCACTGTGCACAAAAGTAKGTGGACACCCCTTCAAATTAGTGGATTCAGCAATTTCAGCCACACCCGTTGCTGACAGGTGTATAAATTCGAGCACACAGCCATGCAATCTCCATAGACAAACATTGGCAGGAGAATGGCCTTACTGTAGAGCTCAGTGACTTTTTCAATGTGGCACCGTCATAGGATTCCACCTTTCCAATAAGTCAGTTTGTCAAATTTCTGCCCTGCTAGAGCTKCCCCGGTCAACTGTAAGTGCTATTATTGTGAAATTAAATATCTAGGAGYAATAATGGCTCAGCTGCGAAGTGGTAGGCAACACAAGCTCACATAACGGGAGMGCCGAGTGATTAAGCGCGTAAAAATGGTCTGTCCTCRGTTGCAACACTCACTACAAGTTCCAAATTGCCTCTGGAAGGAACAAAAACTGTTTGTCGGGAGCTTCTTGAAATGGGTTACCATGGCCGAGCAGCTGSACACAAGCCTAAGAGCACCATGTGAARTGCCAAGCGTTGGCTGGAGTGGTGTAAAGCTCGCCGCTATTGGACTGGCGCAGTGGAAATGCGTTCTCTGGAGCGATAAATCATGCTTCACCAGCTGGCAGTCCGACGGACGAATCTGAGTTTGGCGGATGCCAGGAAAACGCTACCTGCCCCAATGCATAGTGCCAACTGTAAAGTTTGGTGGTTGAGGAATTATGGTCTGGGGCTGATTTTCATGGTTTGGGCTAGGCCCCTTAGTTCCAGTGAAGGGAAATCTTAGCACTACAGCATTCAATGTTCGATTCTGTGCTTCCAACATTGTGGAAACAGTTTGGGGAAGGCTCTGTTTCAGCATGACATTGCCCCCGTTCACAAAGCAAGGTCCATACAGAAATGGTTTGTGGRTCGGTGTGGAAGAACTCGACTGGCCTGCACAGTGCCTTGACCTCAACCCCATCGAACACCTTTGGTGTCCACATACTTATGGTCATGTAGTGTATATTAGTCTGGTACTGCTGCCTGTGGCTTCTCTAAAAGGATATATTAGGTTTCAGGTTGTAGTGTCTCAAGGGATGTAGACATTTCTATCTAGTTTATGACAAGTGTGTCAGTCAGGGAGGAACCACCGTTCAATGCCGCTWTGCTTTCAGTGTCACCAAAACTTCTCTAGAAGTCAAACACCCAAAACAATGCGGCAAATCTGGTCTTGATGACACACATCCTGCCTGTCTCACCATGCTTGTACACACAAAGCCAGTGAGTAATGTTAATTTTCGTGTAAGTGCAAAACCAAAGGAATTCCCCAACTCATTTTATAAGAAGAGGAAACCCACAGTTTCTCGGATCTTCTCAATTTCTTTAGACTTGATGTCATATGATTTCTTTGTCATTGGGCCAAAACAATTCCTTTCAGAGACCACACACTGAGTGCATACATTTTTTTATTGGCAGGTTTTAGGTTGCCGTCTAAAGACTTCAAACAGATCTATGGTTCTCACTGTTCAGGACACTGACCAATATTGAAGAAAAATAATATATACACACTCTATTCCAATAGTTAATTTGCTTTGGTGAGGTAGAGGAACATTTCCCAATGAGCAAATGTACAGTATGAGTCACAAATTGTGGTCATTCAAAGGGTAAATGCTGTCAGAGGATTACGCGTTAAGTCTCTCCATTTGTTTTTTTCCCCCACAGGCCTATGCACCAGTAAAGAGTTCTGGAGTTCAGACATAGACCAATGTGTATCCTGCTCAACATGTAAGCAGTATCCAAAGACCCCTTCATGTAACACTTGTAAGTTAAGTTTGAATGTTCCTTAGCTAATCATTTAACTTACAACTAAATCTTGCACATAACCAATGCTTTATTGTATGCCTAAAACTGTCCTCTTCGACCAATATGTCTCCTGTCAGGCACATTTACAGAGGAGAGATCTGATGTCTGGAGACTGGCAGCCATTTCCAGCTTCTCTGTGCTGGCAGTCGTTCTGCTCATTGCAGTGTTGATCATTGGGGTCATGGTGCATCGACGCACGGCAAACAATAGGCCCCTTCGTGGTAGGGCTCACGGCTACCATCTCCTGCTAAACTAACATTGTCAGTCATGAAACTTATTGTAGCATGATGAGGCACACATTTCTTTGTAGCATTTTGACCTCTTTGGGTTCTGGTGAAAATACAGTAAAAATGTTCTGCATTTCCTTGTTGTTCTGCAGAACCTATTGAAGAGACAACGGGACCTCTTTACCAAGCTTAAACATTTCAGTAGGTATGCATTCCGCAAATTTGTTGATGTGTGAACAATTGATAACTGCTATCAATTATTATGCAAGTAGCCTCAAATTGTAATTGTTTTGAAATAATGGGCGATGTTGAGTGAATTAACCAACAAATCTCTCATTACTTTCTCAGCTTCATCTTCCTCCTGACATCGATGTGACAGAACCAAGGGAACACCTTTTGAGGACCAATCGTCAGAAGAATTTCTGTACAATGGACTGTGGGTATTATTTGAGCAGAGTTTGAATTGATACTGCTAGTTAGTAAAGGTGTGCTCACACTCATTAGACTGTTACAGAACGGAGCTCTCACATAGAGCTGTGTTGACTCCCGCTGTCAATCCCGTCTTGTCTGAAGTCAGACTGTGCTCTGAGGAAGACCATGTGGTTAGTAAAGAGTAGCTCTCACAGCTCTTTTGGTATTGATGTCCTTTGAGTTATGATGCTAGTTTTAGCCAGTGTAGATATTCCAATCTATCGATAAGTCATTTGTTCAACAATAAGTAGGTTCAAAAACAGTAGTGAACATGAGACACATCTTGAATGATTTGTATTTATTACCATAACTGTCAATGCTTGATCACCTATTACTGTATTGGTGTCAGACATTTAGCTTATTAGGTAGAATACCAGCTAACACACTGCCTCGACTTGCCACAAGCAGGATGAATGTGAATACAGCACAATCAAGCTTTCTGGGCCAGGTTTGACCTACTGTACTTCTAAGACTAAAAGGTTTATATTTGCTGGTCATATAACAACCCTTTGGTGAAGTATACAAGTGATATGTTAGATGAGTGGTCAGCAACCAGTCGATCGGTTATATAAAATATATTTTGATTCGTTGAAAACTTTTTTTGGGTGACTACATGATTCCATGTGTTATTTCCTAGTTTGTCTTCACTATTATTCTACAATGTAGAAAATAGTCAATATAAAGAAACTTTGGAATGAGTAGGTGTGCCCAAACGTTTGACCGGTACTGTATATCATTTCCTGAGCTTTCTTGTTTCTTCTTATTTATTTTTTGAATGTCTTTTTGCCATTTATGAAGGTGTTATTCAGTATCAGTAAAGGCCAAATTCAATATTATACCAAGTGTTTTTATGTGTTTTTATACCTAAAGGGGTCCTAAAATTCCAAATCAAATAGCTAAATGAGCTATGAGCATCTTAAAATGATTCCATATGTCAGCTTAGAACCCACCCCACCGCCAACAATGCAGAGAAAGTAGATAAATAATATCAAAAACACATAATACAAGTAACAATAGATACACAATGAGTGACGATAACTTGGCTATATACAAGGGGTAATAGTACCGAGTCGATGGTCAGGGGTACGAGGTCATTGAGGTAGATATGTACATGTAACTAGGAATAAAGTGACAGTAGCAGCAGTATATGTGATGAGTCAAAGTTAGTGCAAAAAGGGGTCAATGCAGATGGTTAACCAAATATCTATAAGGACAAACTATTTAGCAGTCTTATGGCTCGGGGTAGAAGCCGTTCAGGGTCCTGTTACTAGTTTAAACAAATCATTTTTAAAGGAGTAGAACATTAACATTTGTGAACTGTAGTCTTCCAATCAAGAGGCAAAGGGAAAATAAGTTGTGACTATGAAACTGCTCAAACATATTGGACATTCTTTAACAGGTCATTTTACCATTATACTGTCAAATGTAGACACTGTGTAATGTGTGTGCACTATGCAGGATAAGTAGCATAACACGGGGGTTCCCGAACTGTTGTGATGGAAAAGTTCTAGGTGGTCCAGAATTCTGTGAGCATGTGTTGGTATAGTTTATATCTAAGCATTTAAATCATTCCCAGATGGACACAAATAGGGAATCCTTACCACTGTGCTCTGATTCAGAGAGGTTGGGTTAAATGCGGAACACATACACTACTGGTCCAAAATTTTAGAACACCTACTCATTCAAGGGTTTTTATTTTTAACAAATTTCTACTTTGTAGAATAATAGTGGAGACAACAAAACTATGAAATAACACATATGGAATCATGTAGTAAGCAAAAAAGTTTAACAAATAAAAAATGATTCTTCAAATAGCCACGCTTTGCCTTGATGACAGCTTTGCACACTCTTGGCATTCTCTCAACCAGCTTCATGAGGTAGTCACCTGGAATGCATTTCAATTAACAGGTGTGCCTTCTAAATTTGTGGAATTTCTTTCCTTTTTAATGTGTTTGAGCCAATCAGTTGTGTTGTGACAAGGTAGGGGGGTATACAGAAGACGGTCCTTTTACCAAGAAGGAGAGTGATGGAGTGCTGCATCAGATGACCTAGCCTCCACAAACCCCCGACCTCAACCAAATAATTGAGATTGTTTGGGATGAGTCGGAAAGCATTCCAGGTGAAGCTGGTTGAGAGAATGTCAAGAGTGTGCAATGATGTCAAGGGTGGCTACTTTGAAGAATCTCAAATATAAAATATAGTTTGATTTAACACTTTTTTTGGTTATTACATGATTCCATGTGTTATTTCATAGTTTTGTCCTCTACAATGTATATAAAAATAAATGAAAACCCTTGAATGAGTAGATGTTCTAAAACTTTTGACCGGTAGTGTATTTTGGTTGAATGCATTGTGCAACTTACTCAGTATTCCCTTTCCTCAGTTGAAACAATGGAGATACGTCCAAGCTTGTGTGACAATGTTTGTAACACTACTATTAGTCACCGAATGTCAACCCAGGAAGGAACATTGCGGTTTAGCGAAAAAACTAACTGAACCCTATTGACAAGTATAACTGTGTACTCAGCTTCAAACTAAGTCAGAACACAATTTTAAGGGTTGTGTGTCAGAATGTGGATGGCTGAATAATGACCTCTTTCATGTTACTGACAAAATTACTTAGTTATCAATAGTAAGTGGATATGGATAACAGCAGCAAGAAAAGGGCAATTTCTATACAGAATTATTTATTTATTTAGAATTATATTTTTGAATGTTTGTGGTAACAGCTAAATGTCTGGATAAATACTGTCAAAGGGACCCCTGCAAAGTTGTTTGTAAAACCAGTGACACCAGCTGACCAACTTTTTGTTACTGAGCATTAATTAACTAGTTGTTAGTTAATTAACTTTTCTTGTCTGTTTGGTTTATGTAAATGGGTTAGTGGAGTAATAAGCAATGTTACATGTGAACTCTGGCTGACCTTTGTATTATGTTAATAAAATAAAGAATAAAATGAGCTGATTTCTTGATATCAACTTTGCAACAACCAGGTACTGTGCTGCGTGTAGGGGCTTGGTTTGAAACCAAAGACTGTGTGTAGGAGACAGGGTGTGGTTTGGAACCAGGTATAGGAAATGGTACAGTTTGGAAGCAGTTACTACTGTGTGGAGGAGAAAGGGATTGGTTYGGAACCAGGTATAGGAAATGATACAGTTTGGAAGCAGTTACTACTGTGTGGAGGAGAAAGGGATTGGTTTGGAACCAGGTATAGGAAATGATACAGTTTGGAAGCAGTTACTACTGTGTGGAGGAGAAAGGGATTGGTTTGGAACCAAGTTCTGCATGCTTTGTTATAAAACTTTAAACAAAATAAAAGGTTGGAATCATTGGAAAAGGACATTATCTCAATTACCAACACAATGTTTTTTTAAGTCATTTAATTTCAACAAACTGATTGGCTAAGGTTCTAATTAGCTAAGTTCATAGTCCTAACCTGGAAGTAAAAATATACATTTCAAAGTGACAAAATATATACAGGGTTATATTAATAAAATATTTCAGATGAGTTTTTGAACACTAAATTCACATCTTTGTGGAATATGCTTTTTATTACACTATAGCTAATTTAGTGGTGAATTCCGTGTGTAAAGGAGAATCCTGCTATGAATGTACAGAGAACCCAACCAATGTTTCATACCAATATTTACAGCTGTGGGAGATGCACATGACACACAGTACACAGGGGTTGTCATCCTGGCAAAAAAAGTTAAGTGTACATTAACAAGTSCCAGAAGAGATGGAACCATAATCAGACAATGCCACGTTCAAGGTTTAAACTGAGATCTGACATTAACACTACATGCAGACCATAAACATTTATGAAAATACATGTTGCAATTTGGATATGCGAGCCGTATTACAGAACTTAACTGTAATGGCGCCGATAGAGGGCAGCCGTGCTTCTAGCCCCCAGGCAACTTTGCAGTATTGTTTTTTGTGTGTTATTACATACAGCCGGGAATAACATTTGGATATCAGAGCGGCGGTAACTCATCAGCATTTATGACTAACAATACAACTTTCCCGAATTCGATCCTTTGTTCATACCCCAAGGGCAATTGAACTGATTCCAGAGGCTGACCCAAAGCATCGCCGGCTGTGAAGAGGTACTCGGAGTGGACTTCTAGTCCAACTCCGGAGGCGCGCACACCACCCACCGCTTCCAAGTATATTACTCGCTAATGTTCAGTCTCTGGATAATAAAGTTGACGAGCTCAGGGCGAGGAGCTCCTTCCAGAGAGACATCAGGGATTGTAACATAGCCATGTTTCCTTGAAATAACTCTGGATTTACTGTCTGAGTCCGTACAACCAGTTGGGTTCTTAGTTCATCATGCACAGGAATAAATATCTCTCCGGGAAGAAGTGTGATTGTGATAACATTCAGGAACTCAAGTCCTTTGTTCACCTGACCTAGAATACCTCAATCAAATGCCGACCGTATTACCTCCCAAGAGAATCCTCTTCGGTTATAGTCAAGCCGATACCATGAGGGCCCTCAAAATAACTTCAATGGACTTTATGCAAGCCACATATCCTGAGGCCGCATGTATTGTAGCTGGGGATTTTAAAGCCAATTTGAAGAAAGTGCTACCGAAGTTCTATCAAACACATCGATTGTAGTACTCGCGCTGCTAAAAACACTCGACCACTGCTACTCCAACTTCCGGGATGCCTACAAGGCCCTCCCCCGCCCTCCATTCGGCAAATCTGATCATGACTCCATTTTGCTCCTCCCTTCCTATAGGCAGAAACTCAAACAGGAAGCACCTGTGCTAAGGACTATTCAACGCTGGTCTGTTCAATGGCTCAGACACGAGACGTATGTGGCAGGGTCTACAGACAATCAATCATGGACTACAAAAGGAAAACCAGCCCCGTCGTGGCCACCGACGTCTTGATTCCGGACAAGCTAAACATCTTCGCCCGCTTTGAGGATAACAGTGCCACCGACGCGGCCCGCTACCAAGGACTGTGAGCTCTCCTTCTCCGTGGCCGACGTGAGTAAGACATTTAAGCGTGTTAACCCTCGCCGCATCCTCAGAGCATGCGAAGACCAGTTGGCTGGTGTTTACAGACATATTCAATCTCCCTATTCCAGTCTGCTATCACCACATGCTTCAAGATGGCCACCATTGTTTCAGTACCCAAGAAAGCAAAGGTAACTGAACTAAATGACTATCGTCCCGTAGCACTCACTTTGAGGCGCTATTCAAGGATCGTATCACCTCTACCATACCTGACACCCTAGACCCACTTCAATTTGCTTACCGCCCTAATAGCTCCCCAGACGATGCGATCGCCATCGCACTGCACACTGCCCTATCCCATCTGGACAAGAGGAATACCTATGTAAGAATGCTGTTCATGGACTACAGCTCAGAATTCAACAGCATAGTACCCACCAAGCTCATCATTAAGCTTCAGGCCCTGTGTCTGAACCCCGCCCTGTGCAACTGGGTCCTGGACTTCCTGACGGGCCGCCCCCAGGTGGGGAAGGTAGGAAACACCTCCACTTCGCTGATCCTCAACACTGGGGCCACACAAGGGTGCATGCTCAGCCCTCTCCTGTACTCCCTGTTCACCCATGACTGCGTAGCCACGCACGCCTCCAACTCAATCATCAAGTTTGCAGATGACAACAGTAGTTGGCTTGATTACCAACAATGACGAGACAGCCTACAGGGAGGTGGTGAGGGCTCTGGGAGTGTGGTGTCAGGAAAATAACCCCTCATTCATCGTCAACAAAACAAAGGAGATGATCGTGGACTTCAGGAAACAGCAGAGGGAGCACCCCCCTATCCACATTGATGGGACCACAGTGGATAAGTTGGAAAGCTTCCAGTTCCTCGGCGTACACAACACTGACAACCTGAAATGGTCCACCCACACAGACAGTGTGGTGAAGGTTCAACAGCACCTCTTCAACCTCAGGAGGCTGAAGAAATTTGGCTTGCCACTTAAAACCCTCAAACTTTTACAGATGCACAATTGAGAGCATCMTGTCGGGCTGTATCACCGCCTGGTACGGCAACTGCACCGCCCGCAACCGCAGGGCTCTCCAGAGGGTGGTGCGGTCTGCCCAACGCATCACCGGGGGCAAACTACCTGGCCTCCAGTACACCTACATCACCCAATGTCCTTTATGATCTTTTTGGCCTTCCTATGACAACAACCACCCGAGCCACTGTCTGTTCATTAAACATACTGACTGTACCACTCAGCTTTCCACTAGATGATGGTGCATTGCTGCAGGGACTTTCTTCCATTCAGCCACAAGAGCATTAGTGACGACGAGCACTGATGTTGGGCGATGTTTGATGGGGTTGTGGTCAGGGCTCTCCGCAGGCCAGTCAAGTTCTTCCACAACAATTTCGACAAACATTTCTGTATGGACCTCGCTTTGTGCACGGAGGCATTGTCATGTTGAAACAGGAAAGGGCCTTCCCAAACTGTTGCCACAAAGTTGGAAGCAAATAATCATCCAGAATATTATTGTATGCTGTAGCATTAAGATTTCCCTTCAATGGAATTAAGGGGCCTAGCCCGCAGGTAGCGTTCTCCTGGCATTCGCTAAACCCAGATTCATTGGCTCCAGAGTCTAAAGGCAGCGAGCTTTACACCACTCCAGCCGACCCTTGGCATTGCGCATGGTAATCTTACGCTTGTGTGCAACTGCCCGGCCTTGGTAACCCATTTCAAGAAGCTCCCGATGAACAGTTATTGTGCTGAAGTTGCTTCTAAAGGCAGTTTGGAACTCGGTAGTGTGTTGCAACCGAGGACATGCGATTTTTATGCGCTACAGGACTCGGCGCTCCCGTTCTGTGAGCTTGTGTGGCCTACCACTTCRCAGCTGAGCTGTTGTTGCTCCTAGACGTTTCCACTTCAGAATAACAGCACTTACAGTTGACCGGGGCAGCTCAAACAGGGTAGAAATTTGACTAATTTACTTGTTGGAAAGGTGGCATTCTATGACGGTGCCACGTTGAAAGTCACTGAGCTCTTCAGTAAGGCCATTCTACAGCCAATGTTTGTCTATGGAGATTGCATGGCTGTGTGCTCGATTTTACACACCGGTCAATAACAAGTGTGGTGAAATAGCCTAATGCACTAATTTGGAAAAGTGTCCACATACTTTTGTATATACAGTGCAGTCGGGAAGTATTCAGATTCCTTGACTTTTTTCACTTTGTTAAGTTACAGCCTTATTCTAAAAGGGATTAAATAAATACAAATCCTTAGCAATCTACACACAACACTCCATAAGGATAAAGCTACAAACAGAAATACCTTATTTACATAAGTATTCAAACCCTTTGCTATGAGACTGGAAATTGAGCTCAGGTGCATCCTGTTTCCATTGATCATCTTTGAGATGTTTCTACAACTTGGAGTCCACCTGTGGTAAGTCAATGTATTGGACATGATATGGAAAGGCACACACACGTCTATATAAATGGTCCCACAGTTGTCAGTGAAAAAAAACGAAGCCACAAGGTCGAAGGAATTGTGCGTAGAGTTCCGAGACAGGATTGTGTCGAGGCACAGATCTGGGGAAGGGTACCAAAACAGCATTGAAGTTCCCCAAGAACACAGTGGCCTCCATAATTCTTAAATGGAAGAAGTTTGGATCCACCAAGACTCTTCCTTGAGCTGGCCGCCCGAGCCAAACTGAGCAATCGGATGGTCACTCTGACAGTGTGCCAGAGTTCCTCTGTAAAGATGGGAGAACCTTCCAGAAGGACAACAATCTCTGCAGCACTCCACCAATCAGGCTTGACCTTGAGAAACAAGATTCTCTGGTCTGATGAAATCCAAGATCCCTACGGTGATGGTGGTGGCAGCATCATCATCATGCTGTGGGGATGTTTTTCAGCGGCAGGGACTGGGAGACTAGTCTGGATCGAGTAGACAGATCCTTGATGAAAACCTGCTCCAGACCAGGATGAAGTTTCACCTTCCAACAGGACAAACGACCCTAAGCACCAAACAAAGACAACGCAGGAGTGGCTTCGGGACAAGTCTCTGAATGTCCTTGAGTGGCCCAGCCAGAGCCCGGACTTGAACYYAATTGAACATCTCTGGAGAACCGAAAATAGCTGTGCAGCTACACTCCCCATCCAACCTGACAGAGCTTGAGAGGATCTGCAGAGAAGAATGCAACAAACTCCTCAAATACAGGTGTGCCAAGCTTGTAGCGTCATACCCAAGGTTGTAGTCGCTGCCAAATGTGCGTCAAAGTACGGAGTAAAGGGTCTGAATACTTATTTACAAAAAATAAACATCACATTTACATATGCACACAAAGATATCTATAAAGGCAATAACGTAACAAAACGTGGAAAAAGTCAAGGGGTCTAAAAACTTTCCGAATGCACTGTATAGTGTATATTAAATATAGGATAAGGCATAAAGAATGCCAAGAAAAACACATTTCATAATGTACTGGGCCCACACCCTCAAACAAGGTTTTAAACCTAAAGGATCTACGCTTGCTACTTGTGTTTTACAAAAACAAAGTGCCATTAGTGGGACTGAAAAGATGCACTATTTTGTACATGATAAGCACCTCATTTTATTTTACACCTTTTCTGGTAAGCATTGCAAACCAAAGAAATACTAGATTTAACTTAATTGCACATTTATGTAAAGGTTATATGACCACAAATTGCTTTTTCCAAAGCACCCCAAAGCATTTCTCAAATAGTGGTGATGGACATCTGCTTCTGGATACACTCTGCTGTCAACATGATTGAAGCAACCAACTGGATGTGGACAAGTTTGAACACTGAAGCTTGTGTCCATGAAACATTAACAGAAATACAATAACCATTCAAATAAAGACAGAAATAAATACTTTGTATTATAAATATAAGTAGGCTAACTGATCAGAGAGAGTAGGCTTTCACAACACGATAATTCTACACTTTTGACTTACATGTTACGGACTGACACGCAAACAAACTCAGCAAAAAAAATTAAGAAACGTCCCCTTTTCAGGACCCTGTCTTTCAAAGATAATTCGTAAAAATCCCAATAACTTCACAGATCTTCATTGTAAAGGGTTTAACCATAAACAATTAATGAACATGCACCTGTGGAACGGTCGTTAAGACACTAACAGCTAACAGACGGTAGGCAATTAAGGTCACAGTTAAGAAAACATAGGACACCAGAGGCCTTTCTACTGACTCTGAAAAACACCAAAAGAAAGATGCCCAGGGTCCCTGCTCATCTGTGTGAATATGCCTTAGGCATGCTGCAAATAGGCATGAGGACTGCAGATGTGGCCAGGGCAATAAACTGCAATGTCCATACTGTGAGACGCCTAAGACAGCGCTACATGGAGACAGGATTGACAGCTGATCGACCTCGCAGTGGTCGACTGCCCAAGTTACACCAGGAACGCACAATCCCTCCATCCGTGCTCAGACTGTCCGCAATAGGCTGAGAGAGGCTGGACTGAGAGCTTGTAAGCCTGTTGTAAGGCAGGTCCTCACCAGACATCACCGGCAACAACGTTGCCCATGGGCATAAACCCACCGTCACTGGACTAGACAGGACTGGCAAAAAGTGCTCTTCACTTACAAGTCACGGTTTTGTCTCACCAGGGGTGATGGTCGGATTCGCGTTTATCGTCGAAGGAATGAGCGTTACACCGAGGCCTGCACTCTGGAGCGGGATCGATTTGGAGATGGAAGGTCTGTCATGGTCTGGGGCGGTGTGTCACAGCATTATCGGACTGAGCTTGTCATTGCAATCTCAACGCTGTGCGTTACAGGGAAGACATCCTCCTCCCTCATGTGGTACACTTCCTGCGGGCTCATCCTGACATATCCCTCCAGTATGACAATGCCACCAGCCATACTGCTCGTTCTGTGCGCGATCTCCTGAAAGACAGGAATGTCAGTGTTCTGCCATGGCCAGCGAAGAGCCCAGATCTCAATCCCATTGAGCACGTTTGGGACCTGTTGAATCGGAGGGTGAGGGCTAGGGCCATTCCCCCCCAGAAATGTCTGGAAACTTGCAGGTGCCTTGGTGGAAAAGCGGGGAAACATCTCACAGCAAGAACTGCAAATCTGGTGCAGTCCATGAGGAGGAGATGCACTGCAGTACTTGATGCAGCTGGTGGCCACAGCAGATACTGACTGTTACTTTTGACCCCCCATTTGTTCAGGGACACATTATTCCATTTCTGTTAGTCACATGTCTGTGGAACTTGTTCGGTTTATGTCTCAGTTGTTGACTCTTATGTTCATACAAATATTTACACGTTAAGTTTGCTGAAAATAACCGCAGTTGACAGTGAGAGGACGTTTCATTTTTTGCTGAGTTTACCTTTGAAAGTTTGAGAAGTCAAAAGCATGTGTTTCGTATTGTAAAGGTTTGCAAAATTTCTGAAAATTGTCATGGGTGATTATGGACAAGAACAGCTACAATTCTTATTTGAACAAGACATGGGTGAGAAATGGCACCTGTAAAAATAAAGTAATGCCCAATTCAGACATGAATAATTATCTACAATGCTTTGCACATCAGACATTTTAATGTGGCAAAACCACAGTGCTGGCAAGACCACTGTCCTTGGCTAATGCATTCCTACCTGTGTTGGAGTCGCACCAATTGAGAATGGAATTACAGATTGAGGAATTTCCTTAAATGCTACATAGGATATTTCTTAAGAGAGTCAAGGTAACAGTCATAGAAACTGTGATATATCAAAGTACACACAGAAAAATAGAAAATAAGTTTAAAAAAAGAACAGGAATAAATAATTAAATATGTCCATTTAGCATACAAATGTCACTCAAAGGTGTACCCAAATATCACCATCACTAAAACCATTTGATTACCACCAACTTGATTACATGATTTCAGTAAATACCTTTGATACCATCCTCTGGGTAAGACTAGGAGGTCATCCTTATTGAAGCCACATCAGAAAAGGTCAAATTGATCACTTTTCTCTAACCTATGGCAAAATATTGAGAACAGCCCGCACTTTTGATAAGCTGGGCAGAGAATTGAACCGACGGAGGCACTGAACACAGTAATAGATAGCGAGAGGAAATTACCATTTCAGAACAGCACTTTCCTCATAAAAATATGAGTCATTAATGTGTAAATCAAGCTCACATGCAGGAACTGGGCTGAAGCTGTTCTGTTACGTCAGTCAATTTCCCAACCAAAGTGAACTGTCTACCTTGTGAGGACATTGATACAGTCAGTATGAAAGGAGGTCCAATAGTTCTCACTCCTATAGCGGTAAACGATTCAATGACAATGTGCACTCCGTGCGAAAAAACAATCTGATAAAGATTTGACGAGACACCGGAATTTTAACAGTGCCACAATCCCTGCTAGAGGTAAGATCGGAAATCCTTCTACCACTCCAAAAGTGTATGACCAAAGCAGAATCAGAAAAATGAAATGTTTGTGAGGCAGCTTTGAAGAGTTCAACATCAAGGGTAAACGCCGTCTCCACTGGGGCTCTGTGGAACGCGCCACTTTACAATTACTGATAGGGGTCCAGTGAATGGGGAGAATAATATAATAAGTATTTGACACGGAGTCCTGACTCAGAGAAAAGAGCCCATGTCCAAGTCCATAAAAYTGTTCGTATCCATGCCGAAGGAGGACTCGTAGTCCTGGCCACCACTCTGGTGAATCTTCTGGTGGTGGCGCAGGTTTGACTTGCTGGAGAAGCGCTTGTCGCACAGCAGGCAGGAGAAGGGCTTCTCTTTGGTGTGGATCCTCCGGTGGCAGATGAGTTGGGTGGACACGCGGAAGGCCTTGCCGCACTCCAGGCACTGGTAGCGCTTGGGCTCCGTGTGGATGCGCCGGTGGTTCTTCAGCGCCATCAGGTTGGTGAACTCCTTCTGGCACACGGAGCAGAAGAAGGAGCCGGTCTTGTGACTGTTCTTGTGGTTGAGGAGGGAACCTGCATGGCGGTAGGTGCGGCCGCAGTGCTCACACACGTGGCTCTTCTCCCCTATACAGCGCGCCTCGTTGCTCTCCTGCTGGTCGGGCATGCCACCGTGCATGTGGGCAAACGCCGGTACCAGCTTGGGGATGCCTTGGAGCTCCATGGTTTGGTCTAGTCCCGATTCCCAGCCTAGGTCATCCTCCATTTGCATGTTGTGTTGTTGATAATGCCCTTGGGCCCGGTGGTGCAGTTCCTGGTGTTGTTGGTACATGGCTGGGTCGGGGAAGCTCTGATGGCAGGGGCTGCAGACCAGGGTGCGGTCCTTGGAGTGCACCTCCATGTGGTTCTGCAGGTGCAAGATGAGACAGAAGGTCTTGCCACAGTCTGGACAGCAGTGGCGCTTCATCTGGGAGTGGACCTGGAGGGCGAGGGTGTCGGGGAAAGTCTGGAGGCACAAGGTACAGTGGTGGAGGTTTTCGGAGTGCGTCTTTTTATGGTTGAGCAGGGAGCCAGCATGGTGGTACGAGCGTCCACAGAGGTCACACCTGCAGCAGAGAGAATTATTAAAATCCCTGTTTATGAAAGTTATTTAAATTGGACATAAAGTGGCTTTTTCTTACTGTACCAAAGGCCCACCTTCTAACAAGAAGATCATCTCAGGCGTATCTTTACTAATAGAATTTAACTATGAGGAAATAATTACACACAGATTTACCCTAACACTAAACATAGCCATTAACACAAGAACTGCTAAAGTAGTCATTTGGACTGCTCACGAATAAATAAATAAAAGTCTTACTTTGCCATTTTTTTAAGTCACCCCTCCCTTAAAGTCCATATAAATACACTGTCGTTGTTACAATCAATAGCACAAACAGAACTGGACTTATAACCAGTTTTAAGAGGGCATGTTTCTTTTTTATTTTATCGTTTTGCCCCCGTTACCCCCCCTCCTCCCGACAGTAGGGCCTGTTCCCCTCCTCCTGACAATTAAAGGTGCCCTGCCCAGTTGATAATCACCCTGATAATTGCCTCAAAACTGAACCTAATCAAATCAAAATCCAATTTTAATTGGTCACATACACATGGTTAGCAGATGTTATTGCGAGTGTAGCTAAATGCTTATGCTTCTAGATCCGACAGTGCAGCAGTATCTAACAGGTAATATCTAACAATTCCAGAAACAAAACCTAATACACACAATCTAGTAAAGGAATGGGATAAGAATATATAAGTATAAAATATATGGATGAGCAGTGACAGAGCAGCATAGGCAAGATGCAATAGATTATATAAAATATAGTATATACATATGAGATGAGTAATGCGAGATATGTAAACATTCTTAAAGTGGCATTAAAAAGTGACTAGTGTTCCATTTATTAAAATGGCCAATGATATCAAGTCTGTAGGTAGGCAGCTGCCTCTCTGTGCTAGTGGTGGCTGTTTAACAATCTGATGGCCTTGAGATAGAAGCTGTTTTTCAATCTCTGTCCCAGCTTTGATGCACCTGTACTCGCCTTCAGGGTGGAAGCAGGGTGAACAGGTAGTGGCTCGGTGGTTATTGTCCTTGATCTGTTTTGCCTTTCACACATATACAGTGCCTTCAGAAAGTATTCACCCCTTGACTTATTCCACATTGTTGCATTACAGCCTGAATTCAAAAACGTATTAAAATCGACCCCCCCCCCATCTACACACAACACCCCCATAATGACAAAGCGGAAAAATATATTTTTTGTTTGCAAATTTATAGAAAATAAAATATGGCATCCCGAGTGGCGCAGTGCCACTAGAGATTCTGGGTTCGAGTCCAGGCCCTGTCCCAGCCGATCGCAACCGGGAAACCCATGGGGCAGCTCACAATTGGCCCAGCGTCTTCCGGGTTGGGGAAGGGTTTTGCCGGCAGGGATGTCCTTGTCCCATCGCGCACTAGCGACTCCTGTGGTGGGCCAGGCACAGTGCATGCTGACACAGTCACGCGTACCGTGTTTCCTCCGACACATTGGTGCGGCTGGCTTCCGGGTTAAGTGGGCATTCTGTCAAGAAGCAGTGCGGCTGGGTTGGGTTGTGTTTTGGAGGACGCACGGCTCTCGACCTTCTCCTCTCCTGAGTCCGTACGGGAGTTGCAGCAATGAGACAAGACTAACTACCAATTGGATACCATGAAATTGGGGAGAAAAAAGGGGTAAAAAATATATACTTTTTTAAAATTTGAAATAAGAAAATAAATATATTTACACATGTATTCACACTTATTTGGAGTTCACGTGTAGCCAATTCAATTGTTTAAACAGGATTTTTTTTTTAAAGAAACACACCTCTCTATATAAGGTCCCACAGTTGACAATGCACGTCAGAGCAGAAAGTCCAAGGAACTGGCTGTAGATCTGAGATAGAATTGTGATGAGGCACACTATATCTGGAGAAGGATATAAAACCATTTCTAGAATGTTGAAAGTTTCCAAGAGCACAGTGGTCTCCATCATTGGTAAACTGAAAAAAATATGGAACCGTCCAGACTCTGCCTAGAGCTGACCGTCCGACCAAACTGTGCAAGAAGGTCATTGGTCAGGGAGGTGACCAAGAACCCAATGACCACTGACAGACCTACAGAGTTCCTTGGCTGAGATGGGAGAACCTGCTTGACAATAGTCTCTACAGCACTTCACCAATCTGGGCTTTATGGGAGAGTGGCCAGACAGAAGCCACTCCTGAGAAAAAGGCACATGACAGCACGCCTGGAGTTTGTAAAAAGGCATGTGAAAGACTAAGGCAAAAGATTCTGTGGTCTGATGAAACTAAAATGGTGGAGGCAGCAGCATCATGCTATGGGGATGCTTTTCAGCAGCAGTGGCTGGGAGACTGGTCAAGATACAGGGAACAATGAATGAAGCCAAAATACAGGCAAATCCTTAATGAGAACCTGCTTCAGAGTGTAAATGACCTTAGACTGCGGTGAATATTTACGTTCCAAAAAGATAATGACCCCAAGCACACAGCCAAAGTAATGCTGGAATGGCTTCAGAACAATAATGTGAAAGTCCTTGAGCAGCACAGCCAAAGCCCAGACTTGAATTGCATTGAAAATCTGTGGAAAGACTTGAAGATTGCTGGTCACCACCGCTCCGCATCCAACTTAACAGAGCTTGATAAAATCTGCAAGGAAGAACGGGATAAAATCGCCAAATCTAGATGGGTACGTCTATCAGCTTTGCACAAGTTGCCTCAAAGGTGCTTCTACAAAGTACTGACTCAGGGGTGTGAATACTTATGCAAATTAGATATTTCTGTATATATATTTTTCAATAAATTAGAAAATATAAAAAATAAGTTAACTTTGTCATTATGGGGTATTGTGTGTAAATGGGTGAGAGAAAAAATATATTTAATCAATTTTGAATACAGGCTGTAACAACAAATGTGGAATAAGGGGTATGAATATTTTATGAAGGCACTGTAACAGATGAAATATGAAGTATGTTAGGGAGAATGGGTGAGTTGAGCGAGGGGAAGTGAACGATACATAATTATGTAATCAATTGTTATTGAAGAACAGGGCGGGCCATTCTATTGTATTGATCTATTCTAATCTCAAATTGACATCTCTGATGATTATTCTGATTCTGAGCAACAGCCTGAACCTACACACCGGAGGCCTAAGCGCCAGAACGGTGCCCGCCCTACCACCAAACAGTGAGACGGGAAGGGATGGCTCCGCTTGGATTTAATAACAAGCCGGTGACAATGCTGCGGGCAGATTATCAGCACAAAATGTCACTGAGAAAGCAGGCCCTACATATCAAGCAAAAAAACAACAGCAACGCACTCACTAGCTTTAGTTGTTTACGTGACATGGASATGCTCCAACTGATACAACTGCGTGAAGATGCACGCCGTGTAAGCGGCTAGCGGACAATTTACTATTKGTTACTGCTGTCATAGACACATTCATTATAAATGCCACTATTTATTTTGTGTTGATTTTCACTATTTATGAAGCACACTTGGGGGCTTATGATGTTCAGACTTCTGATGTTTTCATCATTTGAYCGTGCGTCTTGGTGACCGTGCGTCTTGGTGGTTGGGGTATTTATTKATTTTGTTGTTATGAAAATAAGCCGTTACCGCGTTCCAACACATCTGCTTTCTGTTTCATAGTTGTAACAAAAGGGCACTCCACAGATAAAATTCATTGAACAATTGAATTTGTGTTTTTACATATAGCCTACAGTAACAAACGAATGAAAATGCTATTTTGTTATTTAAAATATTTAATGTTACCTAAGTCCTTCATAAACACAACCAAATTATTATTTTTGCAATAGTACGACATTTATTAATACCATTGCAATCTGAATGACTGCTCATTAGCCCGAAGGGGGTCCCCTTAAGGCCCAGAGGTTCTWGTGTTAAAGCCATTTTTTARAAGACAAAAAAAAAAGTGATTGTTAATAAGATAATCATTAATAATCGTTAATAAGATCCATGGAAAAATAATCATGCTTTACACAATGAGCTGATTATGAAACAAGTAACTCACGTGAAGCACTTGTCTCCACACTCTCTGCGATYGCCGTCACAAGCTCTAGCCGAGTCATCCTGACCCCCCCGGCAGCGGTGCCTCTTCAGCCCAGACTTGCCCTGGAAGCTCTTGCCACATTCTGGGCAGCTGAAGTGGTTGGCCACCCTGGTGTGGACCTTCTGGTGGTTATGGAGGATACTGGCCAACCGAAACGCCTTCCCACAGGTCAGGCAGACATGCTTCTTCTTCTGTGTGTGGATTCGTGTGTGGTTGCGTAACGCCATGGGGTTAGAGAAGGGCTTGGAGCAGAACGTGCAGCTGAAGTCTCCGGACTTATGAGTGTTTTTATGATTCAGGAGACTGCCCGCGTGGCGGTAGCTGCGACTGCAGATGATGCAGGTGAATGGTCGCTCCTCCCTTTTCAAGGACATACTCGTTTGTCCATCGCTGCCCTCTGATGAGTTTGCCAGTGACCCACAGGTATGGGCTGTCAGTTGGTCAGCGGATATAAACGTCTGTCTGCACTGCTTACATTTAACGTTTCTTGCTCGTCTGCGACCTCTTCCCCTGACCCCTCCTGGCATATCCTTTCTGAGGTGTGCGCAAATATGGCTAGACAACTGCTTCTTTCCCCTAAAGGCCTTACCACAGTCTTGACAACTGTGCTTTTTAACTGAGAAGTGGATGCGCAGGTGGTTCTTCATAGCCAGCTGGTTGGAGTAGGTGTTGTTACAAACAGAGCAGTAGTATTCACCTGTCTTGTGGGAGTTCTTGTGATTGACCAGACTTCCTGCGTGTCGATACGTTCGCCCACATTGGTCACAGGAGTAGGGGCGAGGGTCGCCTGCATCCACTGATTTGACTCCAGTCTGAGCCCCCTCCTCCACACTGGGTTTCTTTCTGTTGAGGGTTGGCCTACGCTTTTTGTGGGTGGCGGTGGCTTGATTGGCAGGTGCATTAAGCAAGCGCATTCCTCCCTCTGACCTCGTGCCATTCGTCTGCATGACGGCCTGAATCTGGTTGTTGAGCTCCTGTATTTTGGCATGGTTCTCCTTGTGAATTCTTAGGTGGTTCAATAGTTGCTTCTCTATCTTGAATGCCTTCCCGCATTCATTGCACGCATGTCTAAAAGATGGGACAAAGAGAGAGGTTAATCCTATGTTTACAAAGCACAGAACAGTCGAGCATGAATGAAGAAGTAAAGACAAAACACAAAATACATTACTGCAAATGGAGACAGGTCTCTAAAGTGCACCTAGATATTTTGCTTTGGGACCTGGGAGCACCTGTGCGACCCAGATAATAATTGTTGTAATGATAAGCTTCACTGTGCAGTTGTATCCGAGTGCCCTAGAGAGAAAAAAAACGAGCGCAGATTTGTTCAGTCCAACGTCTACATATAATGAATATTAAAGAATGCATCAGTGATTTGTATTTCTTGCAACCTTGTGAAGATGCATCATAGGAATGCCTGGGACTACCACTTTGTGTAGCCAGTTAGCAATGCCGAGGCTTTCCCCATTAAACCTTCCAAATTAAATGTTACCTGCAAAGTAGGCTTACCTGCAGAATATGATATCATGATGATTTGTATCAAATCGGGTGGTGTCTTGTTTTGCAAACTCTGCTATTAAGGCCCTGTCATTGTAAATAAGAATTTGTTCTTAACTGACTTGCCTAGTTAAACAAAAATAAATATTGCACAATGCAGTACAACCACCACCAGCCAAACACCGGTCACTTAAGGTGAGAAATTAAAATGAAACAAAAGTAGTCTCCTGGTGTGGTTTAAGCATTGTTATGGACTAAGAAAATCCAACTGTTGTTTTTCTATTCATTTTTTTTAAATTAAAGTGTGATTGAGTGAAAACCTGAAGGGAAAAAAACTGAAAAAACAAACCCGAGAAAACTTTGTGTGTGGCTTTCAGTGTTATGGCGATAAACACTATTGGCTGGTAAAGATTTTTTTCCATCTACCTGCCAAAGTGGCTGGTGGACCAAAGATATTGTTTTTAGGCCCTGTTCATAAACCATTTTGCAGGTCRTTCCAAAACCACTCACAGGCATTTGTTTACACCAACAACCTGGTCACTTTACCAGCATATCTAAACATTTGGGGGCACAGAAAGAAAGGAAAAGGGATAGCTTCTTTAGAAGATCAATGATCATAGCAATGAATGAATGCGTGATCTACTGCATGTCGTTGCTTGACGCTCATAAAAAGAGACAATGTACAAATTTCAATGCAATGCATCTCAACAGGTAGTGCTTAAACACAATGAAGAAACCTAATATTCCACAAATGACTGCAATTTCAATKACATGTTTTGTATCAACGTCTTAGCTTTTTATAATAAACATCTTCAAAAGTAGCTAGAATTCATATGCTATACCTCAATTAAAAAAAAGATGCATCTTCTGGTGCTCCTAGATTGTATGTTGAGCTCCGAACTACCAATGAACATTTTCAATTTAGAGCATTGAATGTGGACAAAACCAATTGTACAKGCAGTATATCCTTAGATCAGTGTGCAAGCACTGGGTAACTCTTCATTGAAAATGTTAGCTGTTAGGGCACGGTAACAGTGCAATAGCCTAAACCTTGAAATGTAATATTACAATTAATTGCATCTCCTAGGTTCTCTGTTTATTTACTTGATTTGTCAAATAACATGGATACTTATCAGTAGAATARAATATTTCTCTGTGTTATCAATCAGGTTTAGAAATTACCTCTTAACATCAAAGTGGGTCCTCTGATGGTTCTTAAGGGCCAGTAGATTGTAGAAGCGCTTCTGGCAAACCATGCAGCGGAACACTCCAGTTTTGTGGGACTTTTTATGGTTAAGAAGGGAGCCAGCATGTCTGTATGCTCTTCCACACTGATCACACTTGTACTGGCGATCCCCATTGTTTAAATTCTCTTTCGTGTGTCCTAATTCTTTACCGTTGACAGAGCCACCCATTTCATTTTTTTCAACACCGTTTGCAGATTCACTTTTCCCATTTGTTGTACATTGATGGGTCTCAAGATGATGGTAACTGATGCAAAATATACCACAATTTCCACAGATGCTGCTGTCCACCTCCTCTTTGTGCCTAGTTCCATTACTATTGTCCATATGTATGTGTTTAGCATCATCTGCCTGTGCTTTATTGTGTATGAGCTGATGGGCAAGCATGTCCTGCTTCTTGGCAAAACTCTCTCCGCAAGTACTGCAGATCATCAGACCCCCATCCATCTGATGTCTCTTTCCAGGGTCCTCTTCATTTTCAGCCTCTAGGGAGGACATGGAGGAGGGGCCGGAGCTTGTAGGAGTACCATGGGATTGAGTGTGGCCACGAAGATGGCTCCTCAGAGCCCTCATGCTTGTGTAGCGGTTCCCACACGCTGAGCACTGATAGAGCTCTCCGTCATCATCCTCTTCATCCTCTTCTCTGCCATCACCATTTAACTGCTCCCCATTCTGGCCTTCATGGAAGTCATGTTTACCACAGTACCTTTGTCTAAGGCTGCCATTCAGTCCCTGGAACTCTACATGATCTCCTGGATTTCCCATGGTGCATCGTCCATTAGTGTCCAAGAAGGTTAAGTTACTGTCATAGTCATTTGACATGGCCTCTTGCTGCGGTTGTAGCAGGGGGCATATGTGCAATTTGATTCCTGCGATGTCTGCAAATGTTTCGCCACAGTCTGCACACATGTGACTCTCCATCAGGCGTTCGTTGTGAGGTAGGTGCACAGTTCTGTCCTGGGGAAAGGCGGAGTCAAACTGCACATGGCATGATCCTCCAATGCCGTGTTCACTCGTGTTCTCCTGAGCGAGAGTCATCATATTGCTAGCATCTCCCCCCTGAGAGGAAAAGCAGGCCTGCTGGTTCTCCAGCGTTAGGGGCTCAGAAGAGAGCCAGTCTCCTTCAGAGTTGAGGTTAAAGGAGGACGGATGGGCCCTGTGGATGCGGACATGGCTGCGGAGGGCAGCCATGTGTGGGTAAGTCTTGCGGCAGATGGAACACTGGTAAATGCCTGTCTGATGAGAACGCTTGTGGTTGATGAGACTCCCGGCATGCCGGTAGCTTTTGCCACAGACCTGGCACTTGTAGCGGCGCTCACCGTTTTCTGTAACTGAGGACTTTTCTGCCTTACTTAGATCGTCAACAGGAATCTCTGATTCCAAGATTAAGGGCTCTCCCGGAGTATTCAAGGTGGATTTGTTACTGGAGTGGTCAGAGTATATTTGAATATCATTGATCTGCTCCCCTTGATGATCAATCAATGGAGTACTGTTTAGAGGTGGTGAATAAAAGTTTGAGTCAGGAGAAGGAGTGACACTAAGGTCATAAGAATCATGATGATCCTCAGATAAATCTTGATCGTGCCCAAAGGACATAGAGGAAGAATTATGCTTTTGGATGTGTTCCTGGAACTCATCATCATTAGGAAACATCACTTGACACAGGTGACAGAAATGCACTGGAACATCCCTGTTCAGGGGTGAAAACTGCTCTGGTGCTCTGCCTGCGTAAGTGACTTCCAAGGAATGGGTGTCTGGCCCACTTTTGGACTTGTTGTGGGTTCTCTGGTGACTATGGAGGGCAGCAAGATTATTGAACTGCTTGAAACAGATAGGGCACTCAAACATCCCTACCTGGTGATACTTCTTATGATTGATCAGGCTTCCATGGTGTCTATATGACTTTTCACACTGATCACATTTGAAAGGTCGATCCCCTGCTTCGAAGCCTAGATTTTCACTATAATTTGCTGAGTTGGGGATAACCTCTGCCTCCTCTTGGCTAAGGTTATTATCAGACACAATATCCATCCCCGTGTCTTGCTGGTCAGCCACCAAGTACGACGGCTTTTCAAAGTCATCATGATCTTCAATTTCATCTCTATTCTCAATTGGAGAATATTCTGCAGTGGCCCTCCAACCGGCTCTCCTCTTTGATTGCCCAGAGAGATGGACCTTTTGATGGGTGGCCAGCTGAGTAGCTAGCCTAAAGGCCTTCCCACAGTCCATGCAGGAGTACTTCTTCTGTGATGTGTGGATGCGCAGATGGCTCTTCAGGGCCAGAGGGTTTGAGAGCTTCCTAGCACATATTGGACATTGAAAAGAACCCAACGTGTGTGTTTTCTTGTGGTTAGCCAAGCTACCTGCATGCCTGTAGCATCGGCCACATTCATCGCATTTGAACTTGCGATCTTCTTCTAGCTGGAAGTGACTATCCATGTGTTCCAGAAGGCTTGGCATGTTGGAGCACACTGTGCCACAGTGTTTGCAAGAGAAGCCTTTAGTCCTGCCAGGCTCTTGCATAGCCATTACAGGATAGTACTGCAAATATTTGAGCTAGATAATTGTGGGGGAAATACATCAGATTCCCAGCTCCTCCATATCACAAGAGCTTACATTCATTGTACGGTCCAAATAGGAAGGCTGCACAAGAATGGGATCAATTTAGTACCACTCCATTGAATATTAATTTACTTTCTGCGGTAGAATGGATGCAGGTACAACATGAGTGCTGTGGRAAAAAAATAGAGAACCGATTTGGTTAGTCGTAATCACTTGCAGTCAATGTATTATTTATTTATGGGATAATCGTGGACCATATGCCTACTAACACAATGGGTACAAACATTTATAATACATCCGAATTTAGTTTGTTACTAGCCAAGATATATGTGGCCCGATTCAAACTTAAGGTGGCTAACTAACGCTATATTGTGTCACAATACCCTAGCGCGACTGCTAGCCGCCTAACTATGTCAATAATGTGGGGAAACAACACCTCGGCCAAAACGTAAACATTTTTCTTGTTGAATTCCATTAGCTACATTTCACATGTAACTTAAAAACACGCGCCATTACGGAAAAGTTATCCGTTGGTTTGCGAACAAGCCAATGCTAGATACAATAGCCGCTAGCTAACAAGTAACGGTTAGCATCATCATGCTTAACAAGCTAACGCTAGCTAAACAAACATTGCATCAAAAAAATAGAACGTTACCCTGTCTTACCATCTATTTGATTATTGCGTCCAGCCAAATATATTCTGGAATTTCTAATGTATGGTATTTAAATCTAGCACTATGTTTTTACTCACCACAAAGTTATTTATATTCCTAAAAGACCAGTCTTGTTTGATTGTCTTTTTTCTTCCATCCCATTACACATACTTCCTGTTCGTTGCTAGGAAACAGGAAATGTGTACCACAAAATAAGTCCCTCTTCGTGGTTCTGTCATGCGCACATAACTGTGCGTTAACTATAAAACTATTTTCTATTTTCGTGGATTTGCTATGTAAAATTACAAGATGGCCTGCTACGTAAAATGCATTTGAAAACACATATACAAGTACTAAAATGTTATCCATCCCCGTTACAGGTTTACCTCATTCCAAATTAACAATAATCCACGTGACGTGAAAATGCAAATGATTGAAACGTTCCAGCAAAACAGGAGCGTGCTATTTCATTCATTCCTCTGTCTATAGTTCTTTCTAGTAAATCCATTCATGCGGTTCTCCGACGACTTCTCACTAACTGTAAAGCGCACTACAGTCGGAAAAATATGAGCAAATCCATCAAGCGCTATTTTATGTTTGTTACCGCCACGCAAGTTCTGCACTGTTGCACGTTCGAGAATAGCCTAGGCTACTGCATGGAAATGAGAAGAAATTGAAGAGAGTCCCAATTTATTTGTCTTATTTAACCAAGGAAGTCACACTGTTGATCTTGCAGGAGTCATTTTGTTTTATGCTCTCATGATTGTGACTGTCAAGACTTGTGTGCCGTAGTTACTTGTTTTCATTGGAACATTGAGGTGTTAGGTGTTTGATTTGATTGCATGTTAATTCAATCTAGAATGGAGTAGTCCTGGGATTACATTGAAGATATATTGTAT
This sequence comes from Salvelinus sp. IW2-2015, assembly GCF_002910315.2. Classification (NCBI taxonomy): domain Eukaryota; kingdom Metazoa; phylum Chordata; class Actinopteri; order Salmoniformes; family Salmonidae; genus Salvelinus; species Salvelinus sp. IW2-2015. The sequence continues at coordinate 37,446,686 of NC_036857.1, forward strand.
CTATAACAATGAATTGGAGGTGGAAAAGTATACCTGTTTCTCAATACATTATCTACCAATGAGATTGGTGTTATGAAAATAAATACATTTGATTAAAAAAAAATTAAAAAAAGAGAGTCCCAATGCCGCGGAAAGTCGAGTCATGGGTAACTGCATACTTGGAGTGTGTATGGAAGTGGGCGTATCAACATAAGTAGGTGAAAATTACGTTCCTAACATTTGATTAACGTGTTTGCTGGCCTCATGCCAGTTAGCTAATATTTAGARGAAAATATGTTTGACTACAGTTACGCTAACCCATTTGCAATCCCTTCAGCGTTGCTTGCTAGCTAGCTAGCCAGAACATATTGTAATGACCTGAATAGATCATAAAGGAACAATTGTCCAGACAGAGGGTTGAGTTTACGAATTGACGGTTTATTAACCCAACTTTACACAGGCTACTGTTTGGCCGTAGCCCACGCCAAATAAATGAAAGATACCCCACAAGCCAACCGTGATCTTCTCTTGTGAAGCCCAGACGTAAGAGACAGAACAATGGCTAAACCTGGTCTTAACTTCCAATGCTCCATCCCCCTGCCCAACCCCCCTCCACGCCGCCAACCACCAGCATGCCCGGCATCAGAACATTCCAGGCATTCCCGTGATTGGCAGATAGCAGGTTAATTGGCATGTCGGAACCTGCAAACACTGGGTACTGGTAAGTACAACACAACCAACTAATAGCATAACACATAACACACAGCTGTCTGTGCAGGTCGCTACAATATCATACTAAGCAGTAGGCAAAACTTTCCCGCAATCATGATTAGGCCAGTTGGCGGAAATAAAAGTACAGGCTTTGTCCCAGGCAATAACTTTCAGATATAAAGAAAGGTCTGCAAAAAGTTGGCGGGATGCTAAAGTTGGCGGAAAAACGTCTCAGTTGAAAGGGATACACAGACCAAAATCACACTAATTTACCATGCCTGCATTTTTATATATCTGAAAGGGGTACGGGGGTAAGAAACATGGAAAAATAAAAGCCACCTAAATACTTCATCATTATTTCTGCATTTTGTGTGAATTGCTCTCTGCTTTTTTGCAGGTAAATTCATGAACACTTCAATTGTTTTAACACCTCCCTAATTTGAAATGCAGGCTGCCCCCATGGTTTAACAATATTCTCTCCCCCCCAATTTGCATGTGGGCTTTTATCTATGAAGGCTATTGTACATTATTTTAGCCAGCTCCTGTTATTATTTTGGATGTGCATAAACCCCCTCCATGTGGGTTTAATTCCCCACTTGAACTAGAGATAAGATGTGACACTGGTATTTAGAAATATTTCAATTATGTTCCTGTAACAATTGCTTGTTTTCTGTTTCATTTGATTAAAAAAACAAACCCTTTGTAAGCCACCCTTACCATACTATAACGGAAGCTGGTTTAACAACAATGTATCTGATGTCTTTCTTATCCTGGCCATGCATTACCCACGTAGCCTATCCATAAATTATTTCTAAATGGTCTACTTGTGAGGCTTCTGCAATCATGCTTTTGCATTATTCACATAGGCCTACCTGCAGTGCGTTGGCCTACTCCATTCGGCTTGTATCCTTTCCATTTCCAGAGAGCACCTCTGTTCCAGTTACCAAAGAAGCGATCCTGCAAACATATTCAAAATGTTCAGGCCTAATCAATGGTTGGCCTAGGTTATATCTTGCTTTTTGAGAATGTGCCTCACGCATACAATACAATTTACAGGAGCCTAGTATTTGAGGAGTAGTGCGATGCATAAAGGCCTAATTGAAGCCAACTACTAAAATGTCCAAACCTATTGAGCAAACACTGGATTTATTTTTTGTATTTTTTTTAACTGTTTCTCTCACTCTTTACTGTAGCCTATGCGATTTAATAAACTGTAGTGTCAATCCACAATGGACTAGGATGAGAATTTTCCAACATAAGACCATCATTAACCTATAGAACTTGAGACAAACATGCAATATTAAGCCATGGAAGGCTTTGATTTGCCAGTGAATGGCTAAGCCCTCATCACACCTACAACTTGTTTATTAATTCAAACCCAGCCGTTTCGTGCCACCGCCCCGCCAGCTATTGCGCCCATAATATTTCTGACACACCTACGGACCTCTAAAGCTACCGCAACGCTTAGATTCACCATTGCATTAGGTTTGTTATAATAGAACCCAAGTTGACAAATGTCTATGTACTACAAAATTGACCAGCCAGGGCACACGCATGCGCACACGCACACACAAATAAAGAAACAGACCTTGTTCACTAATGTGAATCCTGCTGTCAGTCTCACTCACTAATTAGCTCCCATTCTGAGGCACGGTCTCCTCAAACACACATGGACACACACACACACTTGCTGCTGTCGGTCAGCCTTCTCACTAAATAATCACTCACAGGGCTCTCTTTATCAGTTTCCTCTGCATCTCCCAATCTCTCCTGGTGTCTCGGAAGCGACCCCTGACAGCTAGAATGGCGCTGGCCTGGGATGAGTTGAGCTGAATGATGGCCAGAAACAGCGAGAAGGGGACCACTGAGCTGAGAGAGAGGGGAGAGTTACAGCTTTACTATTATGACAAACAGCATGGTGGTTCTCATCATCATTCTCCTTATCACGTTGCTTTAGTCCCTCTGAAAACTGGATTGTGATGTTTAAAATGTTCTTTGACTTTAACCAAGGCTGATGGTCTAGTCTTTCTGGTATACCAACAATACCAACAAAAGGTATTTTGAACATACATGTCACGAGTTCTGGGAGTATCACATTATGGCCTGTCTGCAATCAGTACTCTGAGCACACTGCATCTGTCCTTCTGTCTGTATCTCAGCTGCAGCTGGACAGATACACAGCCACCTTCCAATGGGGCTGTCACTGAATATCAGCGAAAGATAGTTATGCTTTCATCCTCTGGTGAATCTGGTACACAATCCCTTAATTCTTTGACTTCCTCCTCATCATCCCTCTGTTCCCACCCTAGCCCTGTGAATCGTGTTCCTTCACTCCAAACTGGAAGGTGATTTCAGTGTCTGATGCCACATTGCCCACCTCTCTAGTCCCCCTTTGCCCGGCCTCTCTCTCTCCTTTCACACACCTAGTGGAAGGAAAAATTAGGGCCTTTTCCTAGTCATGTTTCTCTGTTCAAATGTATCGCTGGTGTGAGAGTGCTAGATTTGCCATTTACAATTTATGATTGTCAATTCACAAAAACATTTCTTGAGGATAAAAAAAAAAAATACAATTGTATTTGTCACATGTGCTGAATACAATCGGTGTAGACTCTTCTGTGAAATGCGTACTTACAAGCTCTTTCCCAACAATGCAGAGTTAAAAAGTAAGTTTTTTTAAAGGAAAGAAAATAGTAACACAATAAAATAATAATAACGAGGCTATATACAAGGAGTACCGGTACCGAGTCAATGTGCAGGGGTACGAGGTAGTTGGCGTAATTGAGGTATTATGTACATGTAGGTAGGGGTAAAAGTGACTAGGCAACCAGGATATATAATAAACAGAGTAGAAGCAGCGTATGTGAAGTGTGTCTGTGTGTGGCGTCAATATGCATCTGTGTGTGTTTTGTGTGTGTGAGCGTATGTAAGGTGGGAGTGTGTTTGACACTCTAACACTCATACAGTATACAGTGTAGTATGTGTGAGTGTGTGGGTAGAGTCCAGTGAGTGTGCATATTTTTATTTAACTAGGTAAGTCAGTTAAGAACAAATTCTTATTTTACAATGACTACCTACCCCGGCCAAACCCTCCCTTAACCCGGACGACGCTGGGCCAATTGTGTGCCGCCCTATGGGACTCCCGATCATGGTAGGTTGTGATCGAACCAGGGCCTGTAGTGACGCCTCTAGCATTGAGAGGCAGTGCCTTAGACCGCTGCGCCACTCGGGAGCCTCAAGACAAAGGAGAGCCAGTGCAAGAATGCCAATGCAAATAGTACGGATAGCCATATGATTAACTGTTCACCTGTTTTATGGCTTGGGGGTAGAAGCTGTTCAGGAGCCTTTTGGTCCCAAATTTGGCGCTCCGGTACCGCTTGCCGTGCGGTAACAGAGAGAACAGTCCATGACTTGGGTGGCTGGTGTCTTTTAAAAAATGTAGGGCCTTCCTCTGACACCCCCTTGTATGGTGGTCCTGGATGGCAGGGAGCTCGGCCCCAGTGATGTACTCAGTGATGTCATCCAAACAATGCTCAAATAATGACAAATTGGGTAGTTAAGACTACCCACTGTAGCGCTTTATGATTGGATGCCAAGCAGTTGCCATACCAGGCAAAGATGCTCTCAATAGTGCAGCTGTATAATCTTTTGAGGATCTGAGAGCCCATGCCAAACCTTTTCAGCCTCCTGAGGGGAAGAGGTGTTGTCGTGCCCTCTTCACGACTGTGTTGGTGTGTTTGGACCATGATAAGTCCTTAGTGTTGTGGACACTGAGGAACTTGAAGCTCTCGACCGCTCCACTACAGCTCTGTCAATGTGAATGAGGGAGTGCTTGGCCCTCTGTTTCCTGTAGTCCATGATCAGCTCCTTCGTCATGCTGATGTTGAGGGAGAGATTGTTGTCCTGGCACCACACGGCCAGGTCTCTGACCTCCACCCTGTAGGCTGTCTCATTGTCGTCGGTGATCAGGCCTACCACCGTCGTGTCGTCAGCAAACGTAATGATGGTGTTGTAGTTGTGCAGTCGTGGGTGATCAGGGAGTACCAGAGGGGACTAAGCACGCACCACTGAGGGGCCTCCATGTTGTCTACCCTCACCACCCGCGGGCAGCCAGTCAGGAAGTTCAGGATCCAGTTGCAGAGGGAGGTGTTTAATCACAAGGTCCTTAGCTTAGTGATGAGCTTAGAGGACACTATGGTGTTGAACGCTGAGCTGTAGTCAATGAACAGCATTCTCATGAAGGTGTTCCTTTTGTCCAGGTGGGAAAGGGCAGTGTGAAGCCCAATAGAGATTGCGGCATGTGGATCTGATTGCGTCATCTGTGGATCTGATTGCGTCATCTGTTGGGGAGGTATGCTAATTGGAGTGGGTCCAGGGTGTCTGGGATGATGGTGTTGATGTGTGCCTTTTCAAAGCATTTCATGGCTACAGATGTGAGTGCTACGGGGCGATAGTCATTTAGACAGGTTACCTTGGCGTTCTTGGACAGAGTGGTCTGCTTGAAACATAGTGGTGGTCTTCTTGAAACATGTAGGTATTAGACTGATTCAGGGACAGATGTAAAATGCGCACCTGCCATTACAAGGGCATAGGCCTATAGGTCTCATGGGTAGTAGCCTACAACTGCAAAGTTTTTTAGAACATCAAGTTTACTGTTGGCTGAATACATGGCTACTAGCAGTGGCTATTCTTTTTTGTTGCATTAGCAATCTAGTTGATGTGTTTTGAGTTTGAACTTCCTCAGATGTTGAACCCCAAATGAATTAGCCTATGATATTAGTTAGTGCACATAAAGATGTATGTAATTAATCTCTATTAAACAAAAAAAAGTCCAAATTACACTATATTACTATAGTGTAATTGTCAACCCAAAAGTCATGACAATCTGGATTAGGTGCACATAAAAAATATCTGTAATCATGCATTCCCCGGGGTTCCGCTAGCGGAACTCCTCCCACATTCCACTGAAAAAATATTTTTGAGAAATATTTAACTTTCACACATTAACAAGTCCAATACAGCAAATTAAAGATAAACATCTTGTGAATCCAGTCAACATGTCCGATTTTTAAAATGTTTTACAGCGTTAAACACCACGTATATTTATGTTAGCTCACCACAATACAAAAAAGCACAGACATTTCTTTCACAGCACAGGTAGCTTGCACAAAACCAACCAAACTAACCAAGAACCACCAAAACTAACCAAGAAACAACTTCATCAGATGACAGTCTTATAACATGTTATACAATAAATCTATGTTTTGTTCGAAAATTTGCATATTTGAGGTATAAATCAGTTTTACATTGCAGCTACCATCACAGCTACCATCACAAATAGCACCGAAGCAGCCAGAGTAATTATAGAGACCAACGTGAAATACCTAAATACTCATCATAAAACATTTATGAAAAATACATGGTGTACAGCAAATGAAAGACAAACATCTTGTGAATCCAGCCAATATTTCAGATTTTTAAGTGTTTTACAGCGAAAACACAATATAGCATTATATTAGCTTACTACAATAGCCAACCACACAACTACATTGATTCAAGGCAACAGTAGCGATAGCGACAAAACCAGCAAAATATATTAATTATTTCACTAACTTCATAAACTTCATCAGATGACAGTCCTATAACATCATATTACACATACATATATGGTTTTTCGAAAATGTGCATATTTAGAGCTGAAATCCGTGGTTATACATTGTGAAAATGTAGCAACTATTTTCCAGAATCTCCGATATATTTCTGACACTCACCTATTCTGACCAAATAACTATTCATAACTTTACTAAAAAATACATGTTGTACAGGAAATGATAGATACACTAGTTCTTAATGCAATCGGCGTGGTTAGAATTCTAAAAATAACTCAGTACGACATACAGCTTACGTAATAGCGAGAGAGCGCCCAAATCAAGGCGGAAAACACAAACTACATTTTCGACAGAAATAGGAAATAACATCATAAATGGGTCCTACTTTTGTTGAGCTTCCATCAGAATCTTGTACAAGTGGTCTCTTTGTCCAGAACAATCGTTGTTTGGTTTTAGAATGTCCTTTTTCCCTCTCGACTTAGCAAGCAAAACTAGCCAAGTGGCGCGAAGCTGTCCATCGTGAACAAACGCAGAGAACGGAACACGCCAAACTCCCGAAAAAATGTCAATAATCTGATAAAACTATATTGAAAAAACATACTTTACGATGATATTATCACATTTATCAATAAAATCAAAGCCGGAGATATTAGACGTCTATAACGAATGCTTTTCAGAAGCCAATACTGATGACCTTCCTGCGCCTTCCTGAACAAAGGAATTTGGGGTCATGTCATTCCAAGACCTCTCTTTTGACCATAGATATAGCTATACACCCCATTTCACCTCTCACAGCCTATTGACATCTAGTGGAAGGCGTATGAAGTGCATGTATACTAATAGATTTCAAGCAAATTTATAGGGAGGCCCTGGAACAGAGCCTCGTTTTCAGATTTTTCACTTTCTGACAGGAAGTTTGCTGCAAAATGAGTTCTGTTTTACTCACAGATATAATTCAAACGTTTTAGAAACTTGAGAGTGTTTTCTATCCAATAATAATATGCATATTGTACGAGCAAGAATAGAGTACGAGGCCGTTTAAATTGGGAACGATTTTTTCCCAAAGTGAAAAATAGCGCCCCCTATCCTCAACAGGTTTTAAGCAACTTATTTCTTGAATAACTCAGTGTTCTATTTTTTATACCTCACTAGGAATGACTGTATAAGATGATTACTCATGATTTGAGTCTGACCAAATCATGGGCTTGGTGCCACCAACTGTAAAAGTTTGTGGCACCAGTGACCAGGGGAAATTGTAGTCTGGAGCACTGTAATAGTAATTAACACTTAGGGTAGGTGATGATTAATGGGGAACATGTTAGTCTGGAGCCCTGGGTAATAGTAATTAACACTTAGGGTAGGTGTTGATTCAGGGGAACATGTTAGTCTGGAGCACTGTAATAGTAATTACACTTAGGGTAGGTGATGATTCAGGGGAACATGTTAGTCTGGAGCACTGTAATAGTAATTAACACTTTTAGGGTAGGTGATGATTCAGGGGAACATGTTAGTCTGGAGCACTGTAATAGTAATTAACACTTAGGGTAGGTGTTGATTCAAAGGAACACTAATTTGCAATACAGCCTAAATTGTTAGCTTGGATTTTATAACGTACAGTACCAGTCCAAGGTTTGGACACACCTACTCATTCCAGGGTTTTTCTTTTTTTATAATATTTTCTACATTGTATAATAATAGTGAAGACATCAAAACTATGTAACACATATGGAATCATGTAGTAACACCCTTTGACAAGTTAGGGGTGGTATACAGAAAATAACCCTATTTGGTAAAAGACCAAGTCTATTATGGCAAGAACAGCTCAAATAAGGAAGGAGATACGACAGTCCATCATTACTTTAAGACATGAAGGTCAGTCAATCTGGAGAATTTCAAGAACTTTGAAAGTTTCTTCAAGTACAGTCGCAAAAACCCTCAAGCGCTATGATGAAACTGGCTCTCATGAGGACCGCCACAGGAAGGCCAGTGGTGTAAAGTACTACTTAAGTAATTTTTGGGGGTATCTGTACTTTACTTTCCTATTTATATTTTTGACAACTTTTACTTTTACTTTGCTACATTCCTAAAGACAATAATGTATTTTTTACTACATACATTTTCCCTGACACTTGTTACATTTTGAATGCTTAGCAGGACAGGAAAATGTGGTCTAATCCACATACTTTTCAAGAGAACATCTCTAGTCATCCGTACTGCCTCTACTCTGGTGGACCCACTAAACACATGTTTCTTTGTAAATTCTGTCTTAGCCAGGGGCACACTCCGACACTATCTGTAAATAAAAATAACAAGAAAATGTGTCCGTCTGCTTTGCTTAATATAAGAAATTTGAAATGATTTATACTTGTATATTTTAGCGATTACATTTACTTTGGATACTTAAGTGTAAATATTCAACTCAATTTTAGACTTTTACTCAAGTAGTATTTTACTGGGTGACTTTCACTTTTACTTGAGTCATTGTCTGTTAAGGTATCTTTACTTTTAATCAAGTATGACAATTGGGTACTTTTTCCACCACCGAGGAAGACCCAGAGTTACCTCTGCTGCAGAGGATATGTTCATTAGAGTTAACTGCACCTCAGATTGCAGTCCAAATAAATGCTTCACAGAGTTCAAGTAACAGACACATCTCAACATCAACATGTTCGAGAGTGAGACTGCGTGAATACAGGCCTTCATGGTTGAATTTGCAAATAAACCATTACTAAAGGACACCAATAAGAAGAAGAGACTTGCTTGGGCCAGAAACACGAGCAATGAAATTAGACCGGTGGGAAATCTGTCCTTTGGTCTGATGAGTCCATATTTAGATTTTAGGTCCAAACCGCCCGTGTCTTTGTGAGATGCAGAGCTCGGTGAACGGATGATCTCTGCATGTGTGGTTCCCACCATGAATCATGGAGGAGGTGTGATGGTGTGGGGTGCTTTGCTAGTGATACTGTCTGTAATAAAAAAAACTACACTCGATCCCTCCGATGTCAACAACTACAGACCAGTATCCCTTCTTTCTTTTCTCTCCAAAACTCTTGAACGTGCCGTCCTTGGCCAGCTCTCCTGCTATCTCTCTCAGAATGACCTTTCTGATCCAAATCAGTCAGGTTTCAAGACTAGTCATTCAACTGAGACTGCTCTTCTCTGTGTCACGGAGGCGCTCCGCACTGCTAAAGCTAACTCTCTCTCCTCTGCTCTCATCCTTCTAGACCTATCGGCTGCCTTTGATACTGTGAACCATCAGATCCTCCTCTCCACCCTCTCCGAGCTGGCATCTCCGGCGCGGCCCACGCTTGGATTGCCTCCTACCTGACAGGTCGCTCCTACCAGGTGGCGTGGCGAGAATCTGTCTCCGCACCACGTGCTCTCACCACTGGTGTCCCCCAGGGCTCTGTTCTAGGCCCTCTCCTATTCTCGCTATACACCAAGTCACTTGGCTCTGTCATATCCTCACATGGTCTCTCCTATCATTGCTATGCAGACGACACACAATTAATCTTCTCCTTTCCCCCCTCTGATAACCAGGTGGTGAATCGCATCTCTGCATGTCTGGCAGACATATCAGTGTGGATGACGGATCACCACCTCAAGCTGAACCTCGGCAAGACGGAGCTGCTCTTCCTCCGGGGAAGGCTGCCCGTTCCATGATCTCGCCATCACGGTTGACAACTCCATTGTGTCCTCCTCCCAGAGTGCTAAGAACCTTGGCGTGATCCTGGACAACACCCTGTCGTTCTCAACTAACATCAAGGCGGTGACCCGTTCCTGTAGGTTCATGCTCTACAACATTCGCAGAGTACGACCCTGCCTCACGCAGGAAGCGGCGCAGGTCCTAATCCAGGCACTTGTCATCTCCCGTCTGGATTACTGCAACTTGCTGTTGGCTGGGCTCCCTGCTTGTGCCATTAAACCCCTACAACTCATCCAGAACGCCGCAGCCCGTCTGGTGTTCAACTTTCCCAAGTTCTCTCACGTCACCCCGCTCCTCCGCTCTCTCCACTGGCTTCCAGTTGAAGCTCGCATCCGCTACAAGACCATGGTGCTTGCCTACGGAGCTGTGAGGGGAACCACCTCCGTACCTTCAGGCTCTGATCAGGCCCTACACCCAAACAAGGGCACTGCGTTCATCCACCTCTGGCCTGCTCGCCTCCCTACCTCTGAGGAAGTACAGTTCCCGCTCAGCCCAGTCAAAACTGTTCGCTGCTCTGGCACCCAATGGTGGAACAAACTCCCTCACGACGCCAGGTCAGCGGAGTCAATCACCACCTTCCGGAGACACCTGAAACCCCACCTCTTTAAGGAATACCTAGGATAGGATAAAGTAATCCTTCTAACCCCCCCCCCCTTAAAGAGTTAGATGCACTATTGTAAAGTGGTTGTTCCACTGGGATTATCATAAGGTGAATGCACCAATTTGTAAGTCGCTCTGGATAAGAGCGTCTGCTAAATGACTTAAATGTAATGTAAATGTAATTTATTTAGAATTCAAGGCACACTTAACCAGGATGGCTACCACAGCATTCTGCAGCGATATGCCATCCCATCTGGTTTGTGCTTAGTGTGACTATCATTTGTTTTTCAACAGGACAATGACCCAACACACCTCCAGGCTGTGTAAAGGCTATTTGACCAAGAAAGAGAGTGATGGAGTGCTGCATCAGATGACCTGGCTTCCAAAATCACCTGACCACAACCCAATTGAGATGGTTTGGGATGAGTTGGTCCGCACAGTGAAGAAAAAGCAGCCAATAAGTGCTCAGCATATGTGGGAACTTCTTCAAGACTGTTGGAAAAGCATTCCAGGTGAAGCTGGTTGAGAGAATGCCAAGAGTGTGCAAAGCTGTCATCAAAGCAAATGATGGCTACTTTGTTTAACACTTTTTTGGTTAGTACATGATTCCATATGTGTTATTTCATAGTTTTGGTGTCTTCACTATTATTCTACAAAGTAGAACATTGTAAAAAATAAAAACACAATTATAGTGTTGAGTTGTACTTCGAGTGGTGTTTTTACATGAGCTGGTTAAAAAAGAGTAGGAGGACCATGTCTCATCAGTCACTGGTGCAGAAATGATTGAGAAATACAACTGTTCTGCCAATGTTATGTGTCAGTACTAGTGCCTGTGTCTAGGTAGGCTGTGTAGGGTCAGGGTGTATGTGTGGGGCTGGGGTATGTGTGTATGGCTGGTGGCCTGCACAGTGATGTGGGCTGGTTTGGATAAAATACCAGGATTCTTGACCCAGTCCGTCCCTGACCACACACATACATGTACTATATTTGTAAATACACAATGAATATACCGATGTGTAATTCAACACTTACAGAGTTGTGGGGAGCAGCAAATTGACACTACAATGTGTAGCTATCATCCTGTTCTCTATAATCTCAAATTCAGTGTGTAGTTCATGTGGACTTGCTATCACCCCCTAGGGGGGAAAGAAGACACATACAGTACCATATTAAAAGACACATCTTGCACAACTGACTCTGATCACAAACAAGCCAAATAGATTTGTGGCTCAAAAGAAATACACAGCACGAAAGAAAGTAATGTAAGATTCTTTATTGCAGGGCACTCCAACCCTGTTCCTGGAGCGCTACCGTCGTGTAGGTTTTCGCTCCAACCTCAATCTAGTGCAACTGATTCTAATAATTAGCTGGTTGATAATCTGAATCAGGTTAGTTACAACTGGGGTTGAAATTAACCTACAGGAGGGTAGCTCTCCAGGAACAGGGTTGGAGAGCCCTGCTTTAAGTATCACAAACCTTTCCCGCCTGTACGATCTGCTGGTCTCCCCTGCTCATCAAGTCTGCCGTCTTTCCCCTCAATAGCCAACACTGCCACTGTCACCCTATGAGAGAAAGGGTTACATAAGTGATTGCTTACAGTATTCAATAACTACATATAATTTCTGTCAACACCTTAAAGACTATCAACATAGCCTGTATGAAAATGTGTTAATTCAAGGTAAAATATGTTCTCCACTGTACTGTGATACTCAAATAGAAGTAAAAATTGAGCTAATGAAGACAGTAGAGTTGCACCAACCCCTGGCTGGCAGCATACTCGCCCAGGTCTTGGTAGAAGATGGTGGAGTAGAGGAAATATCGAGCTTGTTGATTGTTGTCCTCCACCTCCAGATTCCCCAGGTCTGTGTAGGCCTTTTCATCTGTGCAAATAATCACCTGGGAAGACAACAATATATTCCATTGGTACGAAGTCATAAACAAGACAGATACAGTATGTATTCAGTGGCACTGGAACTATAGGACTGTCTGACTTTTGACCCTGGTTGCCGAGATGCCATCGCTATGGCTACAAGCTGGACCTAGGCACCACTCTTAGACAATCTTTTAATGAAAAGAGAAGAGTGTCAACATACCGTTATTTCATTAAATTATTCCTTCATTGGACCAGTTTTAAAATAAGTCCATGGCTTATTTACTCTTGGACCACATGGGCCCTTGATTTAAAATGTAGAGTTTTGTTTGTTCCCTTATTGCCTCTCTTCCGTAACCTTAGAATCTCGGCACCCCACAAAAAACGCGAGGAGAACTTTTCCTATCCATGCAGTCACCTTGCAAGACAAACATCAGTGGATGACCTTAAGATACTGATCAAAAAAACTTCAGATTCACAGCCAAGTATTGGATGAATGCGTCCAAATATTGACTCAAAATCAGTGGAGGCTGGTGGGAGAAGCTATAGGAGGATGGGCTCATTGTAATGGCTGGAATGGAAGGAATGGAACGGTATCAAACAAATGGAAACCACAATTCCATGCCAGCCACTACAATGAGTCTGTCCTCCTATAGCTCCTCCCACCAGCCGCATGTGAAATGTCACACAGAAAACACAGATTTAATACATACAGCCAATGAATGTAAAGAGCATGAAAACACAATTTCATTAGATATCAACAAGCAGAAATAGTAAATCATGTCAATGGGAAACGGATGTAACATTACACCTGATTGTTGAATGTAAGAGTCCTAATCACATGTGTGGTTGTCTCTCGCCCAGCTTCTGAACACTCTGTAAGACTGCTTCCTGACCAAACTGGTTTAAAACCAACATTGGCGTTATCATTAACAGCGTCTACACAGCCACAGACCATTGTCAATTCTAGCAAGGCACATTATTGTGAATCTGCCAACAAATCTGTCACATGTGCAGCACATAGGCTGAACCACTTAGTATTTAATTTACCGGTAGTGACTTCGATCATCACAATATCTCCCAAATGTAGCCACTAATGCCCATCAAAATAATCAAAGATGGTTGACCTGAAGATGTGGTCTGTAGATTGGCTGTTTCCCTTCAAACACCTGGGCCAAGATAGAGAAAGAATTTCACTGCTCATCTTAATCTCCCAAAGAGGGTTGTAGTCAGTACATACTGTGGTCTGTATAAATGGTCGATACATACCCGGCTTCACAAGGGGGGAAAAGGGGGCTTAGGCCCCTCAGTTGAAACTTGTGCCCCCTCAGTTTTAGTTTAATGTCCCTATATACAAATTGCTAAAAAGTTCAAGCGATTGAGTGACAGGTTTGCGCAAAATCTGTATCTCCACTGCCATGTGTCAGCACAATGGACAGAGCACGCCGTGGTGTGTGTCGGGGGGCTTTGGAATTGGAAAGCCACTGGGGCGGTTAGGTATGACTCCTTTGGGTTTCCGTAAAAAGTGGGGAAAAAGGCTTCTCATCTGTGGTAGGCTAAGTGAATAACTTGATACGCCTCCACCTGTAATATTTGATTTTGATTGATAAGGGCGGGGTCAAGTTCACCATTGAAGCAGCTTCACTCAACTCTGCCTCACGCGCCACCAATACAGAGTTTAGTTAGCTTCTTAGCTAGCTGTAAAAAGCATTAGTGCTATTAGCCTTAGCCTATTTAGCTAGCTCGAACCAGCTGCCATGATGGGTATCAGAAATTGGCTTCCCAAACAAAGCCAATTGGAGTAGGAGAGCAATGAGCAGCAGCAGCATCAAACCACCACAGAGGCCGCCACCAAGCCCGGCTATCTCTGCGCCAGGGTAATGGCTCGTTAGCCCCCTGCACCACCGACTGCTCATGACGATCTTGGAACAGAGGAGCCAGCCCAAGTTAGCCTAGAATCCTACCCTAGTTGCAGATTCTCTGTACAAACCTTTTTAATTTAATAGCATCTAGTTCATAGGAAGAGAATGGACCGGACAACTGGCTACTRTATCAGTGGTTGTTAAAGTTGTGGTGGCATTGTGAAGTTCCTCTCTGACATCGAATGCACGTGTTCGTACAACACAGATGTAACACAACTTACTCCAGGCAAAAGCAACGGATCTTTACACTGCAGTCAAAGTGGTCCGAAGTGGGTTGGAGTGCGTCGAAAAGCTGAGGTGTGACAGCGAGTTCGAAGCCGTTTGGGCCACCACCTCCAAGCAAACCATGATGTTGTGCGAGTACAAATCTCCAGCTATATGGTGGACAGTACAGTAGGCCAGCGACACAGAGGAGAAGAGACCGAGTCTAAAAGACTGTTCTTCAGCACGTTGAATGCTGTCATTGGTGAGAATGTCAGAAGGATTCAGCGAATGCAACAGCCAACTGGTGGAGTCCTTGTGTGCCCTTTGACCCAGAGAGCCAGGACTTTCTAGATGTGAAAAAGGTGAAACCACTGCTGGATCTAAGCAAAACAAATTTGGTGGAAGCTGAGTTTAGTGTCGCTCGCCAGTTTTTGCAGACTGAAATCGCCTGCTCCAAATGGACCCCACTTGATATCCTGCAATGATTCTCTAGGCCTCTCTCCGCTATGCCGACCGTGCTTACTACATTGAAACATGGATTGACTTTTGGGGCGTCCACAGCCACGTGCGAGAACTCATTTTCCATTGTGATATATTCCGTGTATTGTGATATAGCATGATATAAGCAACACTCAATATAATTCCAATGCAAGAACCCAAATAACGCCCCTGGGTATAGATACATATCAGTATGTTTCATCATAGAAATAGATACATTCTATTATGATTTTCTTGGTAGGCTATTGGTTTTCGTGGTTGTAAATGGAACTGTACGTATTGGAAACGTGTTTATGGTAGGCTGGCATTGCTTAATTGATTACTCGAATTTGATCCACAGAAATGTATGATGCCGTAACACAACAGGTTGCTGAACTCATGAGTGGTTAATTTTCCATGTTTGAAGGGGGCAGTATTTATTTGTCAAGACAGCTGTCCATTGCTGCATCTCATTGTTTTGGTCATTTGGATCTCCATTCGCCTTTTGTTCACTGCTAATGTAACTAGCCTAAATGTAGATTGCCATGCCTTATCAATCTGATATTTTGTTTACTAGGCCTACTACTTGGTACCACTGTCTTGTTCTGTTCTCATTTATTTGTTCACATTCGCGGTTGTGTCGGTATTCCAAGCCAAACTGCTATTCAGCATTTAGTTTGCAATTATTCTGGTAAGACAGCTGTGTGTACGGCTGCATTCACATAGGCTGTTTGTAATTGGTGAACAACCCCATCTATCTTGTAGCCTATATTCATTACCAAAACAGCCTTGCTTTAGTGTGTAAGGCACTGTCCGTTGTGATGATACTACGGCAGTGGAGATGCAGATTTTGCGACAAACTATCCGTCACTTTAAAAGCACTCAATGGTTCTCTGCATTTAAACTTGATGTTTATTGTCGTATGGCTTGATATATGGGGAATTCAATATAATTCCAATGCAAGAACGCCAATTTCAACTGCCCCCTTTAGTCACTTTATCCTGGCGCCGTGTCTGGGTCAGTATATTCAGCTTCAACCAGCATTGAATGTGAAACTACTTAAAACAAAACAATATTGATTATACAGAACAACGTTTATTATGGAGGTATCCCTATCACATTCTTTTAATCTAGCCTTACCAACATGAGACACTCATGTTTCCGACACACACGAGGTATAGCCTTTTCTCTCCTCACCAGCATCTAACTGCATGCTCTAAGCGGGGACGCTTGTGATTGGCCAGCATGTGCATGCCATGCAGAGAGTGAGAGAGCCCGCTTGTGATTGGCCAGCATCTTCTGTGCATGTAGAGTGAATGAATGGACATCAGCGCCTCTCATTGGAGGAGGTACTGTAGTCTAGTTTTTGTTGTATTAACAGAGTGTCAAAGAAAGGAGAAAATTGCAGCCACTTGCGATATGGATATTGCACATGCCAATATCTCAATTTCAATCTGAATTCGATTAATCGTGCAGCCTTCTATGCAGCCCTTTATGGTGAGCACTGCGATTAGACACAAGTTGAATAACACAATAATTGAATAACATGGATTTCTAAATGTATTTTGCAACGCTCGCGCACGCGACGTGTCTGGTCTGGTCAGCATGTAAGAATCAGGCAACAAGACTAGGGATTCTGGACAGGACCTCAAAGGAAGGTCTTGGTGGCAAGACTGGAGCTAGAAGTATAGAGAATCATATGTCAAAGCTGGTTGTCTTCAGGGTGCGAATTACGGGGGAGCCGGGGGAGGCTCATCTGCCCCGAATGAGACATTAGCTCCTCTAAATGCAAATATGTTTTACAGTGGTAAATATGAAAATAAAAGCTTCCAAATGAAACAAACACCCCCAACTCTCTGTCATGGTTTAAACCATTTACTTCTACGTGGCTGTATATACCGTCTCCATGTTCACGGAGCTAACCACTTAGTAGCGCCGAATTTGAACTCAGCTGAGCTCCTTTAAACGCATAGATTTTCCCTTGTACTTGCTCATTTTTGCCGTTTGTTTGCCATACCTCCTTGATAAAAAAAAAGAGCCTTTATTCCAATGCATTAGATGTATCTGTTGATGTATCACTGTTTGCTTTTGTCAGTCAGCTGTTTAGAGCGCTCATTGCTTTGTTTTTCAGGTGCGCGCGGGTATTGGTGTTCTCTATGCCGTCCGTGGCCATAAGAGGTATACCATTTCTTTTGCTTTATTATTTTCTATCAATATTTTATTTCCTGGATCAGCTGATGATGGCCGCCAATATCACTAGGCAACTATCCTACAGCTAGACACCAATGCGCATCCAATCCATCCAACATCAATGACAGTAGGTGCATTTGTCAGTAAGCTGCATCAATTAACGTAGGCCTAATCAATGATAATCGTCCGATGTCATTAGGCACTCTTTTTGGTGTTTTGTAAACAGATATCTATTTCCATTCATCTAATGGCGCAAGTGTACATCCATTGCATTGTTTGGATTATTTTGGTGTGGACGAACATGCACAGGTAGCCTACTTTTTGAAGTGATTTGTTTGGCAATCAGATGAAAGTATCATGACTGTTGTGTTCATGCTAAATTAAAATGGTAAATCATTTTTACCGTTAAATTGTCTTTATTATTAGGCCCATACATTTTTTTGCACTAAATAGAGACCACTTCGAATGTCACGGTGTAATTCATGCTCTGGTTGTCACGGTGTAATTCATGCTCTGGTTGTCATCATAATCTTTGCCATACATACTCAAATGATTGGCATCTTACCATTCAAACAATGAATCCTGATCTAGGATAACTTTTCAAAACATGAAATTATTTGGCTTGCTCTAAAAGGATTTGGCTAAAAGCAAATCTACCCGCTAACTGGGGTGGGGAAACTGGCTCCACAGTATATATTATAATTCAGAAATGTTCACAAGTTGTTCACTGTTTTCACAAGAGACAGACTGACACACATTTTCTGTTTTGACTGAGTTTGTCATCACATGCAAGACTCTTTGTTTTGTTGGCATCTTAATATGTGGATAGCATGAATGCCAGTATTGTCTGACTATACTATCTTTAAGCCTACCAAAGAATGTCTCTTTAAAGCACATTGACCAGTCATCTGACTCCACTGTTGATGGTGGTGTTTAAATGCTTCATCCCTTCCCCACTGCATTCTGGGATATTGTATGAGTAGTCTGGATCCCATGGTGACCCCCAATGTCTGGTTCCTCCTTCGGAAGGTCAGCCTCTGGTTATTGGAAGGGAAGGGGTGCCTGGGATTGGCAGGATGTAAGCAGGTGATTGAGATCGCATGAATGGAGGAAGTAGAGCTGAGGAAGGTAGAGATGGACACAATGTTAGCCACAATACTGATACAATGTCAAGAGTTTACTCATGATTTTTGAGACTCCAATTGAACTGTATATAAAAATGACATTATTGCTAGGCAAACCTGTCAAAACAAATCAAGTTGTATTTGTCACATGCTTACTTACAAGGCCTTAATACTTCTTCAGGCTAGGGTCTATTTTTCTCCATTTCTGCCTGACTGACGTGCCCAAAGTAAACTGCCTGTTGTTTAGGCCCTGAAGCCAGGATATGCATATAATTGGTACCATTGGAAAGAAAACACTCTGAAGTTTGTAGAAATGTTAAAATAATGTAGGAGACTATAACACAATAGATATGGTAGGAGACAATCCAACGAAAAACCGACCAGAATTTTTTTTTTTTTGAGAGCCCATGATCTTCCATTAGAACGTATAGGGAAAAAATGTAATCTAGCTCCCAGTATGCAATTCTTATGGCTTCCACTGGATGTCAGTGGTCTTTGTTCAAGGTTTTAGGCTTGTTTCTTCCCAAACGAGGAAGAATTATGAGTTTTAGTACTAGGATACAGACTTCGAAATTAGTCTATGCGCGCCGCGACGAAGTGTCACGAAGAATGACGCTGGATGGACGAAGCAGGTACGGGGAGTAAAACATTTAAAAATAACGGACATAGACAAGACATGAACAGCGTCAAGAACATAAACTAAGACAAAAACAATACAATGAAGCAGCAGGGAACCGAGCTAGGGAACTGACAAATATAGGGGAGGAAATAACAGGTGATGAATGAGTCCAGATGAATCCAATAACGCTGATGCGTGTGACGAGGGAAGGCAGGTGTGAGTGATGATGGCAGGAGCGTGTGATGCAGGGTAATCTGGCGCGCTCAAGCGCCAGGGGAAGGGAAGAGCAGGAGCAGGCGTGACACGAAGAGGCACCTGCTAATATTGTTTTCCTATTGAACATACTTCTTTCCGTATGAAATATTATAGTTTAATTACATTTTAGGGTATCTGAGGATTAAATAGAAACGTATTTTGACTTTTTTTAACAAAGTTTAGCGGTAGCATTTTAGATTCCTTTCTCTGCATGTTGAACGAGTGGATTACTCAAATCGATGGCTCCAACTAAACTGACTTTTTGGGATGTAAAAGAAGGATTTTATCTAACAAAAACGACACTACATGTTGTAAATGGAACCCTTTGGATGACAAATCAGAGGAAGATTTTTTTAAAGTAAGTGAATATTTAATCGCTATTTGTGAATTTATGAAACCTGTGCTGGTGGAAAAATATGTTGATGTGGGGCGCCGTCCTCAAACAATTGCATGGCATGCTTTTGCTGTAAAGCCTATTGTAAATCGGACAGTGCAGTTAGATTAACAAGAATTTAAGCTTTTAACCGATTTAAGACACTTGTATGTTCCTAAATGTTTAATATCCATAATTTTAATGATTATTTATTTGAATTGCGCGCCCTCCAGTTTCACCGGAAGTTGTCTCGCTAGTGGGACGCCTATCCCAGAGAGGAACCAACAATGCAGTTTAAGAAATAGAGTTAAGAAAATTACATAACAATAACGAGGCTATATACAGGGTGTACCGAGTCAATGTGTGGGGGTACAGTTTAGTCAAGGTAATTTGTAAAGTGACTATGCATAGATAAAACAGCGAGTAGCAGCAGTGTAAAAACAAAGGGGCAGTGTAAAAACAAAGGGGGGGGGGGTCAATGTAAATAGTCCGGATGGCCATTTGATTCATTGTTCAGCAGTCTTATGGCTTTGGGGTAGAAACTGTTAAGGAGCTTTTTGGACCTAGACTTGGTGCTCTGGTACCGCTTGCCGTGCGGTAGCAGAGAGAACAGTCTATGACTTGGGTAACTGGAGTCTTTGACATTTTCTGGGGCCTTCCTCTGAGCTGTTGGAGATGTGAGCTGTTTGAACGAGCCTGGAACATCAACTCCTCATCTAAGATGGAAGGCTGCATTCTCAAACAGTGGCGAGGAGTTGGGAGTTCTCTTCACCTCACCATTTTTAAATGTGATTTTCTGCTCTGGAATGGGTGCTGTTGTTTTTGAGATTCTGAGGAGGGTGCTGGGGAGGGAGGGGAGCTGGGAGAGATGAGAGACAGAGCATTGTTAATGTGGACTACACAAGATTCATTAATGAACTGGACATTTAAAATAAAAAWAAWTAGTTGGTTCACTGACAAGAGTTCGGTGGTCTTTTTGTACACAGCAGTATCTAGGGTAGGGGTGGTAGCAGTGAACAATGTTAGCAAGATTTCATTTGAAGTGTGCCGGAAAAATCATAACTTACCTGAACATTTAATTGCAATTGGTGATTTCCTTTTGACAAACCGACAGGCAAACTCCATTGGTGGCCATACCACTTAAGGTAAGGACAGTCACCCTGACGTAGACATTTCTATCAAAATGCCAAACTCTTATTTCTAAGCCTTTTTATGTCATTGTGATTGTGAATAAGTCTTGATTTATTACAGCTGATGCAAGCTATGACAAGCATTTCGCTACACTCGCAATAACATCTGCTAACCATGTGTATGTGACCAATAAAATTTGATTTGATTTTGATGAAAAAGATGTCTCTGCAGTGGATAGCAGCCGTCTTACGGGCTCCTGACCAATTCTGCTATTTTGTGTGTTTTTATACGCTGATCTTATTTTTAACAAACTTGTCACGCCCTCATCTGTTTCACCTGTCCTTGTGCTTGTCTCCACCCCCCTCCAGGTGGCGCCCATCTTCCCCATTATCCCCTGGGTACTTATACCTGTGTTCTCTGTTTGTCTGTGGCCAGTTCGTCTTGTTTGTCAAGTCAACCAGCGTTTTGTCTCAGCTCCTGCTTTTCCCAAGTCTCTCTTTTTCTTGCCCTCCTGGTTTTGACCCTTGCCTGTCCTGACTCTGACCCCGCCTGCCTGACCCCTCTGCCTGCCCCTGACCCTGAGCCTGCCTGCCGTCCTGTACCATTGCCCACTACTCTGGATTTTTGACCCCTGCCTGCCTTGACCTGTCGTTTGCCTGCCCCTGTTGCTGTAATAAACATTGCTACTTCAACACAGTCTGCATTTGGGTCTTACCTGAAACATAATGCCTCCGCTATCATTTCTTATGACCGAAAACAGCTTCTAGACATCAGAACAGCGATCACTAACCTCAATTTGGACGAACATACTTCAACCAGTTGGCAGCTCTGGACGTTCTTCTTACTCCGGACCAGGCCTTTATCCCCGGGACTCAAAAGAGGACGTTACGGCGAAAGAGAGGCATGCGACCCGGTTCCCTGACGAGACTACGTCGGGAAGCAAATACACCACCATTGGCGAATGTACTGTAATGGGAATAATGTTTGTGCTTTTCTTATACCTAATTTCTGTGTTCTAATCATGTGCTGTTCTAAAAAACTATTTGTGTTTATGCACTTGACTAAACAAATCCTCTTATCAGTAGCTGCCATTTGCAGTACGCCCAGACCTTGTTTTGAGAACAAACTAAAGATATCCCAGTTTCAAGGTCTCAGCTTAGAGAGGAGAAGCCTCGTAAGGTGTTGGTCTGTCACAAGTTAAGAAACAGTAGTGGTCGGTCATATGAATGAAACAAAACAATAATGATGAATCAATTATGTTAAATCATGCAAATATAACTTGTCTGTGTATAGCCGTATATAAGACAACTGCTGGGACTGCCCAGAGAGCTCCTGATTGATGTGTACTATGGTGCATTGAGTTGGTTGGAATCTCGCCAGCGTGCTGACAATAAACAATGACTAATTTAAGATTGACTTCGAGTGTCCGTCCCTGTGTAAGAATTTTTCCAGAACAGTACAATCACTGGAGAACAAACTGGATGAGCTCCCTTCGGATCTATCCTATCAACGGGACCTGAAAAACTGTAATATACTATGTTTCTCAGAGTCTTTGCTGAACAAGTACATGGATATACACTGAGTTGCACCCTCTTTTGCCCTCAGAACAATTCATCATGGCATGGACTCTACAAGGTGTCGAAATCGTTCCACAGGGATGCTGGCCCATGTGGACTCCGATGCTTCCCACAGACGTGTCAAGTTGGCTGGATGTCCTTTGGGTGGTAGACCATTTTTAATACACACAGGAATCTGTTGAGTGTTAAACACTCAAACCGGTTCAGATACACTATTATTTATTTATTTTTATATATTTAACTTGGCAAGTCAGTTTATTCTTATTTACAATGACTGCCTACCCCGGCCAAACTCGGACGACACGGGGGCAATTGTGCGCCAGCGTATGGGACTCCCAATCACGACCGGTATGTGATACATCCTGGAATCAAACCAGGGTCTGTAGTGATGCCTCTAGCACTGAGATGCAGTGACTTAGACCTCTGCGCCACACGGGAGCCCACACTTAAATATTTTGTCTTGACCATTCACATACATATGTCAATTGTCTCAAGGCTTAAAAATCCTTCTTTAACCTATTTCCTCCCCTTCATCTACACTGATTGAGGTGGATTTAACAAGTGCCATCAATAAGGGATCAAAGCTTTCACCTGGTCAGTCTATGTCATGAAAAGAGCAGGTGTTCCTAATGTTTTGTACACTCAGTGTACAGTTTTTCTTTGCATCGTCAAGACCAGACGGCAGACTCGGGTAAGGCGAAGGGAGGAGGGGTGTGTCACTTTGTTAACAACAGCTGGTGCGTGATCTCTAATGTTAAGGAAGTCTTGAGTTTTGTTCGCCTTAGTTAGAATACCTCATGATAAGCTGCAGACCAAACTATTTACCAAGAGAATTTTCATCTACAGTGAGCTCCAAAAGTATTGGGACAGTGACACATTTTTGGCTCTGTACTCCAGCACTTTGGATTTGAAATGATACAATGACTATGAGGTTAAATTGCAGACTGTCAGCTTTAAGTTGGTGATATTTTCATCCCTATCGGGTGACAAATTCACTTATATGTGTAATAAAGTAGTCAAACGTTTGTAAATAATAATCAGTGAGAAAGTTACAGCGGCATATATATCACCCCACCCCCCTTAAAAAATGCTAACCTAGAGTGTCTTGATATTTGTGCAACCGTAACTTTCTCACTCATCATTATTCACGATTCCTTCAGGATTATCCGTAATTATGGTAACATCCACATTAATGTAGAAGTGTTTAGAAATTCTTATTTACAAGAAATGCGACTCCAAAATGACACAATGCATTTGTTTTTATTGGGTAAAACAAACAGCAAATGCATCCAACAAGTTTGTAGAGTCACAAGCTTGATGTAATCATTGCGTGCTAAGAATATGGGACCAAATAATAAACTTTTGACCATTTTAATACACATACAGTACCAGTCAAATGTTTGGACACACCTACTCATTCCAGGGGTTTTCTTTATTTTTACTATTTTCTCATCAAAACTATGAAATAACACACATGGAATCATGTAGTAACCAAAAAAACGTGTTCAACAAATAAAAATATATCTGACATTTTAGATTATTCAAAATAGCCACCCTTTGCCTTGATGACAGCTTTGCACACTCTTGGCACAGAAAGGGGTCTATAGGACCATAAGCAAACAAGAAAATGCATATTCAGTTGCAGCGTTTCTCATGGTCGGTCTGATGTCTCCACGATAAAAACAACAACTACCGAGCTAAAGGAAAGTGTTAATGCGATACAAGAGAGGATGATGGGGCAGAGGGACGAATTTCAACAATGGAGGATGCCATCTCCCTTCTGGAGTAGGGTAATGAGAATCACGAGAAAAAGCTGGACATATTGTGGAATCGTGTCGAAGAACTTGAGAACAGAAGTAGGAGAAATACGGTGAGATTGGTTAATCTGAAAGAGGGCAGTGAGGCCGGTGGTGGACCAATCTCGTGTGTGCAGAAAATCATCGCAGAAGGATTTGGATTTGACGACAGGCACGAATTCGAAATTGAACGAACCCATCGCAGGTTAACCATGCCTGACAAGAATGGGCCCCCGGAGAACGGTTCTCATCTGCTTCCTAAGATCTAAAGCCCGGGACAAGATACTTAAAGAGGCGAAAGAAAAGGGTGATGTTCAGTGAGAAGACCGTTGGCTGTCTTTTTTCCTGGACCTGTTCAAGGAACTGGCAATGAAGAAGTTTACAACGGCAAAAAACAACTACACAAGAAGAATGTCAGGCACACACTGGCATTCCAAGCGACCCCTCTACTTGGAAGGGAAAGAAAAAGATTTTCAGACAATGTGGAAGCAGAGAGATTCCTGCTAGAGCAAGGTGTTTAGCCTAGATAAAGAACACGAGACAAGGTCAAATACAATGGTATGCAGTTTCCTATACAAATGAAGGTAGCCTATGTGTTTGCGGGAGAGTGTTGCTAATTTAGCCTTTCAAGCGCCTCATGGACCATAAGGAATTGTAAGTTGAGACTGCAGGTTATCTTCTGCAGCATCAAAGAGAATTCTGTGATGATTAACTCATGGTATTGCTTTGTTTTATTTTGGCTTTGGTTTTCTGTGTTTATTTTCACAGTATTATTGTACAGCTGGAGCACAAGGTGCCTTCGGAAAGTATTAAGACCCTTTGACCTTTTTCCACATTTTGTTACGTTACAGCCTTATTCTAAAATGGATTCAATAAAACAAATTCATCAGCAATCTACACACAATACCCTATAACAACAAAGAAAAACAGGTTTTTAGACATTTTGCAAATGTATTCAAATAAAAAACAGATACCTCATTTACATAAGTATTCAGACCCTTTAATCAGTACTTTGTTGAAGCACCTTTGGCATTGATTACAGCATCTAATCTTCTTGGGTATGATGCTACAAGCTAGGCACACCTGTATTTGGGGAGTTTCTCCCATTCTTCTCTGCAGATCCTCTCAAGCTCTGTCAGGTTGGATCGGAAGCGTTGCTGCACAGCTATTTTCAGGTCTCTCCGGAGATCTTCAATCGGGTTCAAGTCCAGGCTCAAGGACATTCCGAGACTTGTCCCGAAGCCACTCCTGCGCTGTCTTGGCTGTGTGCTTAGGGTCGAACCTTCACCCCAGTCTGAGGTCCTGAGCTCTCTGGAGCAGGTTTTCATCAAGGATCTCTCTGTACTTTTCTCCGTTCATCTTTGCCTCAATCCTGACTAGTCTCCCAGTTCCTGCCACTGAAAAACATCCCCACAGCATTGTGCTGCCACCACCATGCTTCACCGTAGGGATGGTGCCAGGTTTCCTCCAGACGTGACACTTGGCATTCAGGCCAAAGAGTTCTTGGTCTGGTTTCATCAGACTAGACAATCTTGTTTCTCATGGTCTGAGAGACTTCAGGTGCCTTTTGGCAAACTCCAAGCAGGCTGTCATGTGCCTTTTACTGAGGAGTGGCCTCTGTCTGGCCACTCTACCATAAAGGCCTGATTGGTTGAGTGCTGCAGAGATGGTTGTCCTTCTGGAAGGTTCTCCCATCTCCACAGAGGAACTCTACAGCTCTGTCAGAGTGACCATCAGGTTCTTGGTCAACAAGGTCCTTCTCCCCYGATTGCTCCGTTTAGCCGGGCGGCCAGCTCTAGAAAGAGTCTTGGTCTTCTTCCATTTTACGAATGATGGAGGCCACTGTGTTCTCGGGGACCTGCAATACTGCAGAAATGCTTTGGTACCCTTCCCCAGACCTTTGCCTCGACACAATCTTTTCTAGGAGCTCTATGGACAATTCCTTCGAACTCATGGCTTGGTTTTTGCACTGTCAACTGTGGACCTCATATAGACAGGTGTGTGCCTTTCCAAATCATGTCCAAACAATTGAATTTACCACAGGTGGAMTCCAATCAAGTTGTAGAAACATCTCAAGGATGATCAATGCACCTGAGCTCAATTTTGCGTCTCATATTAAAGGGTCTGAATACTTATGTAAATAAGGTATCTGTTTTTTATTTGAATAYATTTGTAAAATGTCTAAAAACCTGTTTTTGCTTTGTCATTATAGGGTATTGTGTGTAGATTGCTGATGAATTTGTTTTATTGAATCAATTTGAGAATAAGGCCGTAACGTAACAAATTGTGGAAAAGGTCAAAGGGTCTTAATACTTTCCGAAGGCACAGTATTTTGTGAAATGTTAAATAATAATGCTCATTAGAGTTGTCACGTGTGTTAAATGGGACACTTCACACTCACAGGCTATAACTACTCAGTGCAAATATGGCTAATGGATATGTAAAAATAATCTCTTGGAACATGAATTGTTGTGGTAACCAAGTGAAGAGGAAAAAGATTTTGACATATTAAAAAATCAAAACAGGCGGATATTGTGTTCATACTGGAATCACATTTAACAGATAGAGGCAACGAAATTTAGAGGAGGCTGGGCTGCAGAAGTTTAGCTCTCCATTCCAAACAAAATGGGGTGATTATTCTGATAAGCAAAATACTTAATTTTGTAATGTTGAAGCAACATATGAGTTTGGCAGGCTTATCTGCATTGAGGCTCTTATAAATGGGATTAAGGTTGTGTTATGCAACATATATGCACCCAACAAGGAGGTCCCTGATTTTTTTAATGACGTCAACATTATACTTGGAAATATGGAGGGGCAGATCGTCCTTGCTGGAGACTTTAACCAAGGGACAATATAATTGATAGAAGTAAATTTACAGGTAGCTCCACGCCAAAGAATAGACTTGCAGTAGAAGATATGGGCCTTACAGACATATGGAGATTATACTTTTTTCTATCATTAGGATGGACTATTCTCTCCCGCTGTCATAATACACACTCCAGAATAGATTTCTTCTTGATGGTTAATAATGTGATTGATTACAAAATTG
Organism: Salvelinus sp. IW2-2015; assembly: GCF_002910315.2. Lineage (NCBI taxonomy): Eukaryota > Metazoa > Chordata > Actinopteri > Salmoniformes > Salmonidae > Salvelinus > Salvelinus sp. IW2-2015. Next base: position 37,473,878 of record NC_036857.1, read on the forward strand.
GGCCCATTGCCCTCACAGATCATGCTATAGTAGAGTTACATGTTGTATTAAACTCCAAAAATGTGAAGAAGGGTAGATTTACAAGATTCGATATTTAGACAACCACTAGCAGATGATCTTAGATCCTTTTTTTGAGATCAACATAGTCTCAACTGAAAATGTCCACAGTATGGGAAACCTCTAAAGCATATATTAGAGGGGAAATAATAGCACATGCGTCCAAAAAGAAGAGAGGAGGGGCTGAAGCAGTAAAAAGATTAGAAACAGAGCTATGTGTCTTGGAAAGGGATTTGACAAGACATTTCACAGATAGCACATTTCAAACTTCAAAATWAAAATTTCAGTTGCAAGAAATGTATAACAAAAAGGCAGAATATGCACCCAAAAAACGGAATATGCACCCAGTTTTTATGAGGCAGGTGATAAGACAGGCAGGCTACTAGAAACACAACTAAAAATGCAGAACACTTCTAAAGTAATTCCAGAAATTAAGAAGGGCAATAAGATTGTGACCTCATCCAAATATATGTTTTTATGAAGATTTATATACATCCTCCTGTTCAGCGAGCCCCATAGATATGGATACTTTCTTGTCTGGTATAGAATTACCTAGGTAATCAGATAGCCAGGTAGAAGACCTGGACTATACTATAACAGAAGAAGAAGTTAGAGCCACCATTTTGTCTATGAACGCAGGGAAATCACCTGGTCTGGATGGTCTTTCTGTAGAATATTATAAAAAGTATATTGATATTCTTGTACCTGTATTGACAGTGGTTTACCAGGAGGCATTTCATAATGGCTCCCTTCCGGACACCTTTTAATGAGGCTTTGATATCGCTCACTCCTAAAAAGGATAAAGATACTACAGAACCTGGGAAKTTTAGAGCTATCYGCCTCCTTAATGTGGATTGTAAAGATTCTTACTAAGACCCTTGTGATACGCTTAGAGAAGGCACTACATAATATCATACATAGTGACCAAGTAGGATTTATAAAGAACAGGACCTCAACTGATAATACGAGGAGGCCCTTACATCTCATGTGGTTAAACCGCTCAAATATAGTTCCTACCACTGCTGCTTCCTTAGATGCTGTCACATTTTCTCTTGCTCCTCCCCTCCGGCGTACGACGTTGCCAGAATACTAACCACCGGTCCTGGTATTCATCATTACGCACACCTGGCACTCATCATTATGATCGTTAATCATTATGATTCACACCTGGACTTCATTACCTTCATCATTTCCTCCCATTATGTCACTCTCTTATGTTCCCTCACCAGTTGGTATTGTTCTTGTGTACAGGCTTGTAGCCAAAAGGAATTGTCTCGTTCCTGGTTTTGTTGTTTTATTAAACATTTCACTTACACCTGCTTCCCGACTCACAGCTCCATTATTACAGATGCTGAGAAGGCATTTGATAGGGTAGAGTGGGCTTTTCTCTTAAGAACCCTAGAAAAAATGTATTGGGGTCCTCTATTCCAATCCTAAAGCAACAGTACTTACGAATGGAAATATGTCTCATTTTTTTCATCTTTCTAGAGGCACAAGGCAGGGTTGCTCACTCACCCCTCTCCTGTTTTAGGAGAGGCTCTTGCAACAATGATAAGAACAGATCCAGAAATTAGGGGTGTACATGGAGGAGGACAACACAAGCTGCTTATGTATGCAGATTATTTTCTACTGCTGGTCTCTGATACTCTTCAGTCTGTACAACGATTACTAACTTGTATTGAATCATATTCTAGTATATCAGGCTACAAAATGAATTGGAATAATTCGGAAGCAATGTCAATTAATGCCATATGTTACTCTGGAACTGTTACCCCATTTAATTTCAAATGTGTTCCTACTGGGATTAAATATTTGAGTATTGGCCTCCCGAGTGGGGCAGCGGTCAAAGGCACTGCATCGCAGTGCTTGAGGCGTCACTACAGACCCGGGTTCGATCCCCAAGGGCTGTGTTGCGACCGGGAGACCCATGAGGCGGCGCACAATTGGCCCAGAGTCGTCCGGGTTAGGGGAGGGTTTGCCCGGCCGGGATGTCCTTGTCCCATCGCGCTCTAGTGACCCCTCCTGTGGCGGGCCGGGCCGGGCACATGCATGATGACACGGTCGTCAGGTGTACAGTGTTTCCTCCAACACGTTGGTGTGGCTGGCTTCTGGGTTAAGCGTGCAGTGCGTCAAGATGCAAGTGCTGCTCGGCAGGGTTGTGTTTTGGAGGACGCAATTGGATATCATGAAATTGGGGAAGAAAAGGGGGGGGGGGGGGTAATTGGACCCCAACAATTCTCTGTGTTGGAAATGCCAAAAAGACACTGGGACATTTTTACATGCAATATGGGAATGTACGTTAGTGCTACCTTTCTGGAAGGATATTTTGAAATATCTGGATGAATGGTTGGGGTTAACAATTCCAGGTTCACCAAGAATATTTATCTTGGGCTGTAAGAACAGAGTTACCTATGTAACGGATGCGGAATTTGCACTGATCACTGTTGGTATCATTACAGCAGCTAGAGTAATCCTTAGAATTTGTAAGGGTCATGCCACTCCTACTCTGAAACAGTGGATAGAATCAATGTTGGAGGTAGCATCCTATGAACAAATGCTTGCTAGGATCACTGGTAGAAACGACAATTCTCGAGATACTATTTGACTGTGTATATGTGCTTTGTTGGAGAATATGTCATGCTCAATGTTTTTATGCTGTTCAATGTATTTTTTTATTTGTTTGTTTGTTTGTTTGTGGAAAAAAGGACAAAATAAATACAACTTTAATAACAAAACAAAAAAGAAACGCAGACAAGCTCTCCCACGCCCTCCCTTGATGTAGTTCTGTCCTTGAGCTGTTCTTGTCTATTAATGTTCTGTATTATGTCACGTTTCATGTTTTGTGTGGACCCCAGGAAGAGTAGCTGCTGCTTTTGCAACAGCTAATGGGGATCCTAATAAAATACAAAAATACCAAACACTTTTGACAAATCAGACCATAACTCTATACTCCTGCTTCTTGCTTACAAGCAAAAACTCAAACAGGAAGTACCAGTGTGTCACGACTTCCGCCGAAGTTGGTCCCTCTCCTTGTTCGGGTGGCGTTCGGCAGTCGACGTCACCGGCCTTCTAGCCATCGCCAATCCACTTTTCATTTTCCATTTGTTTTGTCCTTGTCTTACACACCTGGTTTCACTCCCCCAATTACTTGTTCATTATTTAACCCTCTGTTCCCCCATGTTTGTTTGTGAGTGATTGTTTGTATGTAATACGGTCCGTTCTTGTGGGCTAGATTATTGCGTTGTATTATTGATTCTTTGAGTAAATTACGTTTATTATTCATATCTGCTGTCCTGCGCCTGACTCCTCTACTCCAGCTACACACAGGCTTATTACACAGTGAGAGAGCTCAATACCGAAGTGGTCCGATAAAGTGGATGCTAAGCTACAGGACTGTTTCGCTAGCACAGATTTAAATCTGTTTTGGGATTCATCCGATAAAATGTAGTTTACCACATCAGTCACCGGCTAAATTAAGAAGTGCATCGACAACTTCGTCCCCACAGTGACCCTACCAGAAGCCATGTATTACAGGCAACATCCGCAATGAGCTAAAGGCTAGAACTGCCGCTTTCAAGGGGCGGGACACTAATCCGGACACTTAGAAGAAATCCCGCTATGACATCCTACGAGCCGTCAAACAGGCAAAGCATCAATACAAGCCTAAGATCGAATCCTCCTACGCTGGCTCGGATGCTCGGCGGATGTGGCAGGGCTTGCAAACTATCACAGATTACAAAGGAAAAACCAGTAGTGAGCTGCCCAGCCACTGGAGCCTACCAGACATGCTAAATGACTTTTATGCTAAATGCCTTCTGATCGTGGACTACAGGAAACAGAGGGGCGAGCACGCCCCCATCCACATCGATGAGGCTGTAGTGGAGCAGGTCGAGAGCCTCAAGTTCCACAGTTGTGAAGAGGGCACGACAGCACCGCTTCCCCCTCAGTAGGCTGAAAAGATTTGGCATGGGCTCTCAGATCCTCAAAAAAGTTATACACCTGCGCCATTGAGAGCATCTTGACTGGCTGCATCACCGCTTGGTACGGCAACTGCAAGGTACCCGACCGCAAGGCACTGCAGAGGGTGGTGAGTATGGCCCATTACATCACTGGGGCCGAGCTCCCTGCCATCCAGGACCTCTATACCAGGCGGTGTCAGAGGAAGGCCCTAAAAATTGTCAAAGACTCCAGCCACCTTAGTCATAGACTGTTCTCTCTGCTGCCGCAAGGCAAGCAATACCAGTGCACCAAGTCTGGAACCAACAGGAGCCTGAACAGCTTCTACCTCCAAGCCATGAACTGCTAAGCAATGCTGCTAAATAGCTGATCAAATGACTGCCTGCATTGACCCTTGCACGGACTCACATTGAACACACATTGGACTCTACCCCTTCTCTCACACATACTTACACTACACCCAACACACACACACACGTCTGGAGTAAACCTGGCACCATCCCTACAGTGAAGCATGGTGGTGGCAGCATCATGCTGTGGGGATGTTTTCAGTGTCAGGGACTGGGAGACTAGTCAGGATCAGTTTTTTATATTTAATAAATTAGCTACAATTTCCCAAAACTGTTTTTGCTTTGTCATTATGGGGTATTGTGTGTAGATTGATGAGGGGGAAAAAAATATTTTATCAATTTTAGAATAAGGCTGTAATGTAACAAAATATGGAAAAAGTCAAGGGTTCTGCATACTTTCCGAAGGCGCTGTATAACACACATTTCAACATGAATTTGGTTAGCTAACACAAAAAGTTACACGTCAAATCAAATCAAACTTTATTTGTCACATGCGCCAAATACAACAAATGTAGCCCTTACCGTGAGATGCTTACTTACAAGCCCTTAACCAACAGTGCAGTTCAAGAAGAGCTAAGAAAATATTTACCATGTTAACTAAAGTAAAAAATAGGTCATCAGTTTTATTTTTCAATGATTGCACGTTAGCCAATAGAACAGATGGCAGTGGGAGTTTACTCGCTCGCCTATGAATTCTCAGAAGGCAGCCCGACCTCTGCCCCCTTTTTCTCCATCTTTTCTTCACGCAAATGACGGGGATTTGGGCCTGTTCCTGGGAAAGTAGTATAACCTTATCATTGGACTCGTTAAAAGAAAAAGCTTCTTCCAGTTCGAGGTCAGTAATGTTCTGATGTCCAGAAGTTATTTTCGGTCATAAGAGACGGAAGCAGCAACATTATGTACAAAATAAGTAAAAAAATAAGTTACAAACAACGCAAAAAAACGAACAAAGTAGCACAGTTGGTTAGGAGCATGTAAAACGTCAGCCATCCTCCCGTCGGCGCCATCTTAACAAAATATTTTGCAGCTTTAAAAATAAAATAGCATTTGAACTTTTCAGATTTTTTCTTGTTTTCCCATCTTGTCATGACATTCTGGTCATTTGACAGGACATTCTGGTTGTGACAAGATAGGAAAACAAGTCACACACACACACACACACACACACACACACACACACACACACACACACACACACACACACACACAC